>NW_024412412.1:28385345-28541339 GCF_014898765.1 Herpailurus yagouaroundi | reverse complement strand
AGGCGATGCCCCTGCCCGGCTGCTCCGGCGGGGGACGGTGCGAGCGGCGGCGGCGGCGGGGGAGTTGGCGGGGGGCAGCGGCTGCGGCGGCTGCAGCAGAGGGGCCGAGAGCTGGCGGCGGCGGCGGTCGTGAAGGGCATCGGTAGCGGCGGTGATGGCAGTGTCGATGTGAGTGTTTACTGGCTGGGGACCCCGGGGCTGCCGAGCCTGAGGCCGGCGGCCCGGCGGCGAGCGGGAGGCCGGGCGGCGGAGGGATGCTGTGTGCGCGGTGCGGAGCCGGGAGACGCCGCCTGTCGCCGCCGACGGTCGGGCAGAGGCGGGAGCCGGGCGCTGCGGCGGCGGGCGCCGTGCACCGCGGCCCGGTGTGGGGGTCCCGGGCGGAGGCGGGGGCAGCGCAGGCCGAGGGGCGTCTGCGATTGTTCTCAACACCCCTCCCCCACCCCACCCCGTGTGTCTGTTTGTCACTTGCAGCTGAAGATGGAAAGAGCCAGGCGAAGGGGAGGCGGCGGCGGCCGCGGCCGCGGCGGCAAGAATGTAGGGGGCTCTGGCCTAAGCAAGAGTAGACTCTATCCCCAGGCCCAGCACTCCCACTACCCCCACTACGCGGCCTCAGCCACCCCTAATCAGGCTGGGGGTGCAGCCGAAATCCAGGAGCTGGCCTCCAAACGAGTGGACATCCAGAAAAAGAGGTTTTACCTAGACGTGAAGCAAAGCTCCCGGGGCCGGTTCCTAAAGATAGCTGAAGTCTGGATAGGGAGAGGCCGGCAGGACAATATCAGAAAGAGTAAACTGACTCTGTCCCTGTCTGTGGCAGCGGAGCTGAAGGACTGTCTAGGGGACTTCATCGAGCATTACGCCCACCTGGGCCTGAAAGGCCACCGACAGGAGCATGGCCACGGCAAAGAGCAAGCGTCCAGGAGGAGACAGAAGCACTCGGCACCCTCCCCACCAGTCTCTGTAGGGTCCGAAGAGCACCCTCATAGTGTCCTCAAAACAGACTACATAGAGAGGGACAATAGGAAATACTATCTAGACCTAAAGGAAAATCAGCGGGGTCGCTTCCTAAGAATTAGACAAACCATGATGCGGGGGACTGGCATGATAGGTTATTTTGGTCACAGTTTGGGCCAAGAACAGACTATTGTGCTCCCAGCACAAGGAATGATCGAGTTTCGTGATGCCTTGGTTCAGCTAATTGAAGACTATGGCGAAGGGGACATAGAAGAACGAAGAGGTGGAGATGATGACCCACTTGAACTCCCAGAGGGGACTTCTTTCAGAGTGGACAATAAAAGGTTCTACTTTGATGTGGGCTCTAATAAATATGGAATTTTCCTGAAGGTAAGTGAGGTGAGGCCACCTTACCGTAATACTATTACTGTTCCATTCAAAGCTTGGACAAGGTTTGGGGAGAATTTTATCAAGTATGAAGAAGAGATGAGGAAAATTTGCAACAGCCATAAAGAAAAGAGAATGGATGGCAGAAGGGCCAGTGGTGAAGAACAAGAATGCCTCGACTAGAGTGAATTTGAACTCCATCAGGCAAAATTTTAAATCATAAAATTGGCTAAAAGTACTGATCCATAATCATTTGAAGAAGTTTTTCCTCTTTTTTGGCCCTTTGTTATTAGTAATACCTCTGGTAGTTTATACTTCAAGGAGTCTGATTCTCATGTTATACGTAGAACATTATAATTCTTATGGGAATTCCGATCTTCCCAGAGCTAAATAGTTTAGCTGCTTCAACTGCTCCAGACCATTGAAGTATGCAAATCAGCACAAAATGTGACATTCTGACCTTCTAAATACCATAACTAAGATTTACATTGCACTATGACATAATCCTGAAAAAGATACATATACTTAATATGGAAGTGTGAATTTCTATTTAACAAGTTCCCCAAAAAAGTATTCCATCCCTACTTCGTTAAAAGCTGCTAAGCTTACCTGTAGGGCAGTTACCACAGAAACAGAAATTGACCTCAAGTATAATACAAATATATTTATTTATAAAAGTACATGTAGAAATATATCAGTTGTTCATTGGATAACAGTATTAAACCATACCATTAAAGAGTCAAATCTTACAGCTACTACAGTATTCTATAATTTCAAATTTTGTGGTAACCCTGGAGTTTATAGTTGCCATATCAAAGCCGTGGGAGAGTTTTAATTGGTTGTTCTAAACTAGTTATAACCCTATCTTTACCTCTACTTACTGTACCATATATTTTTATTGACTTTCCGAAGTTTTAGGAATTACTTTTATGTCACTGTTGAGTGGGAGGCTTCATCCTATGGCTTTGCTATGGAAATCTTGGTGTTTTAGCCTTTCATGCTAATTTGAAGGTTGTGAGAGGTTTGTTTTTTTTTTTCCCCCAAAATATATCGTGGACTCAAGGTGTTCTATTTTATGCTTCTTCTTTAGCACTCTTTCAGAGGGGTTGGTGCACCAGTTCACTGATACAAAAATACATCTGTAATAATACATTTTAGTAGCACTTTTGCAATTGCTACCCTTAAAACCGTGTCAACACTTCCAATATAAACCTGGCTTTTACAGGTATTTTAATTCCAGAAAAACAAACAAACAAACAAACAAACAAACAACTCTTTTTCTAAAAAGCATTTAGAATATAAATTTTCAGCCTGGGAAAATATTTTAGATTGGTTATAAACATATTTGAAAGGAAAATTCAAGCATTTTCCAAGGTGCTCTTTATGATACTTAAAAAGGTTTACTTTACACAAGACTCACCCAGTTACCTGTATTAAAAATTGCTTTCCAGGAAGTGCCACAGCAATTTTTCAACACCTAAGCAATTTTTAAACAAGTGGATATATTGTATATGTGTACCAACCCACCCTGTATTAACTGACTAGAATTTTATCTGTTGAGCTGCATTTTATTCTGATTGAAACTATTGTCTTTTATCTTGGCTTTATTCACCTCCCACACTATAAGTCCATATCATGTTTAAGAGCCAGACACTGATTTCAACCCCCAAATATAGCTCTCATTTATGAGAGCTGGCTGCATGGATTGAGATCAGAATGTAGCTCTCCTTTTATATACCATAAGTAGTTCAAAATAATTTTAATAATTTTTTTCCTTCAGAAGTTTGTCCCCAAGTACATTTAAGTAAGGTCACTAAGAAAACGTTATGAGTTAAGAAAATAATATTACTGGCCTCTCTTATTTAAAAACAAGCAATCAGTAACCCAGACATATATGCTGGTATTGGTTTTCAGATTGTATTTCACGTTTCCCCAAGTAGTATGAAGGAATCTCATTAGTTCTTCATAAATGTGGACCATCTGGATTACTATGGAACAACCGAAGGTTGGAAGATAGTTGGAAATACTAGAGTTAATAGCACATGGTGGGTGTTGAGACTCTAAAAGTAGCAAGGATCTTTAAACAGTCCTAACTGTAAAATAACTATTGTAGACTTGATAAAAAGTAGCTTTTGGTATATGAAGGAGTGATGTGCACTTGAATTACTGTACTACTGATTGTTATTCCTGCCCATCATAGTGCCTATTAATAATTATCAACCTGTCAGATTTTGGCAAACTGGAGCTGTGCATGTTCCAGTATTCGAGTGTTCCTATCACTATTGCTATGACTGTATACTCTCTCTTAAAAACCTTCCCTCGTAAAATACTTATATCCATTAAGTCTAAATGATTTCTTTCTTGGTTTTTAGTCTGATAAGATTTGAGAGTGTGTGTCTATATACATACATGCGTGTGTATATATACATATACACAATACATGTCAGACTTAACTATCTTTAATTCATTGTATATAAATATTAATTTTGCATTAATTGTTTAACTAAAGAATTAGTTAAGTAGCCAAATCTACATTGTATGTATACTTCAAAGTTATTACCATCTCAAAGCTATAGATTGGTAGATGCATATATACCGGCAATTGAATATACTTTAGAATCACTAAGCCTTCTGCCAGTCCTTTTGTTTCACTTTTTTATATGTATTCATTGAAAAATGAAATGATGTTACAATTTTTTGATACTTAAAATTCCCAATTATTCATTAGCCATAATCAAATAAGATCCAGTTCAAAACTCTGGTATTAGGACATGTATTGCCATGTATCTTATAAAATAAGCTACTATTTTTATCTGTGCAATATACATTTTATTTATTGTCATTTGTAACATAAATGGAGCTGCAAGTGTACATGGTATTCTTCAAAATAATAGGATCCCTGCCTTGAAGACATTAAACTCTTAAGGCAACTGGATGTTAGAAGTCAAAAAATGAACATTCAAGTTAGTAACCAAAATTACTAGTTCATTGTATAATTCTAAAACACTGATGATGTTTGCACATAACCCAAGCATAATGTGGTATAGACTCAAAACTGTAATAATATAAGCTAATAGTATGAAATTTGGAAACGGGTTCCTCATAATAGTTGGCAGTGTGCTCCTAGCAATTGAAAGCAACACTAATCTGTTGCTTAATATGCAAAAGATGCAATGTATTATAAAAGTATTAAAAGTTCTGCCACATTTTATAATTTTCCTTGTTAAAACCCCAAACTGCCATGTCCCTTAAACTTGAGTCAAACACAAGCTTATTTGCACTAAAGAGCATGGCCAAAAAGTAAACGACAGGGTGGAAAAGCTAGTTGGAACCTCTTGAAATAATTGGTTCTAATGGGAGAATTTCACATTTGTCTATTTGAAAGCTATATGGTCCAGGCAGACAATCTGTCAGTTCACTAATTTAATAATGCACTTTACCTTTTGTATATAGAAGATGTACATTTATGCCACTTGAAAGGTGGGATGTGTTTCAATAACTATGTAGTTAGAATCTGTAGGGTGATCTCTTGCATGCAGATGTTTGTGTTGGAACTGCTATAATAACAAGTTTCCATTAAATCAGTGTAACAGAGAAGGGTAGAAGATGCTTTTGAAACAACTCCCAATACATTTAATGAACACTTAAAGTAGAGTTCATATTTGTATTCTTAAGAACTAAAACCAATAAAAAACTACTTCTAGCCCAGATTAGTATTACAGTTGAGACTATATCTAGTTGAGACTCCCCATAATACCCTGAAAGTTAATTTTGGGAATTTGTGCAGAAAAAAAATTTTTTAGTAATTCTGTTTCATTGTTGATGTGTGTTAAAACAACTAATGAAAAGACAGTACATGATACTGTGTAAGAATTAAAGGCATGGTTGGCTGATACAGTGTCATTAAGAAAACACCCAGACTAAAGAAATAAAGTTTCAAATTAAGAAAATGCGAAGAGCCTCAGAACCATTGCTAAAATCAATACAGTATTATTTCAAAATTTGCAGAACTAACTTTCACCAACCAAAAAGGGTATTGGGAGATTTAGTGTATCCTTTCATCCTAAAAACTTCCTGAGATGTACATTTGAAAACTAGATAATTGTTGCTTAATAATAGGTTGTATGTACTTTACTAAGAAACACTGTGTACTAACAATTCATCGAGAATATGCTATATTTACTGCATTCATTTTATATATATGGATAAGAATACATTATATATAATCATCCTATCTTAATATATTCATGTATTTATATTGTAATTTTGCAAATATTTTCAGTAAAATAAACATTTATCTGAGCTGCACAATTTGAAGAGGACGAAATTGGAATACACCCTCAGACACTCATTTTTACTAAGCAGCTACCATTGAAAGCTGGTGTATGTACTATCACTCCTTTAGATTTTGTTTTATGGTTTATTTTAATATCTAAGTGATTAGGACTTAATTTGAATTTTTAAGTGGCGTTCTGAAAATAATTTTTATAAACGTGAGATTTTTTTTCCCTGCTTATTTCAAAATGTCTTTCATTGGAACTATTTATAAAATCCTATTCCAAGCTTTATGTAAGGGCTTTGCTTAGTCACCACATAGTTTGAAGTCTGTGTTTACTAAAACACCAAACGTCTTTGGCAGGATAAAAATCTAAAGTAAACCACAAAGAGAAGTTAAAATTGACCCTATGCCAACAGAATAACAGAGGTGTAATACTTATCACTGCCAAGTTAGATTCTTATAGTCCTTCTGAAGTTTCCTTAAAGATTTTTTGAATTTCACAAGTAACATGGCTAACGGCTAACCAACCCATCACAGGAAGAAAATAAGGATATTAGTATGCTGTTGAGACAGACCATAGTCCACAGTGCTGTAGCGATGAGGTACAGGGAAAATGTGTTTTTCCCAATTTAAGGTCATGTGAAAGTTGAGTTTTTAACTCACGCTTACTGTCACAAAGTAAAGATACCAAAACTTATGTAGGTGGATCTTGGAAAAACAATATATGTATTAGTATATTTTCTTCTATAACGTTAAAAAAAAGTTTTTTTTCTTAATTTGACTTGTTTTTTAAAATTAAATTTATTTTGGTAGTTTTTAATCAATATTTTTGAATAGGGAAAACATGTATGGTACAAAATTTAAACGCTACGGTTAGGTAGACAGTGAAAAGTAACCGGTGTTACCGATTTCTTGCGTATCCTTCTAGAGTTACTCTGAATATACAAGCATATGTGTCTATACATATATTCTTTATAAACATACAAAGGAAAATATATACACTGCCCTGTGTATATGTCCTGGTAGTATCAGTTTTAGATCTGTCATTTTAAATGAATTTTTCCCCTTTTACTTAGATACCATACTTGTACTAGTTAACATAGCACTTAATTTGAATTATATTATTACACCAAGGGAACCTCAAGGAAATTTTGAATGAATCCCATTAATATTAACTTAAGATGCAAATATGTGTATATATTAATTTAAAGTGTATAAATATTTAATTTCCCTTCTCTGTCCCTAACCACCTTGCCCTTCCTGTCTTTCCCTGTTCCTTCTCTCAAAAGACTATTGGTCTTTTTCCTAAAGTAATACAGTTGAGGACTGGCAGGATATTAAACTATTTTACCAAGTGTTAGGTTAACTATGTTCTCTAATGAAAAACACTGATATTTAAAGCTTTAATAAATTATTACTTAAGTTTTACTAATTCTTTTAATATCTTATTGTTATCCAAAGACCTTGCCATTATGAGAGCAAATAAGTAATGGAACTATAGTGAAAGGTTGTGCTATGACTGTTGAAATCTTTTGATTTGTTAACATGAGCTTTTATCTTTATTATGATGAGGTTATTAATGAATAATTCATTTAGCAACCTAGTCAAATCCAGTACTAAACAAAGGGTAACACTAGTCCTGATTGTTTAAGGCATGGATTCCCCACTGAAGGACTCAGAGTCCATCAGATGTCTTTGGGACCAGAAGGGGTACTATGATGATTTGAGGAGAGAGTAAAAACTTTGGGGCTATAAGGTTACAAGTACAACTAAATCATCTCCATTCTCTGCTGGAAGACTATTAAACAGTAAATTGTTTGAAAATAAAGTTAGCATAATGCTTTAATAGTTTTTAAAACCCCTCCCCCCCCAAAATCAAAATCAAATTCTCTTCTCATTCATATCAAACATGTATATTTAAAGTCATTTTTCTAATAACCACCAAGAAAAAATTATCTGAAAAATTGAAAGTCACATGCTGGAACCTTAAAGGATATTATCTAGTTATAAATTAAATCAACCAGAGGAAAAGATCTAGTACTATTAGAAGTACCTTAAAGAATATGAGGGTTGAGGAGGAATTTTTTAATAGATTGATATCTGTAAATTTTATGAAAATATTAAAAAGTTTTAAAAATTCAAGCACTGGTTTAAACATTAAAAATATATCTCCATAATTGGTGGCATAATTTCCTGTTTGTAAATGAGAGAGTTGTTAGAAGACAGGACCCTCTTAAATATATATTTTTAAAGCATAAAAAAGTGTTTATTTTAATGATGAATAACCCATCATCCTTTACAGAATCTATAACATTGGTAAAACTCTCCAGTATTTACTTGTTCAAGCTTAAAATGGTTTATAGATATTGCTTCTTATTTAAGGAATGGGGTCAAAAAGAAGGTCAATTCTCCTGCAGGAACGAGTTTTGCTTAAAAAATTAGGAATTTCTCATCCTTAATCAAGGAGTTTCTCATGTTGGTGCTTTCAGGTAAATTGTGTTTTCCAAACTTTACCTTCTTTCAAATATTCTTTGTGAGAAATGTCTTACTAAGGCCAGTGACATCTACCAGTAAATAAAAACTTATTCATAATGAAATTAGTGCTGCTACAGTGAAGTGAATTTGTGATGTGAATGTAAAGGAAATACTTATTAATGAAATATACATTTTCTTCCTTTCTGTTGTTGGCTTTTTTCTAAGATTGTATAGGAGTTGTCTGCCCTCTCATTTCCCCCCTTATATAGTTTCTGTGTTATTCTATTCAAAGTGTTGATTGGTTTCCAGGAAATAATAGGCGTAAATAAAAGGAAAAGTAATCCCTAAGAAAAATGTTCATAGTAGTTAAAAGTTAGACTTGCTCCCAAGTGTAAGATTAGGGGAAAAAATGCTTTTGTGGGCTTTTGTCTTTATCAAAATGGTGGTATAAATCTGTTTATTTGATCTGATTAAAGACAGAATTTCTTGTGAGATACCTATATTCAGAAATCCTTAGTGTCTTATTTTTCTTGGAGTAGTATAATACATACTCTTCAAGATTTTATTTATTATTTGTTGTGGATTTGATGAGGCTGTTGCCTAGAGCTAACAAATACACAAGGAAGAGAGAAGAGAAAGGTAGTGGTTTACTATTTTGTTTGCCTATAGCAAAAGAAATCAATATAACAAAATGGAAGAAATAAGACTTCTCAAGACCAAATCCCTATTTATTTAACCTTTAAAAGATCATTTGAGAAAGAATAATAAGACCTAATTCTTCCAGCGTAAGGCCTGACTCTCAGTAAACCATTTAACTTCAGTTAATGATTGTGCTAGAATTCAGAACAAGATTGTGCTAGAAGCTAAGGTTCCCTCCTACTCTAAACTTCTAATAATATTCTGTATCAATGAAGTGTGAAAGAAAAAAACAGAATACCAGAATTGGAAAGTATAAGACAATCTGTATTAAAAACAAAATAATGCAGCAATCTGTGCTTATACCCAAAAGAACAGGAAGAAGTGGCAGTTTTATCACATGTATGTATCTCTTCAGCCACACAAAATGAAATTTTGTTCCTGGCCCTTCTTAAGATCAAACTGTTTACACTAACTGTACAATCATCCTATGCTTTAATTTTTTTATGGAAATACTTTTATTATCTGTATGAGGTCTTATTCTTTGGAAGCATTACTTGTTTCTACACATTCTGTAATCATTTCTTACATTCTGCATGACAAAAGAATTTTAAAAATTAACATCACACCCTGAAATGGCATTGTACCTGAAAGAACCTTAAATTACGTTGCTAAGTAATACACCACTGCTATCATTTCAGGGGCCCCTGAGAATCAAATACTACCTTTGACCTCTATTTCCTTGGTCTACTGAACGTATTACGTTAGAAATAATGATGTTTAACAAAGGAAATCAGGAAGGGCACTGAGCTGTGAACGATATGGTTCTACTTTAGAGGACCCGTAACTACTAGAGTGTGCAAAGATAAAACATCATAATGAGTTTGTTTGTTTTGTTTTTAGCCTTGAGAAACCACCAAGGTTGGTGATTGAAGGAGAAGAGAAGAACACATAAGGGTTTTTGTCCCAGATGCTTTACTTAGGCGCCCGAATCCTCCAGTATACAGTGCCACCACTGTCAATAGATCAAATGGAAAAGAGTGACACCTTTCTCCCTAGACCTCTCCTTCTGGTGCCCATTGGTTTATCAGAGACCGTGCTTAAGAGTTACCAAAGTGTATTTTGAAGTGTGTATACACATGTGTATTTCATTAATTTCAAAAATCTCTGTGCACATAAAATTTCATTGCAGAAATAGTCCATATGATAAAGCAGCCTTTAAGCCTGGTGGTGCTTTGCAATAGCAATCTTGTTGGTCAGTTCGCAACAAATTCTGTTGAGAGTGGATTGCCTGTTGTTAGAAATTTTTTTTCTCCTCCCTCTTCTCAATATAGCAGGTACATTTTAGGTTCTTCGCTGTTTCTTCTTCAATGCTGTTTGAAAGCTAAGTGGGATATGAGAGAACGGTTTAGTTGGCAGTTATTTGCCCTTGCAGTTTTGTAGAAATTGTCCCTATCTTCCCATTCAAACATTCTGAGCACCAATACCAAAAGATCATACATAAGTGCCAAAACTACCCATAAAATAAAACAACAGAACCATTAAGATAATAATTTAGGGGATGCCTGGGTGGCTCAGTCAGTTAAGCGTCCGACTTTGGCTCAGGTCATGATTTCACAGTTGGTGAGTTCGAGCCCCACATCGGGCTCTGTGCTGACAGCTCAGAGCCTGGAGCCTGTTTCAGATTCTATGTGTCCCCCCCCCCACACACACACACCCCCCCCCGTCTGCGCCTCCCCTGCTTGTGCTCTCTCTCGCTCTCTCAAAAATAAACGTTAAAAAAAAATTTTAAGATAATTTAGGAATAAGGATAAGGATATGTACAAGACACCTAGATATAAAAAAATTCCTTATCATTTGCTAATTTGCTTCAGAAACTGCTGTATTTTATTTCTAGGTGTTTCAGACTAGCAATGTGGTTTATACCAATGGTTGACAGTCTAGAATTTCAATAGAACAAAATAATTTGAAAGTTCAGGTGAATTTATTATGGAATTTTATCTATTGCTGTTCTCCTTAAAGGTTAAACCATGCTATAATCATTTTAAAAAATAGAATTTTAAAATGTCCTCCCTTCTTTTACCCCCCTGTCATAGTAAGAACACTAATTTCTCCCAATACCAACACAGCTCCTCTCCATCCTATTTATTTGTTTAGATGACAACTGAAACACAATAAAGACTGAAAAAATTGCCCTATGAACTAGATCTATAGACTCAGAAAGGACTGCTACTTAACTAATATCAATACTGTTACCGTATTTCTGTACAGGAATTTAGTATGAAAGGAAACATTTCACTTGGGAAGATATGGACTGAAAGGTCAGTTATTCCAACTTTTCAGTATACACTGTATCTTCAGGAAATACTTTGACTAGCACGATTGACAAGTAATTTCAGAAACGAATGTAGCCTCTAGGAAAATTGCACCATGACCATTTTTAAAGAGAAGGTGGTAACAAAAGAAAGAGGCAATCTTCTTAGTATTAACAACCATTACTTATTGAATACCTACCATATATTAAACATTGCTGAACCCCTGTAACTATTCTACTTATAACAACCCTATTGTCACCATTTTTTTTATCATCACCATTTTAATATGATTTTCCAGAGATTTTCAAAACTGGTTCAGTATTTCAGAACTAATGTATTTGAACCCAAATTGACACCAAGCCAAAGACTGTGTTCATTCAATTAGGCCGAACTATCTTTAAGACTTACTCCAAAATCTAACCCCCTGACTAATATAGCACAGTCTACCCCCATGTATTACTGGTAAATCTGCCTCAGATTACGAGGAATTATTTTATCCCAAACTAATCCCCATATATGGGGCTAGTACCACCAAGAGACACTCCTTATATAAGTGTTCATCTAGTTTGTTAAAGTTCAGTGCTATTAAATACAACTTATATGATCTTTATGGATTGAACCTCTAGTCTCAACCGTTTTAAATAAATGTCTATTTTGGAAAGAGATCACATGACAATATAGATGGATCATCCCAATTTAACCCTTAAGTGCAGAGAGAAGACAAATTACTATTTACTGTGGATCTACTATTTCATTTTCATGACCCGAAATCAACTGGTCATGTTGAATTGATCTGGAAACAAGTCGTGTCAATATCAGTGAAAAGTTTATTGTTTTTTGAAACTCTTTTTACCAACTTACTCTTCCTATATCACTCCACTGATTTTCGTATTTCGTTACCAAGTCTCCCCTTCTTTTCCATATCCCCAGCAGAGTAAACTGAACTGACCCTATTTACAGACACATATTTTCCTCTGTTGCTCCAGGCCAGTGGTTTTCAAATTTTGGTTTGATTCAGAATCAACCAGAGGGCTTGTTAAAACAGATTGCTGGCCCCGCTTCCTGGGTTGAGTCTGTTGGCCTGGTGTGAGGAGGGGACCAAACATTTGCATTTCTGACACATTCCCAGATAAGCTGATGCTGCTGCCTTGGGGAACACATTTTAAGAACCATAGCTGCAGGTTGATGTGATCTTACCTTAGCTACAAAAGACAGGGAAGGAGAAATGTGGTCATAACAACTGTAAGATCTTGGTAAAAAGAAGTCTCAGTGCTATTCATTCAGCCTTGAGAAATTTACAAATCTAAAATAATATTTTTTATCAATTGACTAGACTTTGAGTAAAAATCATTTTCTTCTCTCTTTATCCTGTCATGACATTTAATAACTTTTCTTCTGATTTTTTGACAACTATCTTGAGATAACTCTGATAGGAACTAATAATTAGGAATTCTTATATGAAAAGCCTAGCATTCAAATTTATGGAGACTGAAACATGTTTTTTAATTTATCAAATAGCTGGTATATAAATCTTAGTAATGGAAAGTAAATAATTTCTATACTCAACGGTTACTAATACAACTGTTAGGAAATATTAAACATTAGGACTTGAAGGGACCTTAGTTTAGTCCCTCAATTTTACATTTTGTGACATGTATCATGTAGCTCAAATGGTTCATAATTAGTAAAATAAGCCAAGTAAGTAAACAGAAAATAAAGGCTAAAGGTTAAAATGCCAATTGTCTCTTAAGATATATAAGCGATAAGAAATATACTAATTTCTTTTAAATGCATATATTTTTATCATCTTCCTATGTCTTATCTATGTGTGTAGGATAGAGGAGCTATAGATATATACTGTAATGTATTTATGGTACTTTTAGTGGTACCCATTGATTTAAATTTAGAGAAACTTCTGGATGCTCATTGAGCATATTTGAAAACATAACCAACATACTTAAAAATAATTTATATTGTGCTTGCTAACCTGTGGACATTCTATAATTAATGTATTGATCAAAATTAATAAAACAATATTTTATATAAGTCTATATAATTAATATCTATGATATAACCTTACTAGCTGTCATTCTAATGGATCATGCTTTATCAGAAATACCAAATCATTCATATATAGACATTTGGCAGTTCTGCAAGTTCATTAACTTCTGTTTCCAACTACTACCCCTTCGATGATTAGTACTCCAGAACAACGAATGAATTCCTAATTGTTAAAAAGATGAACATAACAGAGATAGTCACCAAGTCAAAAGGATTATTATAGGCTGTATAATGTATTTTTAAAATTCTGTGTCCTGTTGTATTATAGCTACAATTTAAATTTTAGGTTAAAAAATTTATGTCTTATTATTTGAGTCAGCTTCAGACAGAATAGATTTATAGGAAATTTCAGCTCGACATGAGGGCCACCTTTAAGAAGTAGTGTTCCTTCCCTGTTGCTGAAATTATTGAAGGCAGAGAATAGACATGCACTTAGTTTAGGATGCATAAAGGGAATTAATAAATCAAGAAAAAAATGGATTGTTATTACCTTGAAGATTCTTTTCAACTCTGAGAGAATTTCTTGGGAATACTGGGAACTTTTGTTTTCAGGTCTTTTATTAATTTATCACATTGGATAAAGAAGCGTGATTTCAATTTTTCTAGTATTATTCTGAAAACATGTTAAGAAAAAAAATGACTTCCTCCTACCCCTTGTTATTGCAAAACAACATAAAAGACATTTTCAAATTTTCATGAGCTGTACTAATTAAATGAATTAGTTAAGATAGGTTTCATGAGATTTGCCCCTCAAAATTAAGTCTAGCTTTTATGATTTTCATAAGAAACTTTACTTTTAGTCTTTTTTTTTCCCCAGAAACAGCCATATGAAGGAATGTACTTGGTACTTATGTGGCTATTTCAAAAGTACCTGTTACAGGTTTATTTGGGAAGACATAAGTGATGGTACAGTAAATTGGATAACCAAATTATTGCATATTAATAGGTTTTTCTTCATAAAAGTCTAGATTAAATTCTCTTTAAAGATTGAAGCAATAAAATATTTCCATTCTCTATTTTTTCTTGCACTTCTAATTTAAGATGAAAAGAAACAACAAAATTCTCTATTTCCTCTTAAGTTTTCTGTATTAAAGAAAAGATTCTAAGTAAGTTGATTATTGCTGCAAATAATATATGTGATTTTCTCCTGGAGATTTTCAAGGCTTTGCATAGGGCAAAAGGTTAGCTGTGGCAATAATATCTAAATTCAGGGATCTGGCATGAATCAATATGAAACTCGATTCTCACTTGCAGGGTCCATTTTTTCTTGTCACTCCTTCCAGGCATCTTATGCTTTCTCATGACACTGTAACATTTCCAAATTTCAGTGGACAAATAATTTAAATTTTTTTTTAATGTTTGTTTATTTTTGAGACAGAGAGAAACAGAGCATGAACAGGGGAGGGTCAGAGAGAGAGGGAGACCCAGAATCTGAAGCAGGCTCCAGGCTCTGAGCTGTCAGTACAGAGCCTGATGCAGGGCTCAAACTCACCGACTGTGAGATCATGACCTGAGCCAAAGACGGAAGCTCAACCAACTGAGCCACCCAGGCGCCCCAGTGTACATAGCATATTTAAAATGTAGGTTCTGGTCCCTGCCCCCAGAGATTATGATTTGGTTGATCCAGAGTGGGGTTCAGAAATTGGCTTTTTAATCTTGCTCTTTCTGAATGGTGTGGGGGCCATTCTTTGTCATGGCCTTAGACTTGCATTCTTTCTTCCACATCATCTTTCCAGCTGGAATTGTTTAGGTTTTAATACTGTCAGCCAAAATGATTTTTTGGTTATCCTATTAACAACTAATATCTAGGGCCCACTTTAAACACAGAGAGGCTAAATACATAAACCCAAATATTTAAGATGTCGTACTATCATATTGTCTAGCTTTCTGGGCAATGATCGCTGGGAATGCTAGTTTCTCCCCCACCTCCAATGTTCAAATTCAAACTACTTGACATGTAACCACTAGTTACATATTCCCCAGATGTCAAAACCAAAATATTCTGTCTTTCCAGCCTGAGTTAAGTACATAGGTGATTTGTCTTTCACCTTTCATAAGATGACCCTCTAAGTCTCAAAAATGACCTTTCCCAATTTTCTTTTTTAAATATAAACTTACAATTTATTAGGAGTACACAAAAATATCCTTAATCAGTCTGAATACCTCACTTTTCTGGTCTAGTTCAATTTTTTTTTATTGTGGCTTAAAAAGCACATAACATAAAATTTACCATCTTAACCATTTCTAATATGCAGTTCATTAGTGTTAAGTACATTCACCTTGTTGTACCACCAATGTCCAGAACTTTTTTGTCTTGCAAAACTGAAACTCTAAGCCCATTGAAAAACCGTCTAATTCCTCCACCCCATCCCCTGGCAACCACCAGTGTACTTTTTTCTCTTTTTTAAAATAAGCAAGATATTTGCTTAAACCTTTGCCCATCCATAGTGGATTGGTTTATGGCTATTGATTATTGCTACTTAGCTCTCCAGGTATGATACATATATCCTGTGTTGTTATAATTCTCACATGTAAAAAGGTTTACAATTGCAAAGCAATTGTGCTTATATTTATTAAGCAATCCTTAGAATCTTTGGATGGCTGCAAATGAAGTATATTTGGTCCTGGAAACTTTCCTCTGAGTTACAAGGAAGAGTAAACTTTATTGCTCATGAGACCTAGGGGATTCCAGAGGGACAGTTTTTGTATATTTGTTTGTTTGTTTGTTTGTTTGTTGAAGGTGTGAGGTTAGAATTACCAAGGAAATTAAATCATGGAATTTCTGTAGATTTTTCCTATGTACATTCTAGGATTTTCTCATTACTTACAAAGTTGATTAGAAATTTTTCTGGAATTTGGCAGAATTAATGTTCACCAAATGCTTTCAAAATCTTTGCTGAGTACAATATGAAACTTTACCTCTAAGCAGCTTCATTAGAAATATAATCTGGGAGAAATAGGCATATATAAAAATGCATTTCTGCAAATGGATGTTTCAAATGCTAGTTCAGGAATCATTGGCAATAAGAAAAACCCAAACCCAAGAAACATTCTTAAAATTCTTATTTTTTAAGTTTTTTAAAATTCTTCTTCCTCTGTTATTAAAATTTTCTAAAGAAATGAATAAAGTTTTGGGGCGCCTGGGTGGCGCAGTCGGTTAAGCGTCCGACTTCAGCCAGGTCACGATCTCGCGGTCCGTGAGTTCGAGCCCCGCGTCGGGCTCTGGGCTGATGGCTCAGAGCCTGGAGCCTGTTTCCGATTCTGTGTCTCCCTCTCTCTCTGCCCCTCGCCCGTTCATGCTCTGTCTCTCTCTGTCCCAAAAATAAATAAACGTTGAAAAAAAATTAAAAAAAAGAAATGAATAAAGTTTTAAATCCTATAAGCAATCTCCATCTAAATAAACAGAAATACTATAATTATGAGTATTATGCTGGATTTTAACATGGAAAAAATGTGCCTGTTCTTGGCCTAAATTATCTTGGAACTAACACAAAAACCAGTTGATAGTGATTCTTGGATAATGATAACCGAATCGTTCTTCGTTTTATGAATTTAACAATTCATAATATGAGTGTATATGATTTTTTCAGACAAATGCTATTTATTTACAGCAATTTTAAATAATTTCATAATTTTTGTACACCCAGATATTTCTTTAATGATCTATTGCAACATACTGATGATATTTACTTCAAAGAAAATTCTTTAAAATTGAATCTCATTATTTCCTTGAGCTCCACTATAAAATTAGAAATGTTTTCTTTTGTTTTTGTTTCTGTTTTTTTTTTTTTTAGAAATGTTTTCTCAATACGAGGAAAAATTTTTGAGTTGAAAATATTTAGTGAAAGAGTTGTAATGCATCTGGTTCAGTAACATAGTAAGCAATTACTCTTTTTCCTTTCCAGTGCCCCATCACTATTTAAGATCTTTCTTCGTTGCTCACCATGACCACCCCAATATCACAGAAATTCGTTTCATGCCACGCAATTCTCAAAGGCACACACTGCCAACAACCTAGAACTTAACCTCTCCTCTAACGTCTCTAACATAAGCTAGGCACTAATATTTTGTCAGTAAGACTCTGTATCTAATATAGTAAAACCTTCAGCCTGAAAATTCCCCAAGTTCTGAGCATTTTTTGACAATTATTTACATACTTTATCAATTATAATATTAAATTTACTTTGAATAAAGAATGCCTATTGGATTTATAATAACTGAAGCTAATTTGCATTATTGTTCTCCAAGCATTATTAAACTCTACTCCTATTTAAGGAATCCTTCAGGTCATTAACTTATTATGTGCAATTTGGTTTGTTAATCACCATTTACTGTTTGACTTATTTTTTTTAAAAGACCCAAATATTACATTTAATGACATATCAAGCTGGGATTCAAGCAGTACCTTCTGTTAAAGTGATTTGCTTCTGTCTTCAGATTATACTACATAACATCTACATTTTATTTGATGGAAATTTTTTATAGTTTATATGGGAAAAAAATCAATCTTAGTTAAACCCAGAATTTGATTCCTACATTAGATTTTCAATAATTTAATTCTAAATGATTAGTTTTAAAACTTCTGTCACAAAATGACTATAAAATGAATGTCATTGCCAAATTACTCACTATATCTGTGCTATAATTAATAAAGTCCCCCTCCCCCAATTTATTCGTATTACTCAGACTATTATTTCAAGCATTCATGGAATTTTAAGAATCCTAAGGTCTCACCTTTTCCCTCCCGTTGTGCAGCAGTGTGGTATAGAGGTCAGGGCTCTGTGTTAGAAGCCCTGACTCTGGGCCTTGTAGCTGGCCCAGGGGGAGGCATTTAACCTCTGTGGGCCCCAGCTTGTTTACTCCTCACTTGTGGGGATTGGCTCATAACAGGTGATTCCTAAGAACCTTTCAATTTCTATATCCCTGCAGTCATAAAAACTCCGATTACAGTTATCTTCAATTTCTTTCTTTAGTGTATTTTTCTCCGCATCGTCTTTGTTTCATCTGGCATTTATTGACCATCCATTCCTCCTTGGCATCCTTCACATTTAGATATGGTTGCTTCAGTAAAGTATTTCAGTGCACTGTTCCCCTGTCTGATTTGCCCAATCCCCCTTTTTTATTAAGTTTAAGACCAGAGACTGTTTCTTCCTCTTTTCTTTTCCCCTCCATACCTAGCACTGTGCTGATTGCTTAAATCATCTCTCTTCACTTAATCACCACTGATCCTGTTCCTGCTTTGCCTTTGAAATCTCCTTGCTTCAAGATCACAGTACTTCACAGACAAATCAAAATGGCGACAAGTAATGAATGAAAGCAATAACTTTAAAACCTGATAAATACTATGTCAAGGACTGACTCACAGGTTAAGATACAGTAGAATATGGGACCTTTTGTTTCCTGCACCTCCTAAATTTTACTTCAGAAATATTCTTTCCCTTGTTCAATAGATAAATGATCCTGTTCTTTTCACTCATGGATGTTGAGTGGCTACCTTGTTCCAGGCGCTATGCTAGGGGCTAAAGATCCAAGAATTTACAAAAGAAAAATATGCCACTGCTATTAGCTTTAAGTGTGCCATGTCCAAAATTGTTTGATTCAGAGCAGCTTTTGGAAGCCAATTGAACTTTCATATTTTTCATTCAACGGATATTCATCTGATTATCTGCCATGTGCTAAGCAGTGTGTTGGTATGTATGAGAAGCGTGTTTGAAGCATTATAAAATGCCAAATATTATTTTCCCTTTAACAATTTATCCTTTAAATATGATTTAATTATCTACATCCTGTTATAATGCTCAAAATATATTTCACTGATGCAGATTTAGAGAATAGCACTGTTTTAAATAATAATTTTGTCTTATCCATTCCAAATCTCTTTTGATGTCCAAGGATGAAAATGATTGTGTTTCATCTCATGTGACTACTGTATTCAAGGTAATGATTTCCTAAATTCTAGGTTGGAGATGAATGTGAAGCCCCATGCAGGTTCATCATAAAAGACTGCTGTGGTTTCTGTGTGTGCATGGGGGACTGAGGTGGGGAGAGGTGGAGGAAGACAAGAAGTAGTAAACATCAAAAAAAAAAAAAAAAAAAAAGGAGTAGTAAACATCATATCCTATATTTGCCCTCCCTGCTCTAGGCTTTAGTATTTAACCTCACTTTAATTTTATTTCACTCTCTTTGCACATACAATATCTTCACAAACTCCTTTTCTCTCCATATGTCGGGATTTACAAAAACCCATCAGTGTTCCCAGCTACGAATCTCACCAATATCTTAGCCAAGTGAAATGAGCCTGATTCTACTGTTACTGTGTTGGTAAATCAGAAACTATAATCATTTTCAGTAGATACATTGCAAAGAAGAGTCACTAATGGATAAATTCAATTAGCTACTGATACAAAAGATTCATTCGTCCTCAAAGTTTTTCCATAACTGGAATTTCTAATTAAATTAAATGTAAAAAGAATATGGAATTTCAATTACAATAATTTGCATACAATTTCACATATTTTTAAAAGATCCTTCACATATTGTATCTCATTTCATCCTGATGAGAATACTGATTTAGATTAGTTTTGTTCATTATCTCTAACCTCAGTTAACAGATGAAGAAAACAGGACCTGGCAGGTTTAAATGATTTACTATGTCACTTAGCAATCTAATAAAATTCCAAGGTTTATAAAGAGCCCACTTCTCACTGCAGCCTTCTTAAGAAACATTATAGAAATTTTAAATGGTAAACTTGAAATCACAATTTGGTAAAATTAAGCACATGTTTTTACAGATAATTTAAATAGTTTTTTTTATTATAATTGACATACAATATTACATTGGTTTCAAGGGTACAAGAGAGTAATTCAGTATTTTTATACATTACAAAATGATCACTACAGTAGGTCTAGTTACCATCTGTCACAATACAAAGTTATTACAATACTACTGACTATATCCCCTCTGCTGTACATCACATCCCCAAAATGTATTTATTTTATAACTGGAAGTTAATTCCCTTCACCGTTTCACCCATCTGCCTTCCCCCTTACCCTTTGGCAACCACCAGTTTATTCTCTGTATCTATGTGTGTTTCTGTTTTGTTTGTTCATTTGTTTTTTAGATTCCACATATAAGTGAAATCATATGGTATTTGTCTTTCTGTGACATATTTCATTTAGCATAATACCCTCCAGGTCCATCCATGTTATCACAAATGGCAATATTTCATTCTATTTTATGGCTGAGTAATATTCCATTATATACATATCACATCTTCTTTGTCCATTTATCTATCGATGAACACTTAGGTTGCTTCCATACCTTGGCTACTGTAAATAATGCTGCAGTGAATATAAGGGAAACATATCTTTTTAAATATTTTTGTTTTCTTCAGATAAATATCCTGATGTAGAATTGCTGGATCATGTGGTATTTCTATTTTTAATTTTTTGAGGCACCTCCATATAGTTTTCCATAGGCGTTGCACCAATTTATATTCCCACCACTGTGCACAAGAGTTGCCTTTTCTCCATGTCCTCACCAATACTTGTTACTTCTTGTCTTTTTGATAATGGCCATTCTGACAGGTGTGAGGTGAGATCTCATTGTGATTTTGATTTGCATTTCCCTGATCATTAGTGATGTTGAGCATCTTTTCGTGTGTATGTTGGTCATCTGCATGTCTTGTTTGGAAAAATGTCTGTTCAGGTCCTCACCCATCTTTTAATCAGATTGTTTCTTTTGTGTTGTTGTTATTGAGTTGTAGGAGTTCTTTATATGTTTTAGTTGTCAACCCCTTAACAGATACATAATTTGCAAGTATCTTCTCCCATTCAGTAGTAGGCCTTTTCATTTTGTTGGTGGTTTCCTTCACTGTGCAAAAGTTTTTTTAGTTTGATGTAGCTCAAATTATTTGTCTTTGCTTTTGTTGCTCTTGCCTAAGAAGACATATCCAAAAAAATATTGCTTAGACAAATGTCAAAGAGCTCATTGCATGTTTTCTTCTAGAAGTTTTACGATTTCAGGTCTTGTATTTAAATCTGTAATTCATTTTGAGTTTATTTTGTATATGGTGTAAAAACGTGGTCCAGTTTCATTCCTATGTATGTATCTGTACAGTTTTCCCAACACTATTTATTGAAAAGACTGTCTTTCCCTCATTGTATATTCTGTTTCCTTTGTCATAGATTAATTGACCATTGACCACAGGTTTATTTCTGAGTTCTCTGTTTTGTTTGTCTGTTTTTGTGCCAGTAACATCCTGTTTTGATTACTATAGCTCTGTAGTATATCTTGAAATCTAGGAGTGTAATACCTCCAGCTTTGTTCTTGTTTCTCAAGATTACTTTGGCTATTCAGAGTCTTTTGGGGTTCCATGCAAATTTCAGAATTATTTGTTCTGGTTCTGTGAATTAGGCACATTTTTTTAATTTAAATTTTAGTTAGTTAACATACTCCTGAAATATTGGTTTCAGGAGTAGAATTCAGTGATTCATCACTTACATATGACACCCAGTGCTCATCACAACAAGTGCCCTCCTTAGTACCCATCACCCATCTAGCCCATCTCCTACTCTCTGTCAACTCATAATTTATTCTCTACCATTAAGAGTCTCTTGTGGTTTGTTTCCCTCTCTTCTCTTTTTCCCCCTTCCCATATGTTCATCTGTTTTGTTTGTTAAATTCCACATGTGAGTGAAATCATATGGTATTTGTCTTTCTCTGACTGACTTATTTCACTTATCATAATACATTCTTGCTCCATCCACATCATTGCAAATGGCAAGATCTCATTCTTTTGATGGCTGATTAATATTCCATTGTATATATATACCACATCTTCTTTACCATTCATCAGTTGATGGACATTTGGGTTCTCTCCATAGTTTGGCTCTTGTTGATAATGCTGCTATAAACATCGAGGTGCATGTGTCCTTTCGAATCAGTATTTTTGTATCCTTTGGGTAAATACCCAGTAGTGCAATTGCTGGATCGTAGGGTAGTTCTGTTTTTAGTTTCCTGAGGAACCTCCATACTGTTTTCCAGAGTGGCTGCACCAGTTTGCATTCCCACCAACAGAAGCAGATGCTTTTATAACTAATTTAAATAGTTTTTTGAAATGCATTCTACACATTTTTCTGTTTTCATCACATCTTTAGGCTCAATTCTGCACTCAGTATTCTGAGTTTTGGCCCTGGCAGAAGGCATATCAAATCATATTTTGGTAATCAGTATACACAAGTCATTTGCCTAGATTCAGCCTTTTTTCCTCTTTTGACCATCACTATTTTTTAATCTATTTCCTGAGCTCCCACCTTAGTGAACCTTCCAGAACTTGATCCTAATGACTAGAATACAGATCCCTAGCTGTCTTGTCATCACAAATCTTGTCATGGCACCTGCATTGATTGCAGTGTAGCCTTCAGAAAGTGTAATTTACAGAATTTAAGAAATAAAAATACTTCTTTTTCACAGTCAGTTCAGTAAACAATTAAAAAGCAACTAGAGAATTTTTTTTCATAAACTCTTAGGAGCAAAGATAAATGACCCCATAATAATTTGAAAAGGATATTCTAAGTTTATATGAAATTAACTCAGGAACCTACATATTCTTCATTTACATCATTATCTGGTGATTATAGTTTTGTTTTGTTGTTATTGTTTGGTGTCCCTGCGGTGATTATAGTTGTTAACAATAGATTCTAGAGCACTGAAGTATCCTCATTCATACAAAATTTAATTATGCTCACTATATTGTATTCATTCAGTATTCAATAGGATTCAATTTCAATAGGATTAAAAAGTATTGTAGTTAAAGGTCTGTTGACTAGGAAATTCCATTAATAAATAACCTTGCTCCTGGCATTCTCAATTAACCATGGTTTTGCAGCATCACTGAGGAGTTAGGAGACTTGAGTTCTAAATTTTGCATGCAGATTGTATTTTTCTGTCCCTGAAATAGTTTCATATTAGCTCAATCTGCACAAATTATCACATAGTTCTTCATATAAAAAGATCAATATGCTTAAGATTATCAAGAAGGAGCTTAATAGAAGTTCCACTTCTGCTTTTTGTTAGGAGAGGAATAAAACAACAATAACTTTAAACCATTCCCTTTGTCCCTATAAGTAATGGCAGTACTTTTAGCTGTATCTCTAGGCTGTGGATTCCCCCAGAGTCATCGGGCAGTCTTTGTGGCCCCAGTGCAGACTTTGGCTGTACAGACTTTGACGTCAGCCAGTTCTGGGTTCAAGTCCAGATTCTGTCAATGTTGTGTAATTTGGGGAAAATTATATTAACTTTGTAGAGCTATTGTGAAAATTCATTCAATCAGCATTCAGCTTATACTTATTATAAACTGTTCTGGGGCAAATCTTCTTGGTCCAGAGGATGTACCAATAACAAAATAGATAAGATTTATTGTCCTCACAGAAACTATAGCCAACCAGAATTCTCTTTAAAAAAATTGAAGCGATTAGCAAAGTTTCTATCACATAATAAGCATTTAATAAATACTAATAACATCATTATTAATTCTTCCCAACCCATAACATGGACAGTTCCCCAGAAAGTATAACAAAATTATGTAAAATTTGGGGCGCCTGGGTGGCTCATTTGGTTAAGCGTCTGACTTTGGCTCAGGTCATGATCTCACAGTTCGTGAGTTCGAGCCCCCCATCAGGCTCTGTGTGGACAACTCAGAGCCTGGAACCTGCTTCAGATTGTGTCTCCCTCTCTCTGTCCCTCCCCTGCTGGCACTCTGTCTCTCTCTCTCTCTCTCTCTCAAAAATGAGTGAACATTAAAAAAAATTAGAAGGGAGCCTCCTTTTACCACAAAAACTCTCGGTTATAGCAGTAGTCATAATCTCTTGAAGCTAGTTATAATCTCTTGAAGCTATTGCCAGTCCAATATAAAAGTGCACAACTATGTAGGCAGAAATTTCTTGGACAGGAAACAAAAGGCACTGACTTTTATAAAAAAAAAATTAAGAATTAATGCTTCACCAAAATTAAAAATTTCTGTTTATCAAAAGACCATTAAGAAACTAAATAAACTATCCACTGGCTGGGAAATATCAAAGCATAATTGTATTGCTGGTGAGAATCAATACAGCTTTGTTTCATTTTTTAATAGAATGATCATGGGGTGCCTGGCTGGCTCAGTTGGAGAGCGTACAACTCTTGATCTCAGGGTTGTAAGTTTGAGCCCCACGTTGGGTGTAGAGATTGCTTAAAAATAAAATATTTTTTTAAAAGATGGTCATTAGTCTGCATGATTTGGGAATCAATGACCCCACTTCTGAAAGGATTATATTCACCTGTTTACTTAGTGACTTGACAATTTAAGATTTTCTTGTCTAAATCTGCCTTTAACTTTAATTTTTTTTTTCTACCAGAAAGAGTCTTTGGAATCATGCCACACCCTGATTTTATAACAGTGTGTGGTTTTTTCGTAATCATCTAACCAGTCATTTCAGAACCAGAACTAGGTTTTAGTAAGTTGTCCTTCCACTACTCAGAGTCTACTTCTCTATTATTTTGCTTGCAAATCAGTAGGAGATAGTATGTGGACTTTATGCAGAATATTTATTTTCTTCTGTCAGCTGGAAGTGTTTTCACACTTGTTTACTTTAAAGTTGAAAACACTGCAGGATTATGGTTGTGGGTCATTTCTGACTGAAAAAAAAATAGCTTTTCAATAGTTAATACATACTTTAACCCTTGGTTTCAGGATAGTAAAGGAGCCATTATAGTTACTGGCCTCAGTTACTGTCATAAAGAGGCTTCTACAGACCATCATCTTGATACTGAGCTTTTCTCATTTCATATAATCTTGAACTATATTCTTTCTATCTTCTAGCACTCGGTATTTTGTTTGTCTTTGGTACTTAATGAAACTCTAAATCTCTATCTCAGATATGTTTATGTAAAATGTCTCACAACTATCCATTCTATTAATTACAAAAGTTTTTATTGTTCAGTATAGAGAAGCAAACCATGTCCTTTAGCGTCATTAACTGAGTTTTTAAGAAAAATTCTATAGCCAAAAATCTAGGTTATATTCTATCAATTTGTTATTATTTCACAATTGTGTTGACTTTATATTTATGTGATTTTTACGTGAACAAAAGCAGTAGAAGCAATAATGACATGTGGTTTAGGGGTTTCAGAGCATTACTTGCTGTCTTTTACTAAGTAAATGTCTATGCTTTTCCTTTTCAATCATACTGAATTTTTAATGTGCAGTAAGAAGCCCCTGTGTAAGGTAAGAAATGGTAATCAAGGGAAACAAAAGCATTCATTCATTTATTCAACAAATACTGAGTTGCTCCCATAGGCCAGGCATTATGCTAGGGAAATTGCTTTTTTTTTTTTTCATTTTTTTCTGTCTAATCTCAGGTGGAGATATTGATGAGTAGTAAAATTATGTATTTTAGATTTGCTGTATGACATGTGGGTTTCAAATATAAACATTTGGTGGGTTTGAATTGGAAAAGAAAGAAATGAAATGGAGAAATTATTATCTGGCTTTTGATTTTAGGGTTTTTTTTTTAATGTTTGAGAGAGAGAGAGAGAAACAGAGCAAGAGTGGGGAAGGGACAGAGACAGAGGGAGACACATAATCCAAAGTAGGCTCCAGGCTCTGAGCTGCCAGCACAAAGCCCAATATGGGTCTGGAACCCATGAGCCACGAGATCATGACCTGAGCCAAAGTCTGGTGCTTAACCAACTGAGCCACCCAGGTGCCCCTGATCTCAGTTTTAAATTTTCTCATGAATACTTGGCATCACATGTAGGTAAATTCTTTTCAAGGCATGACTACTTTCTTCTCAGAACTAATAGAATTGTTTTGCTTATTTATTTTGAATTGTCAGATAGGGTAATAAGGTTATTTCTTTAGGGAATTGGAATATTCATTGGATAATGTAACCTCTTTAAAGTTGATGAACACGTGGCCCCTTAGATTTGAAATGGCAAGGTGATCATAAATTAAGCCCCAAACATTGGCATTCAAAATGGTTTTAAAATGTGATACTCAATAAATACACTTGATTATGCACCAAAGTAGCAAAAGTAAAATCTTGTTTCCTTCCCATGTTTTAAGTCCCTCGGTATACCAGTGGAATACTACTGAGCTACTGTGTTCACTCATCCTTGGGGAAATAAGACTGAAGGCCATACTGCCATGATCACTTCTAAGTAGTATTTGAGCCACGTTTTTTATTGATTTTTATAGCTTTATAAATTAATATTTTCATGGTGATAAATTTAACTTAAAAACTTTTTTCTGTTCTAGGCTATGTTTTAAGCGTGAGAGGTTTTTATATCCTTTTCTTAGAGCCAATACATTCAGTATGGTCCATGTAAGAATTTGTCTTCTTTTTTCTCCAGCAATAAAAAATCTGGTTTAGTTCAGTGCCCTGATATAAAATCCATGTTCTCTGTAGAGTATTAGTCGTGGATCCCATTCTAGGATATGTTACTCTTTATAGGACAGTTGCAAGGCAGAAGTCTTAAAATGAAAAAAAGAAAAATGCCGCCTAATCTCTGATGCATCAGCAAGAACATTGTGTTTAGTGGCAATGCTCCTTCACATTTTATATTAAGCTATAATTTACATACAGTAAAATGCTCAAATCTTAATATATCATTTAATCCATTTTGACGGATATCAAGACATAAAACATTTTTCTCACACCAGAAAATTTCTGTGTATCCCTTTCCAGTCAACAGCCCCACCCTCCCCCAATCCTATCTTCCAAAATCAATCACTGATCTGATTTGTATCACCACAGGCTAGTTTTGTCTATTCTGGAATTGTATATAAATGAACATGTGTTTTTTGTACTTGGCTTCTTTGACTTAGCCTAATATTTTTGAAATCATCCATGTCGTTGAGTTTACCAGTTAAATAGTTTCTTTTTATTACGGATAATATTTTTGTAAAAAAAAACAGGCAAAAAAAATTAGATCTTCACCAAGTATCTTTTTTTTTTTTTTAACCAAGTATCTTAATTGATACATGACTACCTTTGAAATCGGGGCAGCAAAACCACAGTAAGAATGAAGAGGACAAAATACCCTCCAATATTAATATTAAGTGACAGTACTCCTAACATTCAAATGGCTCTCCCACCTTAATTACTGTTATGTGCATCAAGAGGTACTCTTCTGGGAGATTCTAAACTGTTCTATTAACAACAAAGACACTGGGCAACTGCACTTCAACAATTGCAATGGCCGCGGATCTGTCATTTCTTTCCCTTTGTATTTCTTCTTTGACCTCAGAAAGCAAATGTGAAAAATAATTCCAGGTGAGAAGATGCTTCTGATGATAGGTCCATGATCAAAACATGCTGGAAGGAATGCTTTCACTGTTCATCAATATGGTGATGCCTTGGTAGCTTTTATGTGCTCTTAAAATTGTATAATAACGTAGACCTTATGAGCTCAGTTTTATTATTACAAACTCACTATGTTCCATAATTTATACAAATGGAAGGAAAGTAGATACAATGAAAGCAACATCCAGATTGCATTCGCATTTTTTTTAAGTTCTAACTGGATTTACCAAAAAATTGCCATTTTAAGCAAAGATTCTTTAAAATTTGGGAGCAGTAATAAGTTTAAGTGAAGACTATACTGTGATTCTAGGAAGTCAGAGTAAATTGCATACCAACAGCTCCTAAAGGATGAATTGTCGCTATCTGCTGTTGAGATTCAAGAGAATTTTATTCTGACCAAAAAGAAGTGTGAATGTTGACCTAACTACATAATGGCAAGGATTGAGCTGGCCCTCAGCTAGTCCATCCCAAACCATCTCCACTTTTAAGATTCTTAAATAAGAAGAACCACAAAGAGGTCCCAGAACACTAATGCACACATCAACAACACACACAACAAGCACCTTCTTAACTTTATGGAATGTTATCATGTCATTTTCAGTGTTTATACAACTATTCAGTAAGGGGAGAAATGACGATAAAGTACTATAGTGCTTGCATCGGTTCTATGGAAAAAGGCACTCAAACGAATAAGAAGTTGTGCCAGATTACTGAGAGAATAAAATTTCAGATTATGTCCATTCTGCGAATCCCTCACATCCACTGATTTTCTCATTTCTTTCTGCCCTCCACTAAATACACATTCCTTCTCTCCTCTCATACTTATTTTTCTCATATGGTTCCTAAATTCTGTTACCACATTCATATTTCATTCTAATAATTCCAAAAATGTTGAAGTGACACTTCCCTTTAACACAACCTACTTTAGTATACAATTTGGCTTAAGTCTTACTTCTCATTCGTCTTATTTTACATAAAAAAGCAGTTACATTTAAATTATCAAGAGTATCTCATTAGTGGGGCACCTGGGTGGCTCAGCAGGTTAATTGTCCACTCCTTGATTTTGGTTCAAGTCATGAGCTCACGGTTTGTGAAATCAAGCCCTGTGTCAGGCTCTGAGCTAACAGTGTAGAGCCTGCTTGGGATTTCTCTCTCCCTCTCTCTCTGCCCCTCTGCCACCTGTGTACATGTGGTTTTCTCTCTCTCTCTCAAAATAAATAAATATGTTTTTAAAAAAAAGACAGATTCTTTAAAAAAAAAAAAAAGAGTATCTCATTAGTATAATTTAACCTGTATGGAAGACTTACAATGCTGTCATACCAAACCTCAAGGATCTATGTTCTAAACTATAAAGATGATTAACTACTTTTGAGCAGTGTGCATGAATTCTCTCAGCAGTTCATCATCATTTTAGTTGTAGTAATTAATTTTAATTAACTGCCAATGCTGTTTGTTGCCATGTGGAAAAATGAGAATATGGCCCTTCTTCCCATTTGAGTATGAGTAATGATATCAATTTAATGTTAGAAGGGTAAAGAGGTTTTAGGTTGTGAAATAAAGAATTATAAACCTGATTTCCCAGGGAATACACTCTGCTTGGAGGGTGTTGAGAAGTCCTAGCTTAACAGAAATTAACACTGATAGTGAATTATCTTTCCTCCTACCACATTTTTAAGGTTCTGGCTAATGAAAAGTAGATTTTGCTTCCTAGTTTTGGAAACTAGTATTGTTTTTGTTGCTTCTCAAAGTGTTCTAATTAATAGTGCTGTTTTTATAAACATATACAGAAATTTAGAAATTCAAACTTAATGTCATAGCCATTGGTTTTTTTCCACTACTGTGATTTAAAACAATAATTCTAATTTTTACAAGAAATAATTTCACCTCCTCTCTTTGAAGTTGGAAATGAGATCATGAATTGTACTTAAGACTTATTCTTTAGGGGACATGTTCATGTAAAGTAGTAGGAGTAGGAGCAAACTCCTCACTACTAATTTTGCTAACAATATAAAGTATTGTCAGCAAAGTAATATCCAGACTATATTGATATAATTTAATTATATTTATTCAGGATTTAAAAGGTTTTACATGGTATTGTTGGGGGAAAAAAAGGAGTAAAGGTGGTTTAAAAAAACTTAATATTCACAGTTGTTCAATCGTTCCAAAACATCAAATTTTTCAAGTTTATCATTTTTACTTTAAAATATACTCTGAATACTGAGTAGATTCTCATCTTACCAGAAGAGGAACCAGTTAGCACAACGTAGAATTTTAGAGCTGGAAAGACTTTCAATATCATCTAGTTTAAATGTGACATTAACCTAGTTCATTAAAATCACTATTTTCTCAAGGATCTCAGCTTCTTTGCGCTAACTTCCAGAAAATTAAAGGACCTCTAGTCCCTAATCCCTTTTGCTGTATGTCTGTCTTTTTGGTACCTTCTGATAGACTCCATATTCATGCCAATGATTACAACAGTGAGGATTTTCTCTATTCCTTATGCCTGAATTAGCTTAAGAATAGTCTATTGTGTGCAGAAACATAACTTTTAATTTAAATAGTTGTTCAAAGGGGCTCCTGGGTGGCTCAGTCGGTTAAGTGCCCAACTTCAGCTCAGGTCATGATCTTGCAGTTTGTGAGTTCAAGCCCCGAGTCTAGCTCTATGCTGACAGCTCAGAGCCTAGAGCCTGCTTCAGATTCTGTGTCTCCCTCTCTCTCTGCCCCTCCCCTACTTGCATGCTCTCTCTCTCAAAAATAAATAAACATTAAAAAAATTTTTTTAAATAAATAGTTGACCAAAAGAAAGGTGAATAATTTAGTTTTAGGAGTAGTTGTAGAAAGAGTCGAGTTATTGCTACTCTGGAGGACACATACTGTAAGGTCTTCTCCAGGGAGATTTAAAAGTGAGTAATACAACCCTATTGTGTAAGACAAGTAATACCTCTTAGCCTAGTGTAGTGGAGAAGCAAGAGTGAGGTAAACATGGCTCTTCACTTGGAGGTTGAAGGTGAGAGGGGCAGTATGCTGAGGTTCTTTGTTTTATTTTCTCAGTCCTGTTTCTCAGTCATTAAATCAACAGACATTTATTTTGCATACAACACGAGCTAAACATTCTGATAGGTATGGGTATACAGCAGACAAGGAGATCTAGTCTTTGGCCTCAAGGAGCATAGCCTCAAGATACATAGCAGAGGGCAATGCAGATAACTGCCTATCTAACAGAGAAGATACATAGGATCTCTGCCACAGCACAAGCAATTTATTAACTTGGCTCATCTTATAGAATGAGAAGTAACTATCATGATTAGTTGTGCAGCGTTTTGGAAATGACAAATGCTATAAAATAGCCGAGTAATAGAAAACAAGATTAAATTATATGGTAGGAATGGTTCTTATAGGTATCTTCAATATTTATGTCAGTGCTAAAGGACTACTACCAGGGAAAAGCTAAATTAGGTAAATACAATTTCCTAGGTAGATTTTACAAAGCCAAGAAAATATCTGTGTGTATTGACAAGAGAGATTGTGCAATCTTACTTTGTGTAATGCAAGAATTAAATATAGCATAGGGTTTCCCCATTCTTCACCTTCTATTAAGAATCTTCTGCATTTCAGTGTTTATTTGAAGTGTTTCTTTAACAATTTTTAAATGCTGCCACTATCCAAGACTGTTATCTACCAACAAGCAATTATATTTTCATATTGAGAAACTAAAAGAACGTTCATTAAATTATGTAGAATGAATGTCTGCCTTTCTGTGATTAACCTATCAGTATATTGGGTTTGGGGAGTTGTTATCAGTGATTTATCATGCCTGATTCTTTCTGCTTTTACTTATGTTTTTAAAGTTTGTGAATTCTCCTAGAGGACTAAGATACCAATTTACATCCTATTCTATATCCTCAGAAGGTGAAGAATTTATAGAATTGGGCATTTCATTCATATCCTTTTATATGGTGACATTCTTACACCCAAGATTAAGATTATCAAACTGTAGGAAAAGGAAGGAGTTCTTTTTCAATAGTCATTTAATGTTCCATGACTACAAAGTAATCTTATTTTATTATTAGCATTTTTACATTTTACCAGCATTTTCATCCTAATTAAATGAGGCACTACACCGCTATGTTTAGCCTGTGGCATAACAGAAGGCAGATGTCCTGTCATTGAGAATCATGATCTTACACACTCTTTTTCCTCTGAAGAATATAGTTTTGTTTTGTTTGTTTTTTTGGTCTCAGTTTATAATGACATACCTCTGTAGCTTAACTTCATCACATTCAAACAATAAAAACATTAAAAATTTAACCTCATTATATGCATGCCACTTATTTTTAAAAATATATATTAATATAATTCTTACTTGGTAAAGAGATCTTATTTTTTATTGTCTTTCCCTGATTTAACAAATTTAATGATATGGAGAATTTCTATACAGTTGCTTATTTTATTCATTCCATATATTGGGTGTTTTGGTCTCTAATGTCCTGTTGTCCTTATTAGATTATCGCTATACATTTCCATTTAGATGAAGAGACAGAAGCATGCAGATTAATAACCCATGCATCAGACATTTTTGCCGTGTTTACTAGGAATGAGCAATTAAGGCTAGAAACCTCAGTGTTTAATACTGTTTTCAGAACTCAGTTATTACACATATATTGTCACTTCAGTGATTAAAGAGAGTAAGTATAATATGTAGTCAGATTCAAACAAGATAACTAAACCAATATTAAAAAAAAAAAAAGCTATGGTGTCTGTGCACTGCATGGCAGAGTACTAATAAAATTTGCCTAAATAAATTCTCATGATGTTTTGGGATATTATGGGAATGCTTTGGCTATATCTGGATTTGAATCTTCATAATGACAAAGGTTCTAACAGTTATTTTTTAAAAACACACTATACTGTTTTTAGAAGGTTATAATTACTTCCTGCTTATATTTATGATAAATTTGTAAAACTACTATGCTGTTATGAAAAAGGTAAAAGTTTATATGTACTTTGATTTTGAAAAGTAGCATCGGATGCATTTAAAAAATTTTTTGGTAACTGTGGCACTTTGGTAAAGGAATGTGCAATTATAGAGATTTATGCTGTTTTAATTTTTTTTAATTGCCAGGAGTTACTCTTACTAGGCTTTAGACTGAAAACCAAACTCAGTTTTAATACTGGCACTTTTTTCTCCTGGTACTTCCTGTTTCTCTAATTATGTGGAACATTTAATTTAAACCATTCTTTGCAATGAGGTTTAACTTTCCTCTTCCATCCTAACCTCAAAAACCTTTAATTTAAAATTAATCCAGTGGTAGTTAGATAAGCATTTTGGGTATCATGGCCATTTGATCTGGCACCTGACTTTAGTAATCTCATAAAAATAGCTAAACTCCTGAAAAACAATATTCAATCATTTTAATTAGTTTTTATTGACTATAACCAATTGAGTAACTTGACATCCATAGAGTCATAATTTATCTTAAAATCTGGGGCTGCCAACATAACTAACTACACAGCATCACTTGAAATACCCTCGTATATTCATTCCAAAGAGAAATGACAAGAAAAAATAGAATTCTGTATGATTATGGCTATTGCAGACACTTCTGTTAGGTTTCCAGTATTTTACTGTGATACACCCATGGGTACATGTAAAATAAAAACAAATATAAATGCTTTAACATTGGATGGTGGCATCCATCAGTACAGATTATGCATAAGCTACTGCAATAAAAAATACTCATTGTGCCTGTATTTGAAGAATTTATCTGAGATTTCCTCTGGCCTTTTCCATTTAAGGCTGTACAATCGTTTTAAATGTAAAGACGACAGAATATATACGTGAGTGAAATGATGGCCCTGTTTGCCATAGGATAAATATTCTGTTGAACTTGTTGAGGGGCATTGGCTGTTGCATATTATAACATAAGCTAGGTTGTTATAAGCCACATGCGAGTCTTATGTACAAATCAGAGCATTTAGAAATTATACATCTTTCTTTTTTCTCACAAAAAGAATTCAGACTTTATAATCCAAATTTATAATTTTAAGCTGCTGTTTATTGAAAAGCACCTAATATGGATTAAAAGACTAAATGAAATAAGACCTATGAAAGAATACTAATTAATAGCCTAACCCTGTATATTATCAAACTTCTAATAATGTTAAGTTTCTTATAAAGCCTTAAAATATTTTAATGAAAAATTAATTACCTAGAAATGAAGGCACTTTATTACCTTAAACTAGCTATTTGTCTGTATAGAATTTGTCTAAACCCCATAAAATATTCTTTATCCTTTTATAAATTTATCCTGCTTATGTGTTTTTCTAAAGCTTCTTATAATATAATAATTCAAAGTATTTTACCTTAACAGAAAATTGTGTTACATGGTAGAACCAATGAACAATTCAGAAATAAAACTCTAGAGTAACAAAAGTATGTGTGATAATAGCAAAACTGTTAGTCTAAGTTAGTCTACAGTCATTTGGGGTAAAAATGTAAAATTTGAAGGCTTTTTCCTTGAACAATCTTTAGTCAGCTTTTTGTTTTTTAAATCTTATTTTTAACTGGCACTACCTTGTGTTTAAGTGTTGGTCAAATATAAGGGCAATCAAAATTATTATGCCAGCCTGTCGTAACTCAGTTTTGTTTAGTTGAGTTTTTTTAAACTAAAACATTGAGAATTAGTTTTGTTTCTTCTATGTTCAAGTCAGCCCCGCCTGGTAAATTATCAAATTTAAATCAGTAGTATGGGTGTGCTGCTCTGTATAGCTGTACCCTCTTCAGAAAATTAATAGTTGATTTATACAAGGGAGGTGATTCAGCAGAAAAAGCCTAGGATAATTTTTTTCAAAAGTTAAATTTTTTCTGAAGCTCTGAATCTTTCTGACATTTATAAAACATAGGCTAGCTTTCTTTTATCCAAGAAATTTTTTTAACACAAGAATATTTCAAGCAAACAAACTTTGCTTTCCTTTTCATTTGGGGGCAGTTCACTTAAGAAGAAAACATTTGTCTATAATTGTACTTATCTTTAATTCTTTCTCTGTGGTGGCCATTTTTCTATCACTAGTTTTAAATGTTTTGCTAAATGTGAATGCTGCTTCATAGATGCAGTTTTCATTACATGGTACAGACAGGAGTCAAGTTTATTAGCAGTCTACTCTTATCAAGGAGAAACTAAAAATAAGTTCCATGTCAATTCTTTGGTTTGTATCTTGGTATCTTTTTTTTTAAATAAGATATATTAACCCAAAGGTGTGTTAATTGTCATGGCATGAACAATCTTAAATGTAGATCTATTGAGTATTTTGTGATGCTGAGTAAACAGACTTTTCTCAAATCTCTGTGATGCTAAATATTTTCCTTAGGAGGTTTTGTTTAATGTTAGATTGTTGTTCTGAAAGATGTTGGTCTTAGTGGGATTTTTTTTAAAACTGGGAAAACAAATAAACGCATGTATTACAAGTATAGAAATGGTGAATTGTAAACTTACCGTATAATAATGATTCTATTTTCAAAAATGTTTTGCTGTTAAATATATACAACATAAAATTGCTGCCATACTGTAATTGAATACTTTTTCTTAAATGACCCTGTTATCACTATTCCAGAATTAGAAGTTGGGCAGATACATGATTGATTCATGTGTCTGCATAGATGCTTCAAGGTATATTCTTCTCTTGGTGAGTAAAAATATATTTTCCTTGGCATCAGTGCATTGAGATCTGAATATACCTGTATCTATCCATTCTTATTGCACATTTCTTATACAGTATCTTCTAATATGCCAAAATTGGCCTAGACATAACTTAAAATTGAGGGTTTGTTACATGCTTTCTAACAGAAAGGTTTTCAATTATATTCATTATGGGTTTGTACTGTGAAAATAGTGAAACTCCCTTTAAAATTTCATATATGCTAAATTTAAATTAATATTTTTTCTTTAGCTCAAATTTCCCTAAATCCAGGGAGAATACCAACCCTTTTCACTGTTGTCAAATCCAGCATAAGGAACAGCCCTATGACACTACAAAAACAGTTGAGGAATAAGGAATAAGTCTCTTATGTTACACTCCAGAATAAAGGCATTGTGTGAAAGAAATGAACCGAAGTTCACCGTGAATGCAAGGCTTCTGTACTTGACATCCCTCCACCGAAGGGAAGACAAGTGTCAACACCACTGGCATCATTTTCAAACTCATCTTATGTGGAATATCTTCCACCACACTGGAGTATTTATTGACTCTTACCGGGTTTTGGCTTTGTTTTGTTTTGTTTTGTTTTGTTTTAATTCATCAAGCCTTTCAGTTTTCAAAAAACCATTTGTCAGCACTGAGGTAGAGGGACATAGATTTGAAAATACTTTCTTAAGAGATCATGTAACTATTTAACTCAATTTAAAAAGAGGAGGAGGGATAGTTTCAACCCACTGCCTCTCACAAGAAACATGTTTTTAAATCTGTAACTGTTTTAGTGTTAACAGGGTACAAAGTGTTTTTTGTCCTGTATTGTACTTAAAAAGTTCTCATTGATTGGTGATTGTATTGTACTGTATGGAAACAAATCATAAATTGCCTTGTATTGTTTATAATAGACCATACCACGTACCACTTCAGTTTTTATGTTCCAAGTTTTCCAGTGATGCATGTTAACAGTTAGGTCCTAAAATTCTGTGGTGCTAATTCTTCCATATCCAATGGTGCTTTTGTGGATGCTAACTGCACACATGCTGAACAAAGCTTGAAGTTTAAAACTTTCCTCCCTTCCTCTGTTTATATAAAGTAAAATAAAATAACTTGAATTTGTCTCAAAGTATCACTGACAATCTAATAAACTGGTTTATATGTGTGATTAGTTTGGATTCTTAATTATTTTTCAGAAAGCAGATTAGCTCTACTGGGCCCTTCATTCTATCAAACAGAAATTGATTTTACTATGTGTTTATTGTGTTATTTCATTTTGTGCCCCCAAAGTTGTGGTACCTTTGGGAATTTAAATCCAGGTGGCCTGGCTTCTATAATCAAGTTTATGTCAGATCTACAAAAACTAGACCTATCAGACCTGGAAATTAGTAAGTTGAGAAAACCAAAAATGTACCATGAGAGTGCCTTTGTGTATTTTAGTACTTTGTTAATAAAGTTTTATTATCTATGTACCATGAGATAGCATTTGCATGGAAACTAGTATGCCTTCAGAACCTTTATTATTGCTCAGATGACATTGAAAAGGCCATCCCTCTATGCTGATATTTAAAGTAAAAGCTCCACTTTACATGTATGAAAATACAGACAAAAAAATATATAATAAAATCGGAACTTTCCAGGACAAACTGATAACCTATGCCAGGATGGCATAATAGATAAACCCATGCCTAGTCTTATTGGATTTTTAATTTTAGCATCTGCACTAAGAATCACAGCATTAGGACGAGTGAAGCTGCTCCTCGAGAGGGCAGAAGGCTGTTTCTCCCAAGCTAGAGATAAAGTCAGTATTAAGGCAGTGTGCAAATTTGCATTCTAATCTCGGTATTTTGCCTAACCCATGGGTAACCTTAAATTTAAAAAGAAAAGATCAAAATAAATCTATTAAAACTCCTCAAGCAACAACCATTGATGTCAAATAAGAGATGAGCAAACCTGTCTATCTGTCCTAGTGGGCCTGATGACTGAGGTTACATTCCCATGTTGCTGGGGTTCTTTATTTTATCAAGAGCATATATTCAATAATTCTGCCTCAAATAGTTATTAAATCATGTCTAACTTCTAATATCAGAAAATAAAGTTGACAAAAATAGAGCCAATATGAGCACTGGGCTTACATCCCCATGACTGTCTTGAACAAATGCAATATTTACTAAATCACAGCCTCTCCAAAGATATTTCTACTGTGTATTTTTGTAACTACCTTTACAGCATGCCATTTCAGGAAAACTGGCAAATAATAAATGTGTGGCAATAATTCCAGGTCTTCTTTAATCAAAAAAAGAGAGAGAGGGTAGGTAGATCTATGAATGTTTTAGAGTATCTTTACTTCTGCGGTAATATTTTGCCTGTTAATTGAAAGAAAATTTAATTATAATTTTATGAAAGGATAAAAGGATAAATTGCTTTTGGAAAATCTCTGCTTTTTAATCTACATGAAAAATCTCTCATTTTTTCCCTACAGCCACCAGATTTGTGTATTATTGTTCACCATCATGTTTGTCCCACCTAAAAAATTATTCTCACAAAATTTATCAGGTTTTTTTTGTATGAAATTATTTTTAAAACTCAGCCTTAAATAAAATGAATACACTTTGTAAGTTTGGTTCATTTATGAAAATAATGTAGTCTCTCCCTCTTTATTATTTAAGCTTTTTTAAAGTTACAAAATTATGTTTTAGTTTTATCAACATTATTTTGGCAAGTTGTGTTTTCTGTTCCTAAAATAATAATTTCCCTTGGAAATCATAACCTCAAGGTGTCATCTGTAAATCCATGAATGAAAGCACTTTCAATAAAGATCCAGATATTCTCCATTGAGAAACATCTTTTGAAATAAATTTCATGTACATTAAAAACCTAACCTACTCATCTTAGGGAACTAATTTTTCTCATCAGAAATTGTGTTGAGTTTGAAAATGACCAATAATAATAATCTCGCCCTTATTTTTTTAAAAGCCAATAGGGGCACCTAGGTGGCTCAGTTGGTTAAGTATCTGACTTTGGCTCAGGTCATGATCTCACAGCTCGTGGGTTCAAGCCTTGCATTGGGCTCTGGGCTGACAGCTCAGAGCCTGGAGCCTGTCTCAGATTCTGTATCTCCCTCTCTGTCTGCCCCTCCCCTGCTCTCTCTCTCTTTCTTTCTCTCTCGCTCTCAAAAAATAAACAGTAAAAAAAATTTTTTAAGCCAATCTATAACCTATATCATTTCAGATTTGTCATCTTCATTTTTTTTAAAACCATTGAAGTAGGTGCATACTGAGTTCTCATTAAGACTAACGTCACTTTTCTTACTCTCCACTTTATCCATGGGGCAGTAAAAAGACTCCTAGAAAATAACTAAAAACTAAGTAAGACAATTCACATAAAAACAAATGAGTGGTACTTCATAAGACTGAATTAACCATATAATGCAGTGAGCAAACATTATACATATTCTCCCCAAATTGGTCTCGATGCTGTGAATGGTAGCTAAAGCTTACACTTTCTGCAGAGCATACCAGACCTTGAAAATAAAAAGGACTCTGAATGAAAGGATTGGCCCTCCATTTGGGGTATGAAGAAACTCAGTTTTGTTAGTTCATTCTGAGTAAATACACAAGAGCTCCCTTTTAAACAAGGTCATAAAGAAAACATGTTGAGCATGAGATATCCTGTGAAGAAAATTAATTTACAACAAAAAATAAAGTGTTATTCCCATTGAGTAGGACTGAAAGGAAACTGTATAAGAAGTAATCTTTATTTTTACCTTATATTCTTTATGTTATTTAATGATAAGCATGTATTACTTTATCTTTTTAAAAATTATTTTTTGGGGTGCATGGTGGCTCAGTTGGTTAGGCGTCTGACTTCAACTCAGGTCATGATCTCATGGTTCGTGAGTTGGAGCCCTGAGTCGGGCTTTGTACTGACAGCTCAGAGCCTGGAATCCGCTTCAGATTCTGTGTCTCCCTCTCTCTTTGCCCTCCCTAACTCATGCTCTGTCTCTCTCTGCCTCTCAAAAATGAATGTTAAAACAATTTTTTTAAGATTTTTTTAAGGGGTACCTGGGTGGCTCAGTCTGTTGTGTATCCGACTCTTGATTTTGGTTCAGGTCATGATCCTAAGGTTGTGGGATCAAGCCCTGCATCAGGCCTTGTGCTGAGTGTGGAGCCTGCTTAAGATTCTCTCTCTCCTTTCTCCCCCTCTGTCCCTCTCCCCTGCTTGTGTGCACACTCTCTCTCTAAAAACAGACAAAATAATAATAATAATAATAATAATAATAATAATAATTAAATAAAACTAAAAATTATTCTTAGAGGAAGGAAATAAATGCTCAACAAATTAGAATACCTACATCAACTGGTTGCATATTCTCTTTCTAGTAGGAAAATCTGCTTATAGAATCTAATTAATGTCAGAACCTCACTTTACAAGTATAAGATCAGGTAAAAGGAAATATTAATGAATATTAATCATGTTATGATGGGGCTCCATTAAAAAAACAGAAATAGTCACACTAGCTCATCAGAGCAGTCACCCCAAGTCAGAGACCGAGATTACTAACACATCCTTATGTTTTGTATCTTTTTTTTTCAATTCCATATGATATCATCTTTCAGTGTGAAAATGTTATTGCTTATCAATATAATCAAACCACATAGTATATTTGCATCACTTTAGGCTCCTTAATGATATAATATGTTATCATTATCATTCATCATTAAGGATTATCGTTATTCGTATCTTGTATAGTCATTATGTACTACATCATTATTTCATATAATAAGAATATCATTATTACTAATGTAGTCATCATTATTAGTAATAATTAGCTATATTTGGCATTATTCATTCACTATCGTAATGTCATTCATCATTAATGAAAGTTTCCTATACAACAGATACCCCTCTGACTTTGACCTTTCTTGATAGAGACTTTGGGAATATCCCAAATCATCAGTAGCAATGAATGAAAGGTCAAAACCCTCTTCCCTTGCCCTCATGACAGAACATGTCAATAGATCATGGCATTCTTTCCAGTGGACCACATACATCTCTGGAATCTTTTTCAACTCAGCACTCCCGGCAGCCACTACCAGTTGACTAGACCTAGTATACAAGGTTGGCATATTTGCCACTCTGCCTCTGATGCCTCACGGACATAAAGAAGCCATCTGTATTTGTCTGGGTCCTCCAAGAAGCAGATTTCAAGATAGGGTTACATGTGGGGCACAAGGGTGACTCAGTCAGTTGGGCATCCATCCGACTCTTGATTTTGGCTCAGGTCATGATCCCACAGTTCATGAGTTTGAGCCCCACGGTGGGCTCTGTGCTGACAGTGATGGAGCAGAGCCTGCTTGGGACTCTCTCTCTGCCCCTCTCCACTCATGCTCACAGGCCCCCCAGCAACAAATAAATACATAGATAAATAAAACATTTTTTAAAGATGAGATTGGTTGCAACAATAGATTTATTAGAGGAAATGCCATTGAGGGAAAATGGAGAAGGAGTTGGTGGAGCCATCAGACTGTGATGCAGGTCTGTACCCAGTGACGGAGAAGACAGAAGAAACTAAGGAGGAGGGAAGAAGGGAGTACAGAAGGTACTTCTTAGACTTCAGCACAGTTTTAAGAAAATTTCAGCCAAACAATGGGCAGTCCTCGAGCCAAAGTCACCCTTCAGAGGAGGCCAGCGTCTTACAGGTATGGGCCTGCTTAGTGTCCTTGCCATGCTCAGTCATCAGCTGGGAGCCGCCTAGGCAAAGCACAGCCTCAGTACAAACATGGTAATGGACGTCAGAGCATAGCAGCTGGTCTGTGGGTCAATTATGCTCCCTGAAGTAGGAAATCTGAAAGATGCATTTTCAGGGCCCCCACAGGCTCCTGTCTGCACTGCACAGACTTACGTGTCCACCTAAGTTAGAGGAGCACTCTCTCCATGGTCCTCACAGGCCTCTCTTCCTAAAGGAAAAACTCAGGAAAGAGAAGTTAGGGAATAAAGTACAACCCCTGATGTTGCATTGGATCTCAGGGTCGCAAATGGAACTTGTCTTCCTCCTCCACCATCCTTTCTAAATTACCCCTTACCTTGGTAAGACTCAATGACTTGCCTGGTGGTATGACTGAGACCTTCATTCCCGAGGAATCCGGCTTATTCAGATTGGGCTACGGTTGCCGCACAGGTCCATCAGCAGTTACAGTGGGCTAGGAAGTACCAGGAGGCTGCCTGAGTGGATCACGCACACATTCCTTCCTCCCTACCTCCATTGTGTAAAGCATCGTTATCTCCTCCTAATGATCAGGGTTAATTAACCCTGTCCAGCTGGTGACTCCTCTCCTAACCTGCTGATTCCTAGGCATAGGGAGTCTACAGTGTCCTGGCAGCAGCTATAACTCGAAGTTCAATGGATACTAGCAGTGTCCTTTGCCAAGAATACACCCCATTTGGGGACTAGAACCTCCAAACTGCAAAGCCCAGAGCTGCAGGGATAGGAGGCACAAACACCCAGTGGGTCATTAGCAGTGATGGTAAGTAAAGCCACACCTGCTTCTTCCACACCCTTGATTCCCAGGTTTATGTATTCTTCCTACTGAGTGCACAGCACTATATAGAGGTCCCTGGTTTAATGCACATACTGCATCTTAAAGGATGGCATCCCATGCTTTCAGAGTATTGCCTCACATTGGCCCTTTTGCTGTGCCTTTAGAAAACTATTTCTGCATTCCTTGGAGCTGGCTCTCTCTGGATAGTGTGCTAGTCATAGTTGGATCATAGGCCCACTCCGTCCACCTCCACTGGGAAATGGGTCCCCTAGTTGGATGCTTCTGTCTCTGCTCCCATGGCTACTTTGTTCATGTGCTCATTGTGCTCATTGTCAAGCGGCCAGTGGCAGTCTGACTCATGTCAGTTGACTGAGTCATTTTGTCTTCTTGGTTGTTCATGCCTTCTGATGGATATTGACATGTAAAACGAATCTCTTCACAATTCATGTCCACTCCCATGTGTCCATCCACATGCATCTACCCCAGACTTTTGTGCTCCAATCTTCCAGTTCTTTTCCTTTTAGGCCCCTGACCAGAGAGCCAAGCTGATGACCACTGTCCAGGAAGTGTAAATATTTTCACCTCAGGCCACTTCTTCCATACAAAGGGGATGACAAGGTGCACTGCTTACAACTTCACCTGCTGGCAAGATTTTCCCCCTCCACTGGTCCTTTCAAGGTCACCCCACCCATTTTCAGCTTGTACCCATATATCTAGCCATTTCATCCTAAGCTATGCTCAAGCTTTTTTGTCCTCCTTCAGCTGGTTTTATGAGAACCCCCATATGTGCATACGTGTGAGATGGGAGAGGGATGCTGATGCTTTAGCTCCTGTTTGAGGGTGTTAAAGATAAGGGCCTTGGGCTGCCTGTTCATACAATATTCTCATGATCTCTGGTTCTGTTCAGGCTTGATCATTCCTATATCATTTCCATGTCTTGGTGAACTACCTTTGAGCCCATCCAACTTCATGATTTGGAGGGTTCAACAGAACCCAAATAATGAAGGGCAGTTCTGTACCCATAGTCCACAACCATCATCTCCACCAGTACCCTAGCTCTCCAATGTCTGTTTCTCAAAAAGTGTCAAATTTTCTACTAGTTGACTTGGCCTTATTCCAGAATCCCAGGATTCTGCACTGGGACTCTCCCACTGGGGTTTGCCAAAAGCTCTCTTTTTTCCCACTGCACCCTTCTCAATACTAACACTTCCAAAGCCATAGGATCTGCCCATTCGTATGAACCAAATAACAGGGCTGCTATACTTCTTACAGAGCATTTCCTGCTCTGAGCCCTACTCAAAGCTGACAGTTTTCCATGTCACACAGTATATGGGCAAGGACAATATTCTTATCTGTGGAATGTGTTGTCTCCCGAGCTCAAAAAAGCTAACCAGGTGCTAAGCTTCCTCTATATTTTATGGACAAAAGGTGCACCAATGTCTTTTACTTTGGAAAAGATATCCTGGCATGTTTTCAACCACTGGACCCCCTAAAAACCACTGAAGTGGCAGGAGCCTGATTATTCATAGGGTACCTAATAGAGTTCCCACTTTCCTCAGCCTCCTTATTCCTTCTGCTGATCATAGGGACCAATGAGCAATGTGACTTGCACTGCAGCCTGGTCCTGTTTCAGAATCCTTTCCTGAAGGCAACTCAGAAATTTCCACTGCGCTGAGTGCTGTCATTGTTTTTTCAAGACTTCTAAGAACTACCATAGCAGTGATTTTGCCCCATTCCCTAAGGTTCTTGCCAAGGTATAAAACCTTAGATCCCGATGGAGTTAAATTCCAGGCCCCTTATCAAGCACTCTGAAAACACAGTCCAAAGTATATGCCTCTGGCTCCAGCTTGTATGTGCTAGATAATTCTTGCAGCTCTTCTAGTGTAGAGTCTCTTTCCTCCTTCCTCATTCCTAGCATGTACCTATCTAGACTATGCTGGGACCGATCTTCAGTTATCAGACAGGGAGAGGTGAGGGCAGCTACGGAGGGAAGCCTGTGTTCCTTGTGAGGGAAATGTCTCTGCAGCATCTTCTAGTGTGTCTGAAGTACTGGCTCTTAACAGGGAAAGCTGGGACACTTCTGCAAGTCTAAAGGATTTAGTGGTGTAGGGGTGGGGAGGGGAATCCTGCAGAGACAATATACTGAGGAGCATCCATCTACATGTCCTTCAGGGTCCCATGTTTCCCCAACCAGCACCTTGACCTTCATATAACAGATCTGTCTTGGCTGAACATTTCAAACATCTGGGGGTCTTTGCAATTCTCTTTGATTTTCAGTCTGTTCAACTGTGTCTGTCTCCCACACTGGAGCAGGCAAGGGCCTCTTTGTAATCTACCAAAGAGACCCTCTGGCTCTCACACTTAGCCATTAACTATTTATTAATGGCTCTGAGCCTCTCATTACCCTCGGCTGGCATCAATACAACTTAGCAGTAATCAGCCAACTCTGCTATCTTTGAGGACATTGTTCTTACCATAGCTTTCAAATGCCTGAATCATCACATCTGCCGCAGCATTCCTCTCAGCCAGGACATTTCCCTAGGTCACTGTCAATGAAGTACTTAGCATTTGAGTCATCACTTTATGCTAGGACTGTCCTTGCTCCACCTATCAGTCAGGTTAACATCCTCTTTGCCCACTGGGGGATTAGTGGGTTGGTCCCAAACTTCAGTCTTTTCTTGGATCGTTCTTGGTACTTATTGTGTTAGTCCAGCTCATCTGAAAAGCAGAAGCTAAGATAGAATTAGATAAATTTAAGAGATTTATTGGGGCAAAAGCTGGTGAGGGAAAATGGGGAGCTGGAGGAAGTTGGGAGATCCTTCAGAACAATGCTGGTCCTGCCCCTATGCAGGAAAGAAAGAAATCAGACTGCAACACTGCTCTAAGAAAGTTTTGGCAAGGCCAACAGGAATCCTCAAGCCAACAGTGTCCTTCAGAAAAGTCCTGTGTCTTTGAGAAATGGACCTGCCTTTGGAACCCTGCCATGAGCAGTCATTAGGAACATCTCAGGAGAATGCGACCTTGGCATGGACACAATGATAAAAAGTCAGAGCACAGTAGCTGATGCCTTCAGGTAAGTATCCTCCCCACAATAGGGGATCTGGGGGGCATGTTCTCACGGCTGTCATGTTCCACGCGTCCTTCCATCCCTGCCACCGCATGGAGGTGGAGGCATTTGCAATCACAAAGAGTCCATCTCGGCCCTTGTTGAAATGCTGATGCTTTTCTGGCTCAGTTTGAGAGAGGAATCATTTTGATCCTTATCCTGCAAACCGTAGAAAAGATTAACCTAATTGGAGTCTGAACTGACAATGAGTAATAAATTTAAAAGTAGTATTAAAATATTTATGAATACTCAAGCTCAATAGTCAAATTTATATCCCAAAAAAATTACTTGAAAAGTTTTTAAAATAGGGGCGTGTGGGTGGCTCAGATGGTTGAGCGTCTGACTTTGGCTTGGGTCATGGTCTCGCGTTTTGCGCTCCCAAGAGCGCCCCCTTGGGATCTTCTGTCCCCTTCTCTCTCTGCTCCTCCCCCACTTGTGCTCCTCTCTCTCTCTCTCTCTCTCTCTCTCTCTCTCTCTCTCAAAAACAAATAAACACTTTTTAAGTTTTTTAAATATTTCAACATACAAATATCTCATATATATTTATACACATCTTATATATTGAAAGAAAAATCTTTCGGGGTGCCCAGGTGGCTCAGTCAGTTGAGCGTGTGACTTCAGCTCAGGTCATGATCTTGTCATCCATGAGTTCGAGCTCTGTGTCGGGCTCTGTGCTGACAGCTCAGAGCCTGGATCCTGCTTCAGATTGTGTCTCCCTCTCTCGGCCCCTCCCATGTTCACACCTCTGTCTCTCTCTCTCTCTCTCCTAGTCTCAAAAGTAAATAAACATGAAAGAGAGAAAGAAAGAAAGAAAGAAAGAAAGAAAGAAAGAAAGAAAGAAAGAAAGAAAGAGAAAGGAAGGAAGGAAGGAAGGAAGGAAGGAAGGAAGGAAGGAAGGAAAGAAAAAAATCTTTCAATACAAAAAAGCTAAATTTATACAAAAAGTAAATAATACAGTGATTTTTGTGTAACAAAATATTGTTTTTAAAAGATTTCCTGGGGCATCTGGGTGGCTCAGTCAATTAAGTATCTGACTCTTGATCTCGGCTCTGGTTGTGATCTCAAGGTTGTGAGTTAGAGCCCCATGTTGGGCTCCAAACTGGGCACAAAGCCTACTTAAAAAAAAAAACCAAACATTTCCTATATGATATATTTATTAGCAGACTCTGCTAGCATATTTCTTTAACCATTTAAAAGATCTGATTTGAGCACACCTGGTAGGCACAGTCAGTTAAGCAATGGACTCTTGATTTCGGCTCAGGTCATGATCTCATGGTTGGTGAGTTCGAGCCCCGCAACCATTCTGCACTGACAGTGCGAAACCTGCTTGGAATCCTCTCTCTCTGCCCCTCCCCTCCTCATACTTTCTCTCTCTCAAAAATAAATAAACTTTTTAAAAAAGTATTTGATTTTACACAATTACAAGTTATATACACATTACATAATTTTTAATCAAATAGTACCTAAATGATTAGGTACTAATCAGTAAATCACTAGATAATCTAAATTATTTAGAAGGTAAACACCCTCCATAACTTCACTCCTCAGAGATAACTATTAACAGGTCAGTGAGTAGTCTCCCAAATTTATTTATATGTATATCTTAACATATGCATATAATGCTTTAAACAAAAATAATATTTCACTATACTCGATTTCACTCAATATCCAAATTACTTTTTTTTAACATTGCATCTTTTATTTCTTTTAAGTTTAAAAAAAACTTATATTTTTAAGGTTTATTTATTTTTGAGAGAGAGAGAAAGAGACAGAGCATGAGCAGGGGAGGGGCAGAGAGATGTGAAGACACAGAATCAGAAGCAGGCTCCAGTCTCTGAGCTGTCAGCACAGAGCCTGATGCAGGGCTCAAACTCAGGAACTGTGAAATCATGACCTGAGCCAAAGTCAGACGTTTAACTGGCTGAGTCACCCAGGCACCCCTTTTATGAGTTTTTTAAAATAAGATTTTTTAAAATTGAGGTTTTAGTCACAGAACATGAACTTCACTGTCTTAAAGTTTACACTTCTGCTCTTTTAGGACATTCACTATGTTGCACAACCATCACCACAATATAATCCCAGAATATTTTCACCCCCTCTAAAAGAAACCCTGGACCTAATAGCAGTTAATCCCAATTTCCTTTCCTTACAGGCCCCGTCGGCCACTCATCTACTTCCAGTGTCTATGGATTTGCCTATTCCAGACATTTCACACACATGGAATCATATGATATGTGGCCTTGTATGTCTGGCTTCTTTTTCTTAGCATAATGTTTTCCAGGTTAACTCATGTTGTAGCATGTACCTTGGCTTCATTCCTTTTATGCCTGAGTACTAGTCCATTGTATGGATGTACCATGTTTTGTTTATCCATTTATCAGCTGATGGACATTTGAGTTATATCCACTTTTTTAGCTATTGTGTATAATGCTGCTATGAACATTTGTGTACAAGTTTTTAAATGAACATATGTTCCCAATTCTTTTGGGTACATACACTTAGGAATAAAATATTTGGATCATATGGTAATTCTGTGTTTAATTTTTTAAGGACTGTTGCCCATAATGGCTCTACCTTCCCACCAGCAAGCAAATTACTTTTTATACTTCAAATATCTTAGACATCTTTCTGTGTATAGAGATTAATAGTTATTTTGATAACTAGTATTTCACTGCATGAGGCCATCAAAACTTATTTATCTCCTGATAATAGACTTTGTATTGTTCGCAGTTTTTTACGGTTCCAATTGGTCCTGTATTATAGTTTACACATATCTTAACAAGTAATGTTACTTGGTCAAAAGAGTTACTTGTTTTAATTCTTTGATTGAGGCATAAGTGACCTACTATACACTGTACATATTCCAAGTGTACAATTGAATAGGTTCTGATTATGTATACAACCATGAAACCCTCACTACAATCAAAATAAAAAACATATCCATCACCTGCAAAGTTTCCTTCCCTCTCCCACCCCCATCCTCACCTTTACCCCATCTGCAGGCAACCACTGACCTACTTTCCATCAATGTAGGTAAGTTTGCATTTTCTAGAATTTTATATAATTGAGTCATGACATATGTACTCATTTTTTTTTGGTTCTCTGACTCAGCATAATTATTTTGCAAGTAATCCAAATTATGTGCATCAATAGTTAATTCCTTTTTATTGCTGAATAGTGTTCCATTGCATGGATGTAATAGATTTTTAAATTTATTAGTCTCCTGATGGACATTTGAGTTGTTCTTAGCATTTGATTACTAAAAATAAAGCTGCAGGGAGCCTGGATGGCTCAGTAGGAGCCAACTTTGGCTCAGGTCACGATCTCCCTGTGCTGACAGCTCAGAGTCTGGAGCCTGCCTAGGATTCTGTGTCTTCCTCTCTCTCTACCCCTCGCCCACTCACACTCTGTCTCTCTCTCTTCTCTCTCTCTCTCTCTCTCTCTCTCTCTCTCTCTCTCTCTCTCAAAAATAAACCTTAAAAATTTTTTTAAAAATAAAGCCGCTATGAAAAGTTGTGTTCAAGTATTGTTATACACGTTTGCTTTCATTTCTCTTTAGTAATGGAATGGAATGACTAGATCACATGGTGAGTATATGTTTAACTTTTTAAGAAACTGCCAAACTGTTCTCCAAAGGGCTTGTTCCATTTCGCATTCCTCCACATCCTTGTCAATCCTTGGTATGGTCAGTGTTTCTAATTTTTGTCATTTGAATAGGTATGTAAAGGTGTCTCATCTGGTTTTAATTTGCACTTCCCTAATGCCTAGTGATGTTGTGTATTTTTTCATATGCTTATGTAATATCTCTATATCTTCTTTGGTGAAGTTACAAATCTTTGCCTATTTTTGATTTACCAATTTTTTTTACTGCTTTGTTATAACTTTAAGAGTTCTTTATACAAGTCCATTATCAGCTTTATGACTTGCAAACATTTTCTCCCATTCTGTGGCTAGTCCTTTCATTTTCATAGCAGTGTCTTTCAAACAGAAGCTTTTAATTTTGATGAAGTTCAATGTATCATTTTTTTTTTCTTATAAATTGTTTTTTTGGTACCATTTCAAAAAATTCTATGCCTAACTTAAGGTCACAAAGATTCTCTTCAATGTTTTCTTTCATAAGTTGTATAATTTTATGTATTATATTTAGGTCTATAATCCATTTAAAGTACAAAAGTACATGCTATAAGAAGGGATCTAATTTCATTGTGTTGCAGTGGAATATCCGGTTGCTCTATCACCATTTTTTCCAAAGACTATTCTTTGCTACTGATTTACCATCACGTCATCATTGAAAAATCGGTTGCCCATTTATGTGTCAGTCTATTTCTGAACTCTATCCTGTTCCATTGTTATATGTGTCCCTCTTGGTGCCAATACCACACTATCTTAATTAATACGTCTTGAAATCAGGAAGTGTTAGTTTCCCAACTTTCATATTCTTTATAAAGTGATTTTGGCTATTCTAGGTTCTCTGTATTTCCAAATGAATTTGAGATTCAGCTTCTCAATTTCCGCAATAAAGCCTACTGGGATTTTGATGGGATTGCATTCAGTCAATACACCGGTTTGGGGAGAAATGATGCCTTAACAATCTTGAGTCTTCCACCCATTATCAAATTGTTCTTTAATATCTATCATGACTTATAGTTTTATTTTTTTTCAATATATGAAATTTATTGTCAAATTGGTTTCCATACAACACCCAGTGCTCATCCCAAAATGTGCCCTCCTCAATACCCATCACCCACCCTCCCCTTCCTCCCACCCCCCATCAACCCTCAGTTTGTTCTCAGTTTTTAAGAGTCTCTTATGCTTTGGCTCTCTCCCACTCTAACCTCTTTTTTTTTTTTTTCCTACCCCTCCCCCATGGGTTTCTGTTAAGTTTCTCAGGATCCACATAAGAGGGAAAACATATGGTATCTGTCTTTCTCTGTTTGGCTTATTTCACTTAGCATCACACTCTCCAGTTCCATCCACGTTGCTACAAAGGGCCATATTTCGTTCTTTCTCATTGCCATGTAGTACTCCATTGTGTATATAAACCACAATTTCTTTATCCATTCATCAGTTGATGGACATTTAGGCTCTTTCCATAATTTGGCTATTGTTGAGAGTGCTGCTATAAACATTGGGGTACAAGTGCCCCTATGCATCAGTATTCCTGTATCCCTTGGGTAAATTCCTAGCAGTGCTATTGCTGGGTCATAGGGTAGGTCTATTTTAAATTTTCTGAGGAACCTCCACACTGTTTTCCAGAGTGGCTGCACCAGTTTGCATTCCCACCAACAGTGCAAGAGGACATGACTTATAGTTTTAAATGTACGAGTCTTGTACATATTTTTCAAATTTAAGTATTTCCCAATTTTATATTATTATAAATCATGTTATTAAAAAATATTTTCATGTTTATTTATTTCTGAGAGAAAGACAGAGTGCAAGTGGGGGAGGGGCAGAGAGAGAGAGGGAAACACAGAATCCAGAGCAGGCTCCAGGCTCTGAGCTGTCAGCACAGAGCCTGACGCGGGACTTGAACTCACGAACTGTGAGATCATAACCTGAGCCGAAGTCGGATGCTTAACCAACTGAGCCTCCCAGGCATCTCAAATCATGCTATTTTTATAATTTAAGTTGCTTATTGTTCATTCCTAGTTTATAAAAATACAACTGATATTTGCATATTTTGTGTACAACTGACTTTCTATATTTTATACCCTGCCAACATCTGTCTCTGTGTATGTGTATGCATATGTATTATTGGACTACATATACTTAATAGTTAGCAGGATACCCTAATTTGGTTCCTTGGTTTGTGGGATAAAATTTATAAAAATGGGAAAAGGCAAGTGAAATCTCTGAAACTACCCCCTCAGCCAAGATAGTAAATAAAAAATAATATATTTCAGGGAGCAGTGGCAGAGATTAATTCCACCCTTAAAGACCTAAATGATGCAAGTATTAGTGGTCCACATCATACATCTATTTAATTCTCTGATCTGGCTTCTACTGAAATTGAATCATGGAAGATGGCAGTGAACTACCTCAAACTCAACCTAATAGTAGGCCAAATTGCACCTACAGTGTCAGATGTGGTATCTCTGTTGGAGCATATTCACACTGCCTCTGGTACATGGCATGTGACCACTGAGCTGTTCAATGCATTCTTTGTCATCACTATCAGGAAGTTCACATTGACTTAGGCCAGACAACAGTATGCGTTTACTGTCCTATCACAGGACTGTTAGTGATTTCACTCTGTCAAAATACAGCCCAGAGGGAATTGAATTCCCTGGACATTCTGCAAAATATTACCTTGGTCCATTATATGGATGACATCACATTAATTGATGATTTTTCATCAATTATGATCATATGAACAAGAAGTGGCAAATATATTGGAGGCCTTATTAAGACACATATTCCAAGTAGTGGGAAATAAACCCAGCAGAGATTCAAGGGCCCACCATATCAGCAAGAATTCAGGACCAGTGGTGTGAGGCATGTTAGGATATCCCCTCCAAAGTGAAAAGCAATTTAATGTGCCTTGCACTTCTCACAAGTAACATGGAGCCATAACATCCAGAAGGGATCTCCGGTTCTTGGAAGCACCATATTCTACACTTAGAAATATGGTTTGGCTCATTTTACCAAATAACAAGGAAGTTTCCCAGTTTGAGTAAGGATCAGAGTAGGAAAGGACTCCAAAGCAAGTCCAGGCTGCAAGCAGCTCTGTCATTTTGCCATCTGACCCAGCACACTCTATGGTATGCCATATGGACTTTATGACGAGTCCCAAAATAAGAATCACAACGCAGACCCCTGGGGTTCTGGAGTATGATCATACCATCTGCAGCAGGCATTATAACCCATTTGAGGGGCACCTGGCTAACTCAGTTGGTAGAGCATGTGACTCTTTATCTTTGGGTCAGGAGTTTGAGCACCATTTGAAAAACAGATCCTAGTGTGTTGTTAGCTTCCATGGAAAAGACAAGAGTGCTTGACAATAGGACATCAAGTAACTCTGTATCCAGAAATGCCTATCATGAAATGGGCTCTGTCAGACCCACAAAGTTATAAGGTCAAGTATGTTCAGCAGCATTCCACTCTAAAATGGAAATGATGCATTTGGGATTGAGCACAAGCAAGAACAAAGGGCAAAAGTAAGCAGCACAAGCAGGTGACCCAGGCTCCATGTAATTCACTCCTATTGCCCCACCCTCTCTCCTGCAGCTGACACCTATGGCTACATAGGGGGTCTCTGTGGACAGCTCACAGAGAAGGAGAAAGACAAGGCGTAGTTCACTGATGATTCAGCTCAGTTTGTGTGTATAAGCCAAAATCAGACTGCTGCTCTACTACATATCCACCCAGGGATGGCTCTGAAGACCAAGGGTGAAGGAAAGTCTTCCCCATGGGCATAGCTTTTGTTGGTGCACATCATTCACTTTGTGTGAAGGGAAAGTGGCCCAAGGAAAGACTATACAGACTCATGGCCATTGGCACGTGGTTTGACTGTTTGGTCAAGAGCTTAAAATGAGAAGGATTGGGGGGTGCCTATGTGGCTCAGTCAGTTAAGCATCCGAGTCTTGATTTTGGCTCAGGCCATGATCTCACAGTTCATGTGTTCGAGCCCCATGTTAGGCTCTCTGCAGGGCCTGCTTGGGATTCTCTCTCTCTCTCTCTCTCTCTCTCTCCCCTTCCCCGGCTCTCTGCTCTCCCCTGCCCCCACCTCTGAAAATAAATAAATAAACTTTAAAAATAAATAAATAATTTTTTTTAAAAATGAGAAGGATTGGACCAGCGAGGATAGGGAGGTCTGGGGAAGAAGCTTGTGGATGGACATATGGGAAGAGGCAAGAAGTGTGGAGATCTTTGTGTTGTTTACTAATTTCCACCAGAGAATATTAATCAAGGGAGAGACACTAAGAAACCAAGTAGCTCGAACAACCCACACACAAATCTCAGAGTCTTTTTCCCAAAGGAACTTATCTATGGCAAAGTCTTTGGTTCTTTACCTGATTATATTCAGTACCAAAAAGTGCATTTTCTCCCAAAATTATAATTTTGGTATCAGAAGAGTGTCCATATTTTTCCTCTGTGTATAGTATTGTACCATTTGCATGAAAAGAGGGAAAATGTACACTCATATTTGCTTTCATATACAGAAAATATTCCTGGCAAGTATACCAGAAACACTGAATAACTGGTGCCTTAGGGAAGCAGAACTAGGTGATAGGTTAAGAATGAGATATTTTTACCATACATACTCTTACCTTTTCTGAAACCATGCAGTATGAGTTAAAAAAATAAGTTAGAAGAAATAGATTTGACCAATAAAGAAAATTCCAAAAGAGAGTCATTTATTCAGACAAAATTTCTTTGTCCTTTTTTCTCATCTGTAATTCCATAGTCACTGAGATTGCGACAAAAGCCCTTATCCATCCATCTTCAAGATCTTCAAAATTAGTTTCAGACCAACTCCACTTCCCCTTTCCATATCTATTCTTTGTCATCTTCTAGTAAAGCCTTGTTTCTCCTGATGAAATCTCACTAATCTCCCAGTGCTCTCCAGTCTCTTTATTTGTTTTTCTCACTTTGACCTTTACCCCCACGAACTTAGACCAGTAATAACCTAAGCCTCTTCCTCCAGAGCAGTGAGGGAAGAGATTAGAAACAACTATAATCTAATGTATTTTACTTCCTCTTTATTGCATCTCCTTCTTAGCGTCACTATCAGCTTTAATGTCTTGATTTAATAGAGTATCTGCAGTACCTAAGACAGAGCCGAGCACGTGGTTAATGCTTATAATGTATTGAGCTAAATGAAAGAATGCAATGAGTGAATAAACAATGTTCGGAGGTCAGTTCATTTTTTTCCCATGCAACCTTAAAACAAATGTTGCCACTCCCAGATTCTAGGAAGTCTATATAGCACCAGTGTCTGTCCGCAGAGGTCCCCTAAAGGTGATTTGGAGATACCCCACTCCTGGCTGGAGAAATATGTTGTTAGATGCTTCCCACTATGTGGATATTTTTGTTTGTTCTGTTTTTGTTTTACCAGATCATCAATTTATTATAAAAGAATATAACTTAGGAAAAGCTAGATGGAGGAGGTACACAGGGCAAGTCACGGGGATGGGGGCCGGGGCAGGGTGGCGGAGACCTTTCACGCCCTCTCTATCCATCCGTCTCCATTTCTAGGTGCCCCACTCTTGCAGAACCTCCACGTGTCCATCAACCCAGAAGCCCTCCAAACCCCATTCTTTTGGGTTTTTATGGAAACTTCATCACATGGGCACAATTGATTAAGGCGTTAGCCGTTGTTGATTGAACTCCATTTCTAGCCCTTCCAGGCAAGGCTGGTTTCCCCTGGCAACCAGTCCCCTTCCAAAGGGGCTTTCCAAAAGTCAGGTCATTAACATAAACTTAGGTGTAGTAAAAAGGAACTTGTTATGAATAACCAAAGACACCTTTACCACTCATATTACCTCTTTTCACTTAGGAAATTTCAAGGGTTTTTAGGAGCTCTTAGGAGCCAGGAATGGGACAGACAAAGACCAACACCACGGTGATATTTAATGAAATTGCAGAGATGGCCTGCTGTGCTTCGTGATTTCTCCGAATTCTCTAATCTCTCTGTCTCCCATTACTGTTGCAGTTAAAAGCATTTTGGCTTGGTGTCTGTGCACTCAACGCCTCTCTCAAATCAGCTTGAAGGCTAGGACTGCTAAATTGGAAAATGTCCTTGTCTCTCAGGACACTGCTTCTATAACTTCTTGATTTGTAGGTCTCAAAGCAGAGGAGTGAACATTTTTAAATTTCCTCACAGTTATCACAGGAGACCAGAGTCAAAGATTGAAAACACCAACACCTACCGAGCAGATTGGATATTCTTTCCTCCATGCTAACAAAGTGGAGGCACTAACAAAAAAATAGATCATCTGCTTTCTCTATTCTGGCCTTTCGCCCCTGCCCAATAAACGAAAGTCTAAATACTGAAAATCACTAATTATATTCTGAATCCCTAATATAGCAGCAGCAATTATGTATTAGTGAAGAGCTTCAGGATGAAGCCTGCTCTCTGTTTAGCAGAAAACACCCTCTCCTACTTATTCAGAAACTACTGTATCATTTATTTATCACATACCCGCCATATGCTAGACACTATGTTATTTTCTTTCACATAAGTGACTTCCTTTAATGTAACTCTTTTTGTGTGTGAGCATTTTTTTCATTCATTACACAACTGGTAGAAGGAGAAAAAAATCCAACAGGGATTTATCCTTCTTGACTTGTAGGGGTCCTCAACCATGAGGATAAAGAAAATGAAAGGTTAGTGTAATTGGCTTTGATTTTCTACAGATGGGGCATTGTTATTTAAATATAATTTCTTTATGCTGTAGTTCCTGGTTTTAAAGATGGTTTCTTGGTTGAGCTAAAACTAGATACACAGTATCAGTCATTTAACTCTCCTTGTTAATTATATGAGAAAACATTGCACCCTGTGTATGGATTTGAAATCACTGGCCATCTTCCAACTTTATGAAAGATACGTTATAAACAGAAGTATGTCTCACCACCAAGTGACTCTAAATGCAACTATGTGATTTTGTTATGTCAATACTTAAAGTGATGTATACGCCTTCATGCAAATTTCGAGGCTTAAAAAGGAAATAAAAGAGGGTGGCTCACAAACATCCCTACAATCTAATTTTAGGACGTTTCCCCTCCCTTAAAAAAAGAAACCCCATACCCATTCGCCCTCAACCCCCATTCTCCCCCCTCCGCCACCCTCTTCGCTTCCTGGCTCTAGGTAACTACTAACTTACTTTCTGTCTCTACAGATTGCCCTATTCTGGACATTGCCTATAAATGGAATCAAGGCTCATCCATGTTGTAGCATGAATCAGTGCTTCATTTATAAAGAAGGCTTTTTTAATATCCAAAAATCAAATAAATTCTTTGTGAGATAATGAATAAGGTGTATGGAAGATAAACACGTAATTTAGTTATGTACCAAATATCTTGTTTTGACTGTGTCAAGGTCAGGATTTTTAATTTGCACATTTTGATAGACAGCTGTGTAAGTTCAGAAAACGATAATTAAAGAGAAAGACTAAAATAAGACATGTTTTGTACGTTAAATTTGGTGATATATTTCTCCATTCCTGAAAATTCAGAGATATTATGGAAAGATAATAGTTTAATGCATTCACAAAGAAAAAAATTTGGAGTGCTGAAGAAAATGGGTGCCTGAAAACTGATGAAGAAATTGCTTTTCTTTAATCAAATACCAAACAGAGGTCTGAAAACTCATTTTAGAGTAAGAATATTCAGTTGCCTCATAAATAAAGCAAGGTCATGGGTTTTCCATTGTGTAAAGGGAACATGAAAAATATCATGCCTATTGTCAGCTGCCCTTAGGGCACCAGGCAGCAATAATATCTTTCAGCAATTCACCCCTAACTCTTCTCAATTTTTCATAGATCTTTTCACGGTTCTTTGATCTAACCTTCTTTTGACTTTCAGTTACCTTCTTTCCCTACTCTTGATCTGCTTCCCTATCATCAGATGCATCTTGCGTGGAGAAAGATAACACAAGTAACCAGGCACAAAAATGACCAAGTGACCTTTTCTTCTCCAGAAACCTGAAGTGACAGCCTCAACATTGTGGGCTTGCCTAGGCTGTGTACTAGGCAAACTAAGCCTTGCTTAAGGCTCCAACAAATCAGGGATGCCAATCAAGAAGAAAAAATTAAATAATCATATGTTAAATATTTTCAAAAATCATCTGATAGCTATCATGGTGTACATTTTAAAATAGTTGCATTTATGCTTATTTTATAGATTAGTATTGCTTTTATTTTGTACCACACAATGGTGAGGTGTTGCAAACTGATTTCAGCCACTTTAGTATGCACAACACTTAAGTTCCTTCAGAAAGATGACAGCAGCCACCTAAGAAGTTTGCTTGGAATAAAGATTAGCACTCCCCCATAACCTTGGTGCCTGGCTGTGAAGAAAGAAGCCCTCAGACCACATTCTGCCAACACACACACATTCACCATCTAACGATTCACGAAGCAGGCAAACACAAAAGCCTATACAACCTATTCTGAGCTCAAAAGAAATTCCTGCTCGCTTGCTTTTCTTTTCTTTCCTTCCTTTCTTCCTTTCTTTCTTCTTTCCTTCCTCTCTCTTTTTTTCTTTTATCCAGATGCCCTAATGACTCTAGGCAGATATTCCAGAACATAACACAAGAATCCTCTGAGCCTAAGTTACATACGTAAGAAATACGTACTACAGGAATCTGTTGCTTTTTATATCCTGTTCATGCAAGTGCTAGGGTGTCTCTAAAACATTTCACCAATCAAGACACTGAAATTACCCATTTCTAACTTTCTTCATGCTAGTTTGTAAGTCACTAAGTTTACCATTAAATGACCATTTTTGACATTTACCCTGGTAAGTAGAGTTACTATGAGTGGGTCAAGCCATGGACAATCACAGAAACACCATCCATGTAGGATAGCCATCTCTGGCAAGCCTGGTTAGAATGCCAGCTGCACTTAGTTGTAGCTTAATGTAAGTAACAAGCACAGTGATAGTCTATGCTGAATTGTTTTATTTTTTTTATGGTGAATTTTTTTAATGTTTTTATTTATTCTAGAGAGAGAGACAGACAGAGTGCAAGTGGGGGAGGGGCAGAGAGAGAGGGAGACACAGAATCTGAAGCAGGCTCCGGGCTCTGAGCCATCAGCCCAGAGCCCGACGCAGGGCTCGAACTCACGGGCCGCGAGATCGTGACCTGAGCTGAAGTCGGCCGCTCAACCCGCTGAGCCACCCAGGCTCCCCTCAAATGTTTTTATTTATTTTTTTTTTAAATTTTTTTTTTCAACGTTTATTTATTTTTGGGACAGAGAGAGACAGAGCATGAACGGGGGAGGGGCAGAGAGAGAGGGAGACACAGAATCGGAAACAGGCTCCAGGCTCTGAGCCATCAGCCCAGAGCCTGACACGGGGCTCGAACTCACGGACCGCGAGATCGTGACCTGGCTGAAGTCGGACGCTTAACCGACTGCGCCACCCAGGCGCCCCTATACAGAATTGTTTTAAAACAGATTACAAACATCCTAACATGAGAATTGCACCAGAAACTTTTCTGTCCCTGTTTTCTCAAGTCCCCATCTGAATCTTGTTTGCCGGCTTCCTCACACCTTCCTTGTTTCTTATGAGCAACAAGATCAAGGAAAGTCAATCTTCCTTCTTCTTGGCCCTCACATTCAACCAATTGTCAAATCCTGGCCACACTCTTGTCATAATTAAGTTCATGTCTGCTCCTTCCATATAGTCTCATGGCCAGTAATCTAGTTTGGGCCATTGCCACTCAGGGGCTCTGCAAATGCTCAGTAACTGCATTTAACTTGCTCAAAGTGAGTACTCAACAAATACTTCAGGGAGCAAATCAAGTGAGCTAAAAAATGGAGTCAAAATCAGAAAATACATAACAAACAAAGCTGGAGCAACTGGTTGCCAATATGTCCTTCCGTATATTTAAGACACAGCCATGAAGATTTCAATTGATAAATTAGACTTGTTACATGACAATCCAAATACCCATGTAGGAAAACTGTCTAATGGCATTATTAGTAGGAGAGAGTTAGGTTGCTATTCGCTTCCATAAGAATACTTTTTTTAAGTCTTTACTTAAATTCAGGTTAGTTAACATATGGTACAATGTGAGTTTCAGGTGTACAGTATAGTGATTCAACACTTCCATACATCACCCAGTGCTCATCACAAGTGTCCTCCTTAATCCCCATCACCTTTTTCACCCATCCCTCCACGCACCCTCTGGTAACCATCATTTTGCTCTCAATAGTTAAGAGTCTATTTCTTGGTTTCCCTCTTTCTCCCTCTCCCTCTCCCTCTCTCTTTCTTCTTTGCTCATTTGTTTTGTTTCTTAAATTCCACATATGAGTGAAATCATATGGTATATAGTATATATATCTTTCTCTGATTTATTTTGCCTCGCATAATATTCTCTAGCTCCATCCATATCATTGCAAATGGCAAGATTTCATTCATTTGTGACTGAGTAATATTTCATTACATATATAACATATATATACCACTTCTTTATCCATTCATCTATCGACGGACGTTTGGGCTGTTTCCATAATTTGGCTATCGTAGGTAATGCTGCCATAAACATCCGGGTGCATGTATCCCTTTGAATTAGCCTTTTTGTATCCTTTGGGTAAATATCTAGTGGTGCAATTGCCGGATTGTAGGTTAGTTCTATTTTTAATTTTGGGGGGAACCTCTGTACTGTTTTTCAGAGCAACTGCATCAGTTTGCATTCCCACCAATAGTGCAAAAGTTTTCCCCTTCTCCACATCCTTGCCAATACCTCTTGGTTCTTGTGTTGTTGATTTTAGCCATTCTGACAGACGTGAGGTGGTATCTCATTGTAGTTTTATTTGCATTTCCCCAATAAGCAATGTTGAGCAGCTTTTCATATGTCTGTTGGTCATGTGTATGTCTTCTTTGAAAAAAATGTCTATTCATGTCTTCTGCCCGTTTTTTAATTGGATTGTTTGTTTTTGGGTTGCTGAGTTTTATAAGTTCTTTATATATTTTGGACACTAACTCTTTTTCAGATATGTCATTCGCAAATATCTTCTCCTGTTCCATAGGTTGACTTTTAGTTTTGTTGACTGCTTCCTTTACTGTGAAAGAGGTTTTTATATTGATGTAGCCCCAATACTTTTTCTTTGCTTTTGTTTCCCTTGCCTCAGGAAACCTATCTAGAAAGAAGTTGCTTCATCCGATATCAAAGAGGTTACTTCCTATGTTTTCTTCTAGGATTTTTAAAAATTAAAAAAAAATTTTTTTAAATGCTTATTTATTTTCAGAGAGAGAAACAGAGTATGAGCTGGGGAGGGGCAGAGAGAGAGATGGAGACACAGAATCCAAAGTAGTCTCCAGGCTCTGAGCTGTCAGTACAGAGCCCGACATGGAGCTCGAACTCATGAGCTATGAGATCATGACCTGAGCCAAAGTTGGACACTTAACCGACTGAGCCACCTAGGCCCCCAGACTCTTCTAGGACTTTTATGATTTCAGGTCTCACATGTAGGTCTTTAACCCATTTTGAATTTATTTTTGTATATGGTGTAAGAAAGTGGCCCAGTTTCATTCTTTTGCATGTGCTGCCCAGTTTTCCCAGCACCATTTGGTGAAGAGACAGTCTTTTTCACATTGGATATTCTTTGCTGAAGATTAATTGACCATATAAATGTGGGTTCATTTCTGGGTTTTCTATTACATTCTATTAATCTATGTGTCTATTTTTATGTCAGTACCCTACTGTTTTGATTTACTACAGCTTTGCAATATGACTTGAAGTCTGGAATTGTAATGCCTCCAGCTTTGCTTTTCTTTTTCAAGATGACTTTGTCTATTTGGAGTCTTCTTCTTCTTCTTCTTCTTCTTCTTCTTCTTCTTCTTCTTCTTCTTTTTAAGTAAGCTCTAGGACTGATGTGGTACTTGAACTCATGACCTTGAGATCAAAAATCACATGTTCTACTGACTGAACCCACCAGGTGCCCTGCTATTCAGGGTCTTTTGTGGTTCCATACAAATTTTAGCGTTGTTTTTTCTAGTTCTGCGAAAAATTCTTTTGGTGTTTTTTTTTTTTTTTCAACGTTTATTTATTTTTGGGACAGAAAGAGACAGAGCATGAACGGGGGAGGGGCAGAGAGAGAGGGAGACACAGAATCGGAAACAGGCTCCAGGCTCTGAGCCATCAGCCCAGAGCCTGACGCGGGGCTTGAACTCACGGACCGCGAGATCGTGACCTGGCTGAAGTCGGACGCTTAACTGACTGCACCACCCAGGCGCCCCTGGTGTTTTGATAATGTACAGATTGCTTTGGATTGTATAGACACTTTAACAATATTTGTTCTTCCAATCCATGAGCATGGAATGTGCTTCCATAAGACTAATTTTCATGGGAACATATACAAAATGTGTACAACTGTTCAACAAACGTTTATTGAGTGCCTACTATATATTAGGCACTGTTCAAAGTGCTGGGGAAGTGTCAATGAACAAAACAGTAAAGTTTCTGCTTTTGTGAAGCTTACATAATCAAATTGTTTAATGCATTTCTCTCCTGTTCTGGTATCACTTTGGTTATCACCAACTCATTAAAAAAAAAAAAAAAAAAACTGTTGGAAACTTCGAATCACTTTTCTTAAATCATGTTAAATTTTGTAAGTGATATGCAAACAAAATTTGTGTTATGGAAGTCTGGTTTCAAGCCAGTTTTTTAAAGGGTAGATTCCCAGGTGCCTGGGTGGCTCAGTTGGTTAAGCATCTGACTTTGGCTTAGGTCATGATCTCATACATAGCTCGTGAGCTCGAGCCCTGTGTTGGGCTCTGTGTTGACAGTTTGGAGCCTGGGGCCTGCTTCAGATTCTGTGTCTCCCTCTCTCTCTGCCCCTCTCCTGCTCACGCTCTGTCTCCCTCTTCTTCAAAGATAAATAAACATAAGAAAAAGAAATTTTTTTTTTATTTTTTTTTCAACGTTTATTTATTTTTGGGACAGAGAGAGACAGAGCATGAACGGGGGAGGGGCAGAGAGAGAGGAAGACACAGAATCGGAAACAGGCTCCAGGCTCTGAGCCATCAGCCCAGAGCCTGATGCAGGGCTCGAACTCACGGACCGCGAGATCGTGACCTGGCTGAAGTCGGACGCTTAACCGACTGCGCCACCCAGGCACCCCAAGAAAAAAAAATTTTAACTAAAGGGTAGATCCTTTCCTGTCCTATTCTCAATCCTGAATTACCATGAGGACTAACTCACCCATTCATTTTTTAAAAACATTATTTACTGAGTGTTTATTATGTTCTGGGGATATAGCAGTGAATTGAACAGAGGTTTTGCCTCAGGAACTTACATTATAGGGCAGAGAGACAAACAATAAACAAGAATATGTCCAGTTATCAGAGGTGCTAAGAACGGAAGAAATAGGGAGTGTGGAGAGAAGGACTAAGTCCTAACCCTTAGGGAAGGTCTTTCTGATCTGTTGAATTTATGGAAAAGCCTGAAGGAAGTGAGGCAATGAGCCCTATGGATATCAGAGAGAAGAGCGTTACTGGGGGATCAAGAGCAAAGACCTCCTAGCAGGATTGTTCCTGGCATGTTGAAGGAACAAGAGGGAAGTCAGTGCAGCTGGAACAGAGTTAATGAAAGAAAGTAGATGAGATCTGAGCATTGAGGGAGTAAAAGGGACAAGATCATGCAGCAGTGGGGGAGGCCACGATAAGGACTTTCACTCTGAGATGAAAAGCATTATTTTAAGCATGTGAATGTCATGATTTTACTAGAGTGTCATACATTTTAATAGAATCAAATAAGCCACAAGAGGGCAAGGTGGAAGCAAAGAAAACTGTTAAGAGGCTTTTGGAGTAACCCAGGCAAGAGATGACAGTGGCTTGAACCAGGCTAACAGTGGGGACGATGAACCGTGGAAAGACTAGAAGTATGTCTTAAAGATAGAGCCGACAGGGTTTGAATAATGTATGCGAGATGCAAGAGAAAAAAGAGTGCCCAGTTGTCTAAAGGTGAATCCCTTCCAAAAAAGAGATAATATATCTTTACAAATATAGTGCAGTTTTATGTGTCATATATGTGAAATGCAGCAACATAGTAACTGTGTATTTGGCATCGTAAATGCTTCTGATACTGATATGCTTCATATCCTTTTTCTTCATGTACCCATGTTAGGTAACGCAAGAACCTCTGCTACTATATTATGTATACATACGTCTACATATACACATATAAAACACCTCTGCCTACACGTATGTAAAACCCCTAAGCAATGGGTTGCCTACCTCACATTCATATGACACATTATTTCTTACTCTCATTCCAAACATTTATTTTCTTTTCATCCCCCTGCCCAACCACATCAATCTTATCATCCAAAATTATGTTACACGTGCAGGGAAAGCTTACGTGAATGGATGGACACCACTTTCAACTTTTAAGAACTTTCAGACGTAAAAAGTGCCTTTTGTAGTCTCTTCAAAATGAGCTGTCTTAGTGGCATAAAAGTTTTTGAAAGATGATGATCCAGGAAAAAAGAGTTCTTTAGATATAACGCATTTTTGTCCTATTATTATTAGGCTTTTAGTATCAAGTCACGTAATTTTGTAGGCATTTGCAAGTGAAATTTTCACAAGGTTGAGCTCTTTTCTGGCATGTTTTACACATCTTTCAAGCTCATCAGCCTGGGTTCATGTTCTGGCTCTGCTGTAAATTAGCTGTGTGATCTTGGACGTTTCCTCGGTGTATAATGAAGACAGTAAATGTGCCTCCTTCATTAGATTACTGGGGATTAGATGACCTGCAGAATAATGCTTGGTACGTGGGAAACCCTCAGTAAATAGTATTTTTTACCATCACCACTGCCATCATCATCATCAGGCTACATACAGGGTCTGTTAGTTGGTAAATCTTTAAAATCTTAAATTGTTTCCACCCTATGCAAAAACAACCACTCGTTGCAGTCAATTCATCAAAAATATCAGGCCCTAGTACAGACAAAACACCAGTTGTCCATTAGATTTTTTCCCCCAGTACCTTTCAGCAGATTATTTTTGGCGTTACAAACGAACAGACAATGGAAAGAAACTTCTCTTTCCATCTAGCAAGTGTTTTCTCTCTTTGTGAAAGTTGCCGCCAACAGAAATAGTCACTTTAACAGCAAGGGATGACTCTTCTCTTTCAGAGCAATCCCTTCTTGTTCTGGACAGTATCGGCCTGCTGATTAGGTAGCACTGGAGACAGGTCAGCGCTAGTGCTTAACGTTTGTATATGAGGCTTTCTCTCGCGCTCTCATCACTAAACTGCAGAAAGTTGTTGGAGCAAAGCAAATTCATTCACTGCAAAAAAAAAAAAAAAAAAAAGCTTGAATTTCTGCCCATTTTTACCTTAAAAGGATGATTTCAAACCAAATTCACTTTCTCTACAAAGATAAATAAAGCAAATTTGTTTTGCCCTTTGCCCTGTATGTTCCATTGATTTCTTACACAAAATTCAACCTATATCTTCCAACGCTCTTTTAAGTCTAAAGAATGCCATTCAGGGGCGCCTGGGTGGCGCAGTCGATTAAGCGTCCGACTTCAGCCAGGTCACGATCTCGCGGTCCGTGAGTTCGAGCCCCGTGTCAGGCTCTGGGCGGATGGCTCAGAGCCTGGAGCCTGTTTCCGATTCTGTGTCTCCCTCTCTCTCTGCCCCTCCCCCGTTCATGCTCTGTCTCTCTCTGTCCCATAAATAAATAAACGTTGAAAAAAAAAATTTAAAGAATGCCATTCATCTTGTAAACAATGTTCCACGGTGGGCAGAGGAAATAGAAACCATCGTGAATAAAGATGGTTTTAATCCCAAACATCAGCTTCTGGACAAAAAAACATTAAAATACTTTAAGAAGTATCACCTTAGGTCTTTATTCCTCACTTCTCTGTATCTTTTCCCCAGAAGTAAAATCTCAGGTTGATAAACTTCTCACTTGGAAACTATTCATTCACAGTATTTTCAACTTGTGTTCAGGTTAAATGTTGACTTCTCACTATTGTATCCCTGGCATCTAGCACATAAGTATCCATTACAATAAAATAATAATGCTGAATGATTTCTTTTTTTTTTTAATTTTATTTTATTTTTGAGAGAGAGAAAGACAGAGTGCGAGTGGGGGAGGGGCAAAGAGGGAGGGAGACAAAATTCCAAAGCAGGCTCCAGGCTCTGAGCCATCAGCACAGAGCCCAACAAGCACAGAGCCCAACGCAGGGCTTGAACTCAAAACCCTGAGATCATGACCTGAGCTGAAGTAAGAGGTTTAACTGACTGAGCCACCCAGGGGACCGGATTTCTTTTTCTTTTTCTTTTTAAAAATACTTGGCTCTATTTTTCTTTTACTGTTTTTTTCTTCCAACTTTTTATTTAAATTGCGGTTAGTTAATATACAGTGTAATATTAGTTTCCGATGTGGAATTTAGTGATGCATCACTTACATACAACACCAAGGGCTCATCACAAGTGCCCTCCTTAACCCATCATCCGTTTAACCTATCCCCCCACCTCCCTCCCTTTTCAGCAACCCTCATTTGTTCTCTACAGCTAAGAGTTATGTTTGCCTCTCTCTTTTTTTTCCCTTCTGTGTTCATCTGTTTTGTTTCTTAAATTCCACATATGAGTGAAATAATACAATATTTATCTTTCTTGGATTGATTTATTTTGCTTAGCATAATACTCTTTAGCTCCATTTATGTAGTTGCAAATGGCAAGATTTCATTCTTTTTGTTTGCCGAGTAATAGTCCATTGTATATATATGCCACCTCTTTATCCATTCATCAGTCCATGGACATTTGGGCTCTTTCCATAATTTGGCTCTTGTCATATTGCTGCTATAAACATTGGTGTCCATGTATCACTTTGTATCAGTATTTGTGTATCCTTTGGATAAATACCTAGTAGTGGACTGCAGGGTTGTAGAGTAGTTCTATTTTTAACTTTCTGAGGACTCTCCACCCTGTTTTCCACAGTGGCTGCTACAGTTTGCATTCCTATCGACAGTGTAAGAGGGTTCCCCTTTCTCCACATCCTTGACAATACCTGTTGTTTCCTATGTTGTTGATGTTAGCCATTCTGACGGGTGTGAGGTGATATCCCATTGTAGTTTTAATTTGTATTTCCCTGATGATCAGTGATGTTGAGCATCTTTTCATGTGTCTGTTAGCCACCAGCATATCTTCTCTGGAAAAATGTCTATTCGTGTCTTCTGCTCATTTCTTAACTAGATCATTTGTTTTTCGGGTGTTGAGGTTTTGGAGGAGTGTTTTTTGGTGTGCTTGTTTCTTTCAGTAGGCTCTACACCCAGTGTGGAGCCCAACTCCGGGCTTGAACTCAAGATCATGCCATCAAGACCTGAGCTGAGATCAAGACTCCGACACTTAACCAGCTTAGCCACCCAGGTGCTCCTGAGTGTTGGGTTTTATAAATTCTTTATGTATTTTAGACACTAACCCTTTATCTGATATGTCACTTGCAAATACCTTCTGCCATTCCAAAGGTTGCATTTTAGTTTTGTTGATTATTTCCTTCACTGTGCAGAAGCATTTTATCTTGATTTCTTATTTTTTTTTAAAGAGAGATATATACAATGTAGGCATTTAATCAAAAAGAATTCTGAGAAAAATCACCCCACTTGAGGACTTGTAAGTAGACAATGCGATCTTGCAAATTACTGTTCTACTTGCTCAGGAAAAGTGGTGATTTATTAAAAATAAGTGTAAAAAATCAATTAGTACCTATGCTAAGCACTTGGTAAGATCAGAGAAGATACCCTTTTTTGGACTGGGCCTAAATTTGGTTCTTTTAAATAAATTATAGGAGAAAGTTTTAAAATGCCAAAAAAACTCAGAAACCAGTAAAAAGAAACTTTTAAATTAAAAAAAATTTAATGTTTATCTATTTTTGAGAGACAGAGAGAGAGAGAGAGAGTGAGTGGAGGATGGGGCACAGAGACAGGGAGACACAGAATCTGAAGGAGGCTCCTAGCTCCAAGCTACCAGCACAGAGCTAGATGCGTAGCTCGAATTCACAAAACTGTGAAATCATGGTCTGAGCCAAAACCAAGACTTGGACATTTAACCAACTGAGCCACCCAATTGCCCTAAACACAGTATTTCTTTTTTTTTTTTTTTTTAATTTTTTTTTTAATGTTTATTTATTTTTGAGACAGGGAGAGACAGAGCATGAACGGGGGAGGGTCAGAGAGAGAGGGAGACACAGAATCGGAAACAGGCTCCAGGCTCTGAGCTGTCAGCCCAGAGCCCGACACGGGGCTCGAACTCACGGACCGCGAGATCATGACCTGAGCCGAAGTCGGACGCTTAACCGACTGAGCCACCCAGGCGCCCCTAAACACAGTATTTCTTACCTACAGTTATTTTTACCCCCGCTTCAAGGGAAGAAAGCCTCTGGCCCTTTTTAAAACTTCTGATGCAGGAGCACGAGGCTGGCTCAGCCGATGAAGCATGTGATTCTTGATTGTGGGATGGTGCGTTTGAATCCCACATAGGGTGTAGAGGTTACTTAAAAATAAAATCTTAAAAAAAAATTTCTGATGCAGAAAAAATGGGCCACAATAACATCTGATTGTGGTTCTATTACCTTATTAAGAAGGATTTGGTAGATGGATCTGTCTCTATTCTTTAGTACAAATATTAGTATTTCTATTATTTCAAATATTAGCACAATATTAATATAGTGCAATTTATACTAATATTGGTACAATATGAGTAATTTCCCATAGGAGCTTTGCAAATATCACACATTCCATTTGTGGTGATAACGCAAACTTGTTTTTCCAAAAAGAATACACACAGATCTTGATGAGACTTGCTTAAGAAAGCTAGCTAACAATCATAGTTTTGTATTTCAATTTTTTTTTTCTCAAAAGAGGAGGGGAAATGAATGTATAATGAGTATCAATAAGCTCAGGACTATTAGAAGCAATTTTACCAAAGATCTTCTGGAATAGAACTCCAATATATAAATAAAATCTTTATATTATATGTAAATTGACTTTATGTAAATAGATTTACTTTCCATGTTGCTAGGGTCATTCCTAGTTAAAGGGTCCCTGTGGGAAAAAAATTTTAATCAAAGAATCTTTTTGTGATATGAATCTCCTTAACTGAACAACTTGGATGTATACTGAATTTTATTACTAGAGAATTCATCAATGGATAAGTGAATTGTGGTTCACTATGCAATGGTCTAGTATGCTGAATGAAATACTATTCAGCAATGAAATGGACCAAACGACTGACTGAGAAACTGCCTGCCATGGCAGCTGTCCCTCAAAAGACCATTATCTTTGTGTGCCCATCACCAATGTGTGACCACAAAAAACCCACACACAAACACCCATAGATCCCAACTTGTTCTGGGAAATGGCTTACCACAGAAAACCCTTCACCTAACACTGAACCCTCCTTCATCTTTTGAAATGTCCCCAAACTTCTCACTTGCCCTCTTGCAAGTAATCAAGGACTGCCAAATAGCTAAAAACCAATGAGAAAGTCTCCCCGCTTCCCCAAATCCCACATTAATAGAATACTTGCCAATCAGGGGCTGTCTCAGTATTTCCTCTTTTTGCTCCATAAAACTTATTTTCCCTTCCAACGCATCTGAGCCCCTGCTGAAACAAAAGTGATGACAGATGGGTTCCCTTGCCAAGAGTAAATGAATAAACAGTTTTTGTTAATTCTGTCTCAGACTTGGTTTTATCTTTGACGTGATAGACACAAGAACATGGATGAATCTCAAAAACATGAAATTGAGTGAAAGAAGCCAGACACTGTATGATTCTATTTATATAAAATTCTGGAGCAGGCAAAACTGAGCTGTGATGATAGAAATCGGGATAGAGGTTGTCACTGGGAGTGGAACTGACTGGAAAAGACCAGAGGGATCTTTTTGGAATGATGGAAATGTTCTATATTTTCATTCAGGTGGTACTTACACTGATATATGTGTTTTTCAGAGCCCATTGATCTATACGCTTAAGGTTTGTGCATTTTATTGGGTGCAAATTTTACTTCAGTTTTGAAAAGTAAGAATGTCTCTGATTTGGAAGAGTAATAGGTTTCAGTATCCACCTATAACTGACTTAGAGGAACCAAAGCTCATTCTGTGCCCTATAAGGAAATGCACCATGTCTCTAATAAACTCCAACTTTTGTACCCTGAAGCTGGCAACAGAGGAAGAAATCCTAGAATGAAAATCGTAATCACTACTGTTTCTGGAACTCTTACCATGCTCTTCACATACATTATCTCATTTAATCCCTCTGAGATAGTATTGCTTTTATCCTCAGATAAGAGAAAACATAGGCCCAGAGAGGTTGACTAATCTTCTCAGTTTACTTGTAAGGTGGACCTAGTAAGTGGAGAAGGCAGTATGAAACCCAGGCAACTTGATCCCATAGTCTATGATTTTATCATCATGCTATGTTGGAGAAGAGCCTGTTGGACACCACAACCTTAGCTTTGACCTCAAAACTCATTTTTTGGGGGGGAATTCTCATTAGTCTGCTGTTACAAGACACTGAAAAATAATATGACATTTCTATCTCTCACAACAGTCCGAGTGATGGTTCAGATTGGTAGGCAAATTTGTCTGCATGATCCTTCAGGGATCCAGGCTGATGGCTGCTTGCCGTCTCAATGTGGGGTTTCTAAGGTCACGCTGGTCTTCATCTTTCCAAGCAACAGGAAAGAGAAAAAAATGGTTACTCAAAGTTAGGGATTTTCTCATAAGCAAGTGAGAAGTTGTATAGACCACTTCTGCTCATCCCACTGGGACACTTTAAGCAAAGGGCATACCTAGCTGCAAGGGAAGCTGGGAAATGTAGTCACTAAATATGCAGCTATGGTATAGCATTAGCCTTTTATTATGAAAGAAGCAGAGAATGGATTTTGCTTGGACAGTTAACAGTCTCTGCCATATTACTCTAGACAAATCATTCTTTTTCTAAAGTATTTATTTATTTATTTATTTACTTATTTATTTTGAGAGAGAGAGAGAGCGTGTGCATGTTGGGGAGGGGCAGAGAGAGAGAGAGAATCCCAAGCAGGCTCTGCACTGCCAGTGCAGAGCCCAATGCGGGGCTTGAGCCCACAAACCAGAAGATCATGACCTGAGCCAAAGTCAAGAGTCAGATGCTCAACTGACTGAGCTACCCAGGTGTCCCTACATGTATCATTCTTAATTTCCCTAGACACACCTAAGATAAAGCTGGAATGTTAGTAAGATTATACTTTTGGGAATAGTAGAGGAAAAGGAAATAGTGCACAGCATACCACAAAATAATGTGCGCTAAAAGATATTCAGCAATTTGCTTGCTGAAGTCTTTTCCCACCTCCTAGTCTATTTCATGAGGTAGGTATTATCTCAATCCAGGCCCTTTTTTTTTTTTTAATTTTTTTTTTCAATGTTTATTTATTTTTGGGACAGAGAGAGACAGAGCGTGAACGGGGGAGGGGCAGAGAGAGAGGGAGACACAGAATCGGAAACAGGCTCCAGGCTCTGAGCCATCAGCCCAGAGCCCGACGCGGGGCTCGAACTCACGGACCGCGAGATCGTGACCTGGCTGAAGTCGGACGCTTAACCGACTGCGCCACCCAGGCGCCCCTCAATCCAGGCTCTTTATAGGAGCCAGAGGAGAAAAGAACTACAGTCAAATTTAGCTCAAGTGAAAAGATATCTTTTGGAAAGGACACGTGGGCAATCTAAAAGATATTCTCACATAGGAAATAAAGTAGAATTCTTAAAATACTTAGGAAAGAACTGGCAAAAGAAAGTTCTGGATATTATTCATTCATTCAACAAATATCTATCAAGCATCTATTATGAGCTGCCAGGCACTGTTTTAAGTGATGTAGACACAACAGTAAAAAAAAAAAAAAATCTCCCTGAACAAACTTTCTTAATCATAAAGTTTACATTGTAGTAGTGGAGACAGACAATAAACAAAATAAGTGAAACATATAGCATATCACAAGGTCTTAAAATGTTATGGAGAAAAAAGAAAGAAAATGGAAGTAGAAAATGTTAGAATGGTTGTTTGTGATAAAGATTTGTTAGCTGCCACTCAAATCTGCTTTTCTCTTCCTCCTGGGAACATAGGTGAATTACATTTCTCAACCTCATTTTGTAGTTAGCTGTTGTCAGGTGACTAAGCTCCACTCAATGGAACATGAGTAGACATGATATTCACCTTCTGAAGGCCTAACACATAAAACCACTTATACACAATCCTCTTCTCTTAGCTCATCTGATCACTGAATGGAGAGCGCTCTGGGAACTTATAAAGGGGATTGAACCACAAGATAGGATTCTGGGTCCCAGCGTGACCAAGGTTGGCTTTTCTTTTCAGAAATCCCTAACAGAACTTTATATGAACAAGAAGGAAATTACTATTTAGTTCAGCTACTGAGGTTTGAGGATTTATATTACAGAACATTATTTACTGTGGTATAGTAATTGGTACCAAAAAATATAAGTTATGAGCCATTAAAGGAGACCATAGCCTCAAGAAGGAAGGACCACAGGTCTCTAAATGATTAAGTAGGGGCGCCTGGGTGGCGCAGTCGGTTAAGCGTCCGACTTCAGCCAGGTCACGATCTCGCGGTCTGTGAGTTTGAGCCCCGCGTCGGGCTCTGGGCTGATGGCTCAGAGCCTGGAGCCTGTTTCCGATTCTGTGTCTCCCTCTCTCTCTGCCCCTCCCCCGTTCATGCTCTGTCTCTCTCTGTCCCAAAAATAAATAAACGTTGAAAAAAAATTTTTTTTTAAATGATTAAGTAGAAGACTACCAACCAACCCAGAGCACCCAATTGGTCTTATGTAACTAGAAATAAATGGTCATTGTGTTAAACCACTGAAAGGCATCTGTTCAACCACTGGATTTCTATTAGAGCAGCTAGCATTACTTACCCTAACTAATCAGGGATGCTGTATGATCTCTAGTTTCTTTTTGGCTGCATTGTTCTGCCAGTCTCCTGCTTCTCTGAAGACCAGCTCTCTGGGTTCCCTATAATTTTGGCTGGAACATGGCGCTCTCATGAAGTCAACTCCAGCCCTGACTATACATGACCTTGCAGTTCAAGTATCCATACTCCTCTAACTGACTCAGACTCTCATTGTCACAATGCCAGCTTCTCAAAAGCAAAAACCTAATTGACCCATCTAGTATTGGGTCCACAACTTGTCCTATGAGCTGTGCTAGGGGAAGGTGATAATGGTGTTTTCCAGGGGCCATGGGCAGAATAATATCTAAATAAAACAGAAAACAAACAAACAAAAATATCCACAATACTGGATAGGAAAGCAATGGTTGCAAAATTTACTATAGACACCATCTTTTCATCTCTTATCCAGAAGCCCACACCTGGACACTTCCCTGAAAACCTTCTTTAAAATCTCTCTCTAACAAGAACAAGACCTCAAATGGGACACATCTTCCCTGCTACATATTCTAACTTCTGGTTCATTGAGTTAAGGTCAATTGGATAAATGACACCAGGAAAAATGGATTCCTTCAAATAAAACCCTCACTCTCTTCATAAGGGTGTGTTATTCTCTAACATCTGCAACACATTAACCAAATCTGGATTCAGTACCATAACCCCAACATCACAAAAGAATTATATGTAGAGCAACAGGCAAGGCATGTATTTTGATCATTGTGAATTACTCTTAGTTGCCTTTATCATTAGTTTCCTCTATTGTACTTAAGACTTGGGGAAAAATATATTATTCTCACTTTTTAAAAAACATTATGTTTTTACATTAATTTATTTTTGAGAAACAGAGCATGAGCAGGGGGAGGGGCAGAGAGAGAGGAAACAGAATCTGAAGCAACCTCCAGGCTCTGAGCAAGCAGTCAGCACAGAGTGCGACATGGGGCTTGAACCCACAAACCATAAGATCATGACCTTAGTCGAAGTTGGACACTTAACTGACTGAGCCACCCAGGAGCCCCTTACTCTCACTTTTAATATGAATTCTTGACAGGGAACATTATCACTTCTCCTGAATCTTTCACTGAAAGGTGCCCGTGGGCTTGAAATATCAGAACTCCTAAAATCACAATAATCCAAAATCTACAAGGAAATTTCATGCCCATGTACCTGTGAATAGAATTTCTGAACTCCCATGCAACTAGCCAGGAGAACAAAGCAAATCCTTTGGGAAATCAAGGAGATTCTTGCCCTCAATGGACTCATTTTGAATTTCTATGGGGCTTTGGGGACTTGCTTAAGTATTATCTGCTGTCACTTCTGGTATTGAGTGCAGGACCACGGCACAGGAAAAGGAAGAAAAGGCAAAGGGCACACGTGGCAGAGAAAGTTTGTCAGGAGAGAAGAGGAGAGGGACAATAGAGACAACAAAGGAAACAGGAATTTTTGAAGGATGGGAAGTGAAAGATTACCTACAACATCCCCTTAGGATTCTAAGTGAAGGCCACCACTGGAAGGCCATCCCAGTTGAGCCTGAGATGATGTTTTTCTCAGCTTTCTCTATATTCTTCACCCTCCTCCAACCTCACTGTGGGTGCACACACACACACACACACACACACACACACTCTCTCTCACCACCTTACTATATTCTAATATGCATTTCCCAACACCAATTCGCTTCAGTGCTTTGTACTCTCTTTGTTCTAATTTTTTTTACAAGTTTTAAAATGCCTCCAAAATTATTTTTTAAAGACTCAGAGAAGCGCCTGGATGGCTCAGTTGGTTAAGCATTCAACTCTTGCTCTTCGCTCACAAGATCGTGGGTTCAAGCCCTGCATCAGACCTTAGAGCCTCCTTTAGATTCTCTCTCTCCTTCGTTCTCTGCCCCTTCCCCCCTCCCTCTCATTCCCTCTATCTCTCACCCCCCTCCCCCTCTCTCTCAAAAATAAATAAGGGGTGCTTGGGTGGCTCAGTCAGTTAAGCATCCGACTTCGGCTCAGGTCGTGATCTCACGGTTCGTGAGTTCCAAACCCCACGTCCAGCTCTGTGCTGAGAGCTCAGAGCCTGGAGCCAGCTTCATATTCTGTGTCTCCCTCTCTCTCTGCCCCTCCCCTACTCACACTCTGTCTCCCTCTTTCTCAAAAATAAGTAAACATTAAAAAATTTTAATAAAAAAATAAACAAACACATAAACTTTTTTAAAAAAACACTCAGAAAAGTGACAATACTGCAAATCACAGTATCAAGGGCTTGGAGGCTTTTGACTTGCCAATGGGAATCCCATAGTATTTATATGTCCATCAGTGTCTCCGATTTTGAGTCCTAGTCTACTTTCTTACTTAATAAGACTTTCCTTGTACTGGACCTTTCTATAATACTAACATTAGTATTATAATGTTGTAATACTATAACCTATGGACAAACGTGTCCTGACAAAATTCATAGGTTAAATCTCTACTCTCCAATGTGATGGTCTTTGGAGATGAGGCCTTTTGGGAGGTAATTAGGTAAGAAGAGTGGAACCCTCATGAATGGGATTAGTGCCCTTATAAGAAGAGACACAAGAGGGACAATCTCTGTCTCTCTCTCTCTGCCATGTGAGGATACAGAGAGAAGTTGGCCATCTGTAAGCCAGGAAGAGGGATCTCACCAGAAAAATGAATCAGCTGGCTCCTTGATCTTGGACCTCCCAGTCTCCAGAACTGTGAGAAATAAATGTTTGTTGTTTCAGCCACTTAGTCTATGGTATTTTGTTATAGCAGCTCAAACTAAGATAATTAGAGTAAAAGGTACTCAGGGAGCAACAAAATTGTGTCCACTCAGTATGAAATTGGGAGAAACAGCCATTTTGTGACTTGTGCATGGCTTATTTCCTGGCCCCCACAGTATTTCCAGTGTAAGTTAATTTCGTGTAATGGTTTTAATTCAGCATTGCTGTAATTGACTTGATCTCTTAGGAAACAGATTATAAAAAAAGAAAATTTACCTGAAATATTATCTTCTTTAAATGGATACGGTGATGGTTGTACAATATTATGACTGTGTTTAATACCACTGAACTGTACACTTTAAAATTGGAAATTTTTATATTATATGTATTTTACCACAATGAAAAAAGGCTAAGCTTATATTAAAAATAGGCAAATCAGAGAGAGCAATGGAAAGGAAAAACCACTGATCAATAAACAGTTATATTAGCCAGAATTCTTTGGTTCTCAAGCACAAGAAAGGCAACTCAAATTGGCTTATGCAAACAAACAAACAAACAAACAAAAAACATTGGCTCATGTAACTGAAAAGCCAAGGAATAATTTTCTATCAACGTTTATTCATTTTTGAGAGACAGAGTGCAAGTGGGAGAGGGGCAGAGAGAGAGGGAGACACAAAACCTGAAGCAGGCTCCAAGCTCTGAGCTGTCAACACAGAGCGTGATGCCAGGCTCAAACTCATGAACCATGAGATCATAACATGAGCCAAAGTCAGATGCTCAACCAACTGAGCCACCCAGGTGCCCCTGGAATAATTTTTTTTTTTATTTCAGTCATTGCTAGATTGAAATATTCATTGTCATCCTGACTTCTGTCTGCATCTATTGGCTGTGTTTTCCCCTATGCTAGGTTCATTCTCATGCAGGTTCTCCCTAGATAATGGTGAAAGTGACTACCCAAGGCTCCAGGCTTATATCCTAGCACTTAGCAAACACGGGAAAAGGAGAGTGATCTCTCCCAAAAGTTCCAATAAAAATTCTGGAGCTAAAATGGCCTGGCTTGGATCAGAACCATTTCCTGAGCCAGTTACCTTGTCTAGGGGGATGCAATGCTCTAATTACTTAAGCCTGGGATGGGTTATCACCTTTAGAGCAAGGAGATAAAATCAGCCCAACCTAAACCAACTGAACTGAGAGTGGGGGAGAGGCAACTCCCTAAGAAAATTAAGTCCTGTTACCAAATGGGAGGAGAGACGTTGGGCAGGCAAAAAACACAGATGTCCAGAAAGGGTACAAAATAGACACTGGGACATGTTTGCCCCAAAAATAAAATCAATAGAATCATTTACAGACTAAAGACAGAGACAAAATTTTCTAACTTTATTTGATAATATCCCAGTTGGATGGGTGTTTGCTTCCTAGTTTTTGATCTTACATCTCTCTACAGCTACCACTCTCTCTGTTTCCCCTCTCCGTTTTGGCCAAGATTCTTGAAAGACTTTGATATTCCCATTTAGAATTGTTTTCTGGGGATGCCTGGGGAACTCAGTCAGTTAAGCATCCAGCTCTTGATTTTGGCTCAGGTCATGACCTCACAGTTCCTGAGATGGAGACCCATCTTGGGCTCCACTCCAAGTGTGGAGCCTACTTAAGATTCTCTCTCTCTCTCTCTCTCTCTCTCTCTCTCTCTCCCTCTCTCTCTCTCTTTCTCTCCCTCTGCCCCTGTTCCCCACAGTTCTGTCTAAAATAATTTTTCAAAAGTAAATAAAAATTTTAAAAAGAATGTTTTCTGAAATGATAAATTGCATCTCCACTCCTCTTGTCCTTTCCACACCCACAAAAGTTAACATAATGGACTCCAAATGCTACCAAAATGAGAACATTCAGTGTGTGAGTTGTAGATTGAATCTGTGTCTTTGGCCTCATACTACATCACCTCCTCAGACTGTTTCTATGGGAGAACAAGCTGACTTTTGCTGGCTGGAGTTACATAAATATACCTTCTGTGTTTTTTCTTGGTGTTCATGGCCACCTTAGAAGAGAGCTACCAAATCAAATAGAGATAATATTAAACTCTCAGCTCTCGGAGTTCCTCCATGTGGTGCTAATAATGCACAATGGCTAGCCCCCTCCAAGCTCATTTGACTTTGCCCTTGCATTATCATTGAAAGCACACACACACTTCTTGGGGAGCCTGGGTGGCTCAGTTGGTTGAGCATCTGACTTCAGTTCAGGTCATGATCTCACAGTCTATGAGTTCAAGCCCCGCGTTGGGCTCTGTGGTGACAGCTCAGAGCCTGGAGCCTGCTTCAGATTCTGTGTCTCCCTCTCTCTCTGCCCCTCCCCTGCTCATGCTCTGTCTCTCTCTGTCTCAAAAATAAATAAAGACATTAAAAAAAATGTAGAAAGCACACACGCTTCTTAATGTCTCACCTTGACCAGAAAGCACACAGATGACCAAGAAGATAGATTCACAATGGCAATCATCGTCACTGAGCACAGTCACGTGATTAACAGAAATAGAACTTGAATCCTTCTCCCCACCCCCAAATTCCTTTATTTTCCTTCTTCACAAAACTAACTGGAAATAGAACCACGTGATTTAAGTACTGAGCAGAAATATCACTTTGTCGAGATAACATATTGCCTTTGCCCCCATATTCAATAGAGGATCTTGTCACCATCATTCCATTAAGCCAAACAATGTCAGGAAAAGGAAGGCTGACACTTAAAGCTGCATTTAAAACCTGTAAATGCTATCTGGGATATGTTTGTGAGGCAGAACAGAGAGGGATGATCTTTTCTCACTAACAACCTACTAACCAAAGGAAAAATTCACTTAGCTTCACCTTGGAAACCAGAGAAGAGCAGAGAATTTCAGCATTCCATTAAAATACCGGTAAATTTGGAGACCAGAAATTGCCAGGGAGGTGAGGTCATTATGCAGGCCTTGGAAGAGGAAATGTCCCAAATGAACTCACAGTCATTGGAAAGAATTTTAAAAGGGAGAATCAGATAGAAAAGAGAAAAAAATTAGTCAAAGAAGTTAATAGTAGACAAGCAGGTATATTTGTCATTCAATCCAGGAGAGATTAAACAAAAAAAAAAACCAAAGTCAAGGGATGCCTGGGTAGCTCAGTTGGTTAGGCCTCTGACTTTGGTCCAGGTCATCGTATCATGGTTCATGGGTTCAAGCCCCATGTCGGGCTCTGTGCTGACAGCTCAGAGCTTCCATCTTGCTTCAGATCCTGTGTCTCCCTCTGTCTCTTCTCCTCTCCCACTTGGATTCTCTCTGTCTCTCAACAATAAATAAACATTAAAAAAAATTAAAAAAGAAAAACTTGAAGCCAAATAGATATCGTGTCTATTGGGGAAGAAGTAATTGAGACATGGTGAAAGGGGGTTCAGAAAACAAGAGGATTCTGCCATGCTCTAGCATGAAGTCAAAGCCCTGTCACTTAGACATCGGGAGGGGAAGAGAGAAGCAGACTGGGGAATCACTCCCTCAGTCTAATGCATAGAATCCATTAAGACTGTTCTTTGTTTTTCCATCTCAAACTTACAAATTCCTCTGTGTCTCTTGTAGTATTGTAGCAGCTGGAAGCAGATCTGAACTACTGCATGTTGGTTCTAGAGAATGTCATGATCAGAATTTACGTTTCAGAGAGATCACCATATCTTCGTTATCCTGCAGCCCTACACCTAGAAAATGGCAGGCACATAGTATGTATTCAATAAATGTTGAATAGTTGAGTGTTGTAGCAGATGCAGCCACAGCCTTGATCTTGTCCTCTTGGCCCAGCCTGAGGTCACCAGAAATCTTGGTTATGAAATCTCGTACTTACTCATGGCTTCTGTTGTGTGGGTCTTGGTCTATCGGTAGTAATGCATTGGGCTAGAAATGCCCGAGGTGCTCACCTGGGCCCATCCTACCTGTGGCAGTCCCCATGGGAATTTTTTTAATGTTTATTTTTATTTATGAGAGAGAGAGAGAGACAGAGCACAAGCAGGGGAGGGCAGAGAGAGAGGGAGACACAGGACCTCAGGCAGGCTCCAGGCTCTGAGCTGTCAGCATAGAGCGCAACACGGGGCTCAAACTCACAAACCATGAGATCATGACCTGGGCCGAAGTGGGAAGCTTAACTGACTGAGCCACCCAGGCGCTTCCCCCCAACCCCCACCCTCTGGGAATTTCTGACCAGAGTCAACGTTGTGGCTGGACTGGCCCTTGTGGTTCTCATTATGACTGCACCAAAAAAGAGCAGCAGGATGGTGCTGGGCTCGGCCTTTGTTAGGATCTACCTAGGGTTGCTCAGGTTCTCTCTTTATTGGCAAATGTAAAATGTAAGAATGGGACTCAGGATGCAGGGAGGGAGAAGCGGGGGCCACCCAGGTGGTCAGTTATCCAGGTGACCCAGGGCATTCCTAAAAGGGGAACCTGATGGGTGGGGGTGGCCTGGATTCTTGACTGGTTGGTTTGCTAGTAGCTGTATCCTACAGCCGACAATGTGTTTATCGGGATGAGTGTCTTTGAAATGGATACCTTGGCAATTAAAAACTTAACGTCAGGCACATCCACCACAGCTTCCCAGCATTTCTTGCCTGCAGGAGCTGTTCAGCCTGGGCACAGAGTAGACCACAAGTGCCACAGGAATGATCCTCAACTAAAGAGAGGCAGTAGTTGGTGAATTAAAAAAAATCTCTTGCTCTGGGTATGGTCTGCAGGGTCTCCCAGTGGGTCCCTCATGGGCAGACCATTGCCACCACTGTAACCTGCTCACTGAGGAACATTTATTGACTTTCCTCTCTTTGTCTTACTTCTCCAACCTTTTTAATATGCTTCCTGGGATACCCTCTGAATAAACTACTTGCACTCAAATCATTGTCTTAAAATTGCCTTTTGGATGGTTCAAAAACTAAAAAAACAAATTACTAATAATCTAGTAAGCCAAGGGACTTTCTCTTATTATGCCCCTGACCTTGTAATTCCTTTTACAGAGTCTGTGACCTCTGGGCTCTAAAGTTATTAGTCAGGGAGAAATGTGGCTTTGAATCCCATGAGACAAATTTTGTTATTCATCAGAGTGAATAAAGATTGAATAATAATCAGATTCTGTTGGTTATAAAGCCAAAGCAAAATATTCATTTATCAAACATTTTTGAGAAGTCTGAATACCAAACTGTTGAACCAATCATTTATAATCCATTTCCAAGAGACTTGTATTAATTCTAGTATTAATTCCCTATGTAGACCCAACTTATTCTTACCCAAATTACTTACCCTCTCAGCAGCTCCATTTTTCTTATTTGTGGAATGGAGATAATCATGCTCGCCAGCTCCTTCACAAGGACACTGTGAGGATTAATGAGTTAATGCCAGGAAGCATGTTACTGCCTTAGACGAATGTTGCTATATAAATGCAAATTATTGCATTACAGCTAGGCTTACATGTGCTAATGCAATGAGTTTTAGATCCTAGCTTCTTTCATAACACTGAGAAATAATTCTCCTCTGAACACAGCTTTCTCAATTTTGTTTTGTCCAAGAGAAAAAGCAATCAGTGTGAAGGGTAGCCAGGGATGATAGAGTTGCTCCTCATACTTTTTCCCAGACCCTCTCCCTGTCTGCTAATTGCTCAGTGATTGTGTGTCTACTGTCTCCTCAGCTACCGTGCAGGGATCATCCCTCTGTCACCTGCTGTGTGACCAGGTGTTCCCATCACTCCTGGAACCCTTTGTGGCTTATTTAAATGAACTGTCTGCTTCTATTAAAAGAAAATCATCCTATATCTTACTTTTTGAATTCTTACAGAATCCTTCTTTCTACTAATTCACCTTTGAAGCCTGACTCAGTAGATTCTGGGCAGTGGTCAAAGAGGAGAGGAGTAAAGTCTTTAGTATTCCGTTGATCATATTATCCTCCTGCATAACACTTGGGCAACTTTCCATGACCTGCAGGATGACGTCCACACTCCTCAGTCTGGCACTCTGCCTCGTCCGTTCCTAATTCGACCGAAAGGCTCTTTCATCCCTCTCTGTCACTATTATCCTGCACAAAAAGAACACCCTTCTCTTATCTACCTTACAGCTCAGAACACCTGGATTTAATCCTGTTTGGGCCCTTACTACCTGTGTGATCTTGCATAAATTCCTTTTCAGCTTACATTTTTTTTATCAACAGTATACACGTGGTACAAAATTCAAAGGTACAAAAAGTGTAAAAGCAAGTCCAACGATCTGCTGTCTGCAAGCTGAAGAGCCAGGAAAGCTGGTGGTAGAATTCATTCCGACACTGCAGGCCTCAGAACTGGGAAGACCGCTGGTGTAAGTCCTGCAGTCCAAAGGTGTGAGAATCAGGAACTCCAATGTCGGAGGACGAGAAGATGGACCTCCCAGCTCAAGAAGAGAGAGCAGGAATTTGCTGTTCTGCTGCCTTTTTGTTCTATTTCAACCCTCAACAGGTTGGGTAAGACCCACCCACATTGGTGAGGGGCATCTTCTTTACTCAGTTTACCAACTCAAATGCCAATCTCTTTTGGAAGGCACCCTCACAGACACATGAATAAGATTTTATTAGGTATTTGGGGGCGCCTGGGTGGCGCAGTCGGTTAAGCGTCCGACTTCAGCCAGGTCACGATCTCGCGGTCCGGGAGTTCGAGCCCCGCGTCAGGCTCTGGGCTGATGGCTCGGAGCCTGTTTCCGATTCTGTGTCTCCCTCTCTCTCTGCCCCTCCCCCGTTCATGCTCTGTCTCTCTCTGTCCCAAAAATAAATAAAAAAACGTTGAAAAAAAAAACTCTTTAAAGATTTTATTAGGTATTTGGGGATTTCTTAGCCAAGTCAAGTTGACAGATAAAATTAACCATCACAACATATTATACAAATGAAAGGTACTAATATTGTTACCTAGCTATATCTTGTGTGGGTGTGTGTTTCATCTCTACACTGTCACACATGTTCTTCCCTAATTCCTCCCAACGCTCCAGCTTTATCTCAGGTGTCTCTTATCCTTATTCTCAATGCTCCAGTCACTTTGAAATTTTAATATCTAGTTTTTGTTGCCTAATAAAAACAAGGATTTATAGTCTTTTTTTATTTCTTAAATTTTTTTTGATGTTTATTTATTTTTGAGAGACAGAGAGACAGAGTGTGAGCAGGGGAGGGGCAGAGACAGGAGGAGACACAGAATCGGAAGTAGGCTCCAGGCTCTGAGCTGTCAGCACAGAGTCTGACGTGGGGGCTCAAACCCACAAACTGTGAGATCATGACCTGAGCCAAAGTAGGACGCTCAACTGACTCAGCCACCCAGGCGCCACTATAGTCTTTTTTTAAAGTACAGAGGGTGGGCAAAAAGGGGGAAGGTGATCAAAAGGTGATCAAAATTCCAGTTATAAGACAAATAAGTCCTGGGGATGTAAGGTACAGCATGGTGACATAGTTAACAATGCTGTATTGTACACTTGAAAGTCGCTGAGAGAGTAAATCTTAAAAGTTCTCACCACACATACAGAAAGTGTAACTATACATGATGATGGGTGTTAACTGAACTTATATAATTATTTCACAATATATACATACATAAAATCATTGTTGTACACCTAAAACAAATACAATGTCATATGTCAATTATATCTCAGTAAAAACAGTTTTATTTTAAGCCAAGTAGCACTATACATTTTCAAAACATTAAACAACAGTTCCCAAGTTACTCGACTCATAGTCCTACCCCACCTATAGCTCTTTCGAGTGTTTTATTTTTTGTGGTATTTGCAGATATTATTATCACAATGTTCTGTTCTTGATTTATTAATTTCAGATATTATCTGTGAATTCCTCATGGAATGTATTCCTCAACAGAATTTCCTCATGGAAAATAAGGATTTAGCATTCATAAGCCATCATTCCTAACAGTTCTCCTCTGATAATACCAGCAATTTAGATATCACAACTTAAAAAACAAATATTGTGATTTCTTCACTGTGACTACATAATTATTGTTCACTACTAAACCCAAAGTATAATTTGATTACATTTTATTTTCTTTTTAAGTTTATTTATTTATTTTGAGAGAGGGAGAGAGAGTGCCCATGAGCAGGGGAGGGACAGAAAGAGAGGGAGAGAGAGAATTCCAAGCAGGCTCCACACTGTCAGCACAGAGCCCCACATGGTGCTCAATCCCACGACCATGAGATCACAACCCAAGTGGAAATCAAGAGTCAGATTCTTAACCCACTGAGCCACCCAGGTGCCCGATTTCTGGCCTTATCTGGAGTTAATAGTTGATTCTTCCATTCCTTTGCTTAAAGTAAATGATATACATATAATCTTTTTCCTCCCAACTCTTCACAGAATCATAAAACCCACTTAAGGGGTGCCTGGGTGGCTCAGTTGGTTAAGTGTCGACTTCCACTCAGGTTGTGATCTCAGGGTTCATAGGTTTGAGCCCCACATCAGGCTCTGTGCTGACAGCTGGGAGCCTGGAGCCTGCTTCAGGTTCTGTGTGTATCTCTCTCTCTGGCCTCCGCTGCTCATGCTCTGTCTCTGTCAAAAATGAATAAACATTAAAAATAAATAAACAAGGGCACCTGTTGGGATGAGCACTGGGTGTTGTATGGAAACCAATTTGACAAAATATTTCATATTTAAAAAAATAAAAATAAATAAATAAAAATAAATAAACATGACCCACTTAATAGTATTTTTCATATCCTCAAATGCATCAGTGCTGGTGTGCATGCATCTGTGTTTTCTTAGAGCTTACTAGTCATCTACTCCAATCTAACTAGTTGTTTTCTAGGCTTTTGGCAAAACTGTTATCCCAGGACTTTCTTTTTTACTTTTTTTTTTAGTTCTAGGACTTTCTTTTCTCATCACCTAGGGCGTTCTCTCTCTCTCCTTTTTTAAGACTTTATACCAACATGGGGCTCAAACTAATGACCCCAAGATCAAGAGTCACACATTTACAGACAGAACAACAAGCCAGGGACCCGTCAGGAGTCCTCTTTATCCCTCTTCTATGTTGTATCTCCTATTTCTTTTGATCCCATGTCTACCTCCTTTTTTTTTGGAAATGTACTTCATTTTGAAGGAATATACCATGCAGAAAGTTCCTGAGAAACAGGGTTTGGGAGGTAAATGCTTATGTCTGAGAATATCTTTTATTTTCCCATCACCATTTCTTAAAATTTTTTAAACATTTTTTTAAGTTTTATTTATTTATTTTTGAGAGAGCGAGCACAAGCTAGGGAGGGACAGAGAGGAGAGGGGAGACACAGAAATATGATGCAGGGCTCAAACCCCTTGAACCCTGAGATCATGACCTGGCCAAAGTCAGATGCTCAACTGACTGAGCCACCCAGGTGCCCCTCCCATCACCATTTTTGATAGTTTATCTGGGTAGAGAATTCTAAGTCAAAAATATTTTTCCCTTAAGATTTTGAAGACATGTCACCTCTGCTTTCTTGCTTCTGGTGTTGGTAATAAGTACAGCATATTTCTAATTCTTGACCCTCTGTAGATTTTAGCTTTTTCTTTATTCCAGTGAGGATGATTCTGGGAAGACAGCAGCAGCAGAAGCATTTTGAATCTCTCCAAATCTTCACTTAAAAACAGAGTAATTAAAGGGAAAACAAACAAACAAACAAAAAACTAAGAGATATCCCCTGAATCCCAAAGTACAAGCAGGTGAGAACAAAATAACAGCCGTCAGTCATAGGACCTGTAACAGCGTCTACGTTTATGCAGGAGAAAAGCAGGGGCAAGTAATGGTATTCTGAAAGACCTGAAAATAGGAGAGCCCCATGGCTAACAGGTATTCATCGGAAAGCACAGTGAGTCAAATTTAGAACAGCATCTGAACATGGGAAAGGTTTTGTCCACTCCAGCAGCAGGTGAGAACAGTAAATGTCTCCCTTGTAAAATAAGCTGGACAAAACAAATATTAAAACTATAAGTCAAGACATCTTGTCTAAAAAAAGAACAGCCAAAAAATAAAAACCCTTAAAACCACATGTTGAAAGAGTGTGCCTCATATCTAATTATATCAACCTAAAAATCACCAGCCCAAGACAGATTCTAATAAAATTATTGGACTTGAAAGAAAAATTGTTTGGGCAACTAGGCACAAACAGCAAATGATATAAAGGAAAGAAAATTAAACTATCGTCAGACTTTTGTCAGCAACAGATTATGCCAAAAGAAATGGAGTGTCTTTAAAATACTTAAGAGCAGAAAATGTGTAAAGGATTTTATATCCAGCAAAAATGACTTTCAAATAAAAAGGGGCAGAGGCGGACTGTTATTAACACACATAAACTCAGACTTTCTTGTGTGTTGTTTTCATGGGCCCTTCCTGCGGAATCTACTAAAGGAGAGCTTTGAACAACCAAGGTAACTGGAATACTCACATAAACCAAGACTATATCTAATACTTCAGCTAGGTGTTTCTTCATGCATTATCCTGGGAATTTGAAGGATGGTTTCAATCTTAAAACTTAGTTCAGAGAAATGTTCTTGTATTATTCATTTGAAAATCCCCTCCCCTAAAATAGGTGGGGAGAGGGTATCTGGCTTGCTCAGTAGGTAGAATGTGCAACTCTTGATCTCAGAGTTGTGGGTTTTGAGCCCCAATTGGGTGTAGAGATTACTTAAAAATAAAATCTTTTTTTTTTTTCTTTAGAAAGAGAGAGAGTGTGTGTGATCGGGGGAGAGGAGCAGAGGAAGAGACAGAGAATCTTAAGTCAGCTCTATGCTCGATGCAGAACCTAATACAGGGCTTGATCCCATGACCCTGGGAATCATGACCTGAGCCAAAATCAAAAGTTGGATGTTCAACCGACTGAGCCACTCGCGTGCCCCAAAAATGAAATCTTTAAAAAAAAGGAAAAAGAAAATGTCTTCCCCTATATATATATTTTTTTCTCTTTCTGAAACTCCTATACATCAGTTTACCATATGTTCTGTCTCTTTTCCTTTTTGTTGTACATTTTGAGAGTTTCTTGACTTTATCTTCCAGTCTCTATACTGAAAGTTTTTATTTTTCTTTTAAAGATTTTATTTTTAAGTAATCTCTATACTCATTGTAAGACTCAAACTCACAACCCGAGATCAAGAGTCACATGCTGTACGAACTGATCCAGTCAGGTACCCCTGAAAGTTTTTACTTAATCTCTCATCTTTTTAATTTCTAAATGCTCTTCCTGACATTTAAAACAAATTTTTTAACATTTATTTACTTTGAGAGAGACAGAGAGACAGAGCATGAGCAGGGGAGGGGCAGAGAGAGAGGAAGACACAAAATCTGAAGCAGGGTCTTGGCTCTGAGCTGTCAGCACAGAGCCTGACATGGGGCTCAAACTCACAAACTTTAAGATTATGACCTGAGCCAAAGTCAGACGCTTAAATGACTGAGCCACCCAGGCACCCCTCTTCCTTCCATTTTTTTTAACAGAATTGTGTATTGTTTCATGAATAGAGTATCTTCTCTGATTTCTGTGACGATATTATACTTACAAGGTTTTTCTTTTGCTCTTTATAGTATCTGTCTCCTTTGAGTCATTTTTCTAGTCTTTGTATTTCATGATACTGGTTTTCTTCCAATGTATGAAGACCCATGATTGTCCCCTCATATTAAATTGGAATATTACAAAGCTGACTGAAGTTCTGTGAGCATAGACTGGTTTGACCACTGTAGGCATTTAGGCAAGGACCCTAGTGATTTAAGAGACCTAAAAATATCAATTCTTGTAACTTTTCCTCTGGGACCATTCTGTTTCCCTAGAGAAGTGCCTTGTGTTTTTTTTCTACCTAGGAAGTATAACCTTGATTGCTACCATTCTGGGAGATGAACAGGAAAAGGTGGTTGGTTGGGTGGGGTGGGATGTCTGCCTTTCAATATGCAAATTCTTACTTATTCTGCTTTTTATCAGTCCTGCACCTGACTGTCTTTAATGCTGCCTGGTGTCCTCAAGCATGGAACTTCTCTAATTCAATTTCTCCAGATTATAAACCTCTGGTATCCTGCAGAGGCTGGAGGAAAGTTGTCACCTAGCTATGAAACATGGGGAAAAAGAACTGGAATCTATTTATATACAGATTTTTAGCTGATCATTGGTTTTAACCCCATCACTTACCCTTACCTTCCACTGCTCCTAGTGCCTCCAGGGACTGACACTTTCTGTGTTTTTGTTTTTTTTTTTTTTTGGGGGGGGAAATAGGCTTTCTCCTTTTTGTCATCTTCCTTATGCAAACATGTAAGGTTTCAGCCTTCTCTGTTCTGTTAACGTTATTAATCACTCCCCCCCCACCCCCGCTTACTATCTTCCAGAAATTTGTTGACATACTATTGTTGTCTCTGTTTTTCTTTATCTTTGTGAGTTCTTATATTTAAAATTCATTTTCTGTCATTTTATTGGGGAATTGGAAGGAAGCAGCTATAAACAAACCTGTTCAATGTGTGCTTAAAAGGGAGTCTTCCTTTCTATTGCTTGAATTAAAGTATTGTGTTACTTTCTGTAGCAGGTTTTCACACATGCTGTTTCCTCTCTGTAAAAGACTCATTGTCCTTCCTTCACTCTGGAATACCCATTCAACTGAGGTAGTGGGTTGAATTGTGTCCCTGCAAAAGATATATCTGAGCCAGTACCTGTGAATGTGACCTTATTTGGAAATAAGACCTTTGCACATGTAATTAAGTTACAGATCTCAAAATGTTACAGATCAGTCTTAAGGAGTGGTTTTCTCATAAGAGAAAGAAGAGGGAGATTTGTGACCCACATGATGAGGTTTTGAAATGGTAGGGAATTGGAGCTGATGGCCAAGAAAGAATTCTTGGAGACACCTTTTGTGCAAAAAGGTGATTTTATTAAAGCACAGGGACAGGACCCGTGCGCAGAAAGAGCTTCACTGGGGTTGTGAAGAGTGACTGGTTATATGCTATAGAGTTGAGGAGGTAAAGGCAAACAGGAGGCCTCCAGAAGGACTCTGATTTGCTTAGGAAGATTCCTAAAATGCCAGGGCCTTACTATTGTCAAGCTAAGGTTGTTTTCCCTCCAGTAAGGCATTAACAAAGGGCAGTAGGGGGTTCCTGGAGAAATGTTATACTCCAAATTTGTCTCAAGTATTTGTCAATGGGCTGCAGGTTATAAGGAAATTTAATTTTACCTGCCATTTCCTTCTTGCCTTTGTTCTCCATATCATCATGGAAGGGAGGGTGATATTAGAGCTCCAGGAAAATGAGTCTATAGGTTTTTGGAAATTAGGCTATTGGTAAGATTGCCTTTTTCTTGTAATTTACTAAGATATTTCTAAACTGATGGAGACTCATGTCCTGCATGACTGTGATCTCTATCAGTAAACTATTTGTTTTCCCCTTTTCTTTGTTCTTGGGCAGCAAGAGTTGCCTGAGGAATATCACACATATCCCACCTGGAGCTGGGGTTGTGTGCTAGTTTGTACTTTGCCCCCTCACTTGCCTTATGCTCCCTCATCACACAGACACAGAGAAGACCCAAAGGGCTCTCTGTGAAGACAGGAGCAGAGAGTTGAGGGATGCAGCCACGAGCCATGGAATTCCAGGAGGCAGGAGAAGCTAGAAGAGGCAAAGAAGTATTCTCCCTCTGAGGCTTCAGAGGGAGCACGCTCCTGCCAACACCTTGATTTTGGACTTCCAGGCTCAAAAACTGTAAAAGAATAAATTTCCATTGTTTTAGGCCATTAACTTTGTGGTTTTTTGTTGTGGTGGCTCTAGGACACTAATACTCGTGGATAATTTGAACTCACTCTGCAGGTCTCTGCCTAAACATCACACTAAAATAGGTCCACCACATTCAGTCCCTTTAATATACCACCTCATTGCATTCCTTTGTAGTATTACAACAATTTTCATTGTATAATCATTTGTTTACTTTGTTTTGTATCTACTTCTCACGAGTGGCAGGACTACATTAGTCTCATTTACTCTTACATCTTTCTGACACAGTGTCTTTTATATAATAGATGCTTCATTCATTCATTCATTCATTCATTCTTCTACAAGGTCTTCCTTCATTTTTTTCAATTCTACCATTATGATGGGTATAGCTACAAAGCATTTCCTTACTACCCTAACTATATTACTGATGACCTAGACTTAAAATACTATAATTGCTTTTTCATGTGTACATAATCTATCTCCCCAACTCCACTATGAGGTCTTGGCATTCTATTCACTCATTCACTCATTTGTCTGCATACATTAAGTAAAAACCATCTACACGTAAGCTAACAAGTGACACATAACCTCTACATCCAGAAATCAGACACAATTAAAGAGCTAGAACAAGCTGTAATATATAATGTGATAAATGCCAAAGAAGAGGTAAATGTGCAGGGAAAAATTTAGCTGAAGAGACCAGGAAAGTCTTTGTAAAGGAGGTGACCTTCAGGCTCTCTATCCCCCCAGAAACCACAGCATCTATCATGATGGAAGCAAATAAACCTTTTTTGGTGGTGGTCATGATAGCTCCTTTAAGAGCTAATCATTTATTGGACACTGTGGTTAAGTTGTCTTCTCCTCTGTCTCATAATCAAGACTTAAAGCAGCCAGAGGCAGATGCAACATAATACTCCCACTGTATCTCTGGTTGGAAAAAAAAAATTAGTGACCTTGTGGGCTTCTGTGTTTATAAGTTTTAATCACAATTTTACCAAGGATTCCCAAGGCTGGAGCAATGTGTTCTACACCTCTGTTAACCTGTATATGCCCCTAGTTTTGTACCCAGCACAAGTATATATTGTAGAGGTTTGTGTTCATATTATGTAATTATATACTTTTGTGCTTCCCCCACTAATTTGAAAGCCCAAGGAGAAACACTGTGACTTATTCATCACTGTATGCCTCTTCCCTAACAAAATGCCTAGCATGCAATAGGAGAACAGCATATCTTTGCTAATTAAATAAATGTCATTTAGTTAAACTTGCTCTGTCCCTGTAAGTTCTCATTTTGGATAATTTCTAAGAGCTGAACTTTTTTTTTTCACATTTTAGCTCCTCTGAAATTGGAGTATATATATATATATATACGTACATATATATATGTGTGTATATATACATATATAATATATATACATATATATGTATATACATGTACACATGTATATGTATACATATACATGTATATACATGTATATGTATGTATATACATGTACATGTGTATATGTATACATGTACATGTATATACATGTATATGTATACATATATATGTATACATATACATATATATACATGTATATGTATACATATATATGTATAATATGTATACATATATATGTATATATACACACATATATATGTATATATATATGTGTATATATATATTTAATATTTATGTTTTTTTTGAAAGAGAGAGTATGAAAAGGGGAGGGGCAGAGAGAGAAGGACAGAGAGAATTCCAAGCAGGATCCACGCTGTCAGTGCAGAGCCCAATGCAGGGCTTGATCTCACAAAACTTGAGATTGTGACCTGAGCTGAATTCAAGAGTCAGATGTTCAACTAAGCCACCCAGGTGCCCCTAAGGGTTGAAATTTTTAAAAATTGTCTTTAGTTTATTTATTTTTTGAGAGAGAGAGAGAGGGTGAGAGAGAATCCCAAGCAGCCTCTGTGCTAGAAGTGTGGAGTCTGATGCAGAGCTGGAACTCATGTACCATGAGATCATGACCTGAGCCCAAATCAAGAGTCAGACTCTCAACCTACTGAGCCACCCAGGATCCCTGAATTGAACTTTTTTAAAACTATTGTTATGTGTGCAGCCATCTAAGATGCCTGTAAATCAGGAATTAAACTGGATGGGTGCTCTTTTGGAGTTCCTGGACCCAATTCCAATGTGTTATGGGGGTGGGGAGCTTCCCATACACAACACCTAGAAATTTTTTTGTTGTTTTAAGATTTTATTTTTAAGTAATCTCTATACCCAACATGGGCTCAAACTCACAATCCCAACATCAAGAGTCACATGCTCTACCAACTAAGCCAGCCAGGTGCCCAAAATAGCAATTCTTGAACACCAACCAAGTGTCCAAGAATTCAACTCAATTCTGACACTATCTACCTGGAGATAGAATCAGATTCCACAGGTTAAAGGTTCAATTCTATGAGATGCCCTTCTCCAACCCCGATCTCAGACACCAGTCACAAGCTCCAGGCTGTTATCTGTGTCTCTGACCAACAGGCTACAGATGGAGGTTCCAGCAACCTCCTCCTTAGGTTGAACTAATTTGCTAGAGCAGCTCACAGAACTCAGGGAAATATGTTTACCAATTTATTAAAGGATATAATAGAAGATATGAATCAACAGACCAGTCAAGAGATACATAGGGCAAGATCCTAAACAAAGAAGCTTCTGTCCTCATAGAGCTTGGGCCTGACTCAGAGGCATGTGGAAATGTTATGGTTCCTGAAACTCTCCAAAAAGGACCAAAAAGTTATTCTCTTGGGTTTTTATAGAAGCTTCATTACATAGTTGTGATTGACTAAGTCATTGGCCATTGGTTGATTCAACCCCCAGCCCCTCTCTCCTTCCCAGAGGTCTGGGAGTGGTGGGACTAAAAGTTTAATCACAGGGTACCTGGGTGGCTCAGTCGGTTAAGTGTGTGACTCTTGGTTTTGGCTCAGGTCATGGTCTCATGATTCACAGGTTTGAGCTCCACATTGGGCTCTGTGCTGACAGTGTAGAGCCTGCTTGGGATCCTCGCTCTCCCTCTCTCTGCCTCTCCCCTGCTCTGTCTCTCTCTCTCTCTCAAAATTAATAAATAAACTTTTTTAAAAAATTCAAAAGGTTAATCACAACCTTTAATCATAAGGTTGGCTCTCCTCATTTCCAACCTCTAGCCTTGGTGAGCTCCAAAAGTCACCTTCATTAATAACAAGACACTCATTTCACCTTTATGGCTCTGAAGCATTTTCAAGAACTGTGGATGAAGACCAAATATATCTGAGAAATATATTTTGGTCATCTGAATGATTGAGTGTATGTATTCTTATAAATCATTTTATCACAGGTCCTCATTAATTCTCAGATCCACATCCTGCTGTTCTATTTGCTTTGTGTTCCTATAAATAGGTATCGTGTAGAAATTTATCCACAGTGAAACAAAGGACAAGAATAGCCACATCCTTCCTTTATACTACTGTCACTAATGTGGGCACATTAATACTGATGGCAATTAAATGTGGAATACAAGCATGTGCCCAGAAGAAACCTGCTAGTTGAAGAGTCACAAGGCACACACATACATACACACAAGAGAGAATTCTCATCTCATCAATTCAATAAATAGTGTAAAAGATCCACTGGTTTGGCTATGGTATTGTCCAAATGCCTGTGGTTTGCTCTCCTCTCTCACCCAGAGGTCAAACTGTTACGGAACCTGGTCTGGATCACCCGGCGGAAGAACCAAGCAGCACTCGGAGATCTTGGAAGGCAGGAGGTTTATTTCACACCGGCGGGCTCAGAGGAGATCACTCTCCAGAGGTCTGAGTCCTGAGTGTAAGCATGGGGGGACAAGTTATTGCCTGTTACTTCCGCATTAGTAGCAATTTAGTGCGCAGGAGAGGCGGGGCAGAAAGAAGAACATGGAAGGGGAGTTTTCGGGTGGGGACTGGAATTTCCCTATCAGTCCTGTGGGCCATCTTATAACATAATTTTTCCCAATCAAAACTACCCAGGTAACAAGGAAAACCTCTTGGAAGAACTAAAAGATATACCTCTATGCCTCTTTGATCAGTGGACATTTTTGGGTTTGTACTCAGATTCTGTTCAGGCTCCTTGAGAACCTTCTTTTCTGCAGAAGTGGCCTCAGTGTCCCTGGCCAGAAGATAGCAGCCCACCCCTTGCCTAAAGACTATAGAAGGCTTCATGGGGCTTCTGGGTGACTCAGTCAGTTAAGTGCCCAACTCTTAATTTCAGCTCAGGTCATGAACTCATGGTTCATGAGTTCAAGCCCTACATCAGGCTCTGAGCTGACAGTGTGGAGTCTGCTTGAGATTCTCTCTGTCTCCCTTGCTCTCTGCCCCTCCCCAGTCAACATGTGCTCTCTCTCTCGAAGTAAAGAAATAAACTTTAAAAAATAAATAAATAAAAATAAAGACTACATAAGGCCTCAAATGAAGCAGATGTCCTTTGCTCTTCAGGACAAAATTTGCCCTCCTCCTCCAGTGTGGCACCCTCCTTCCCTCCTGGCCACACTAAACCAGGAACAAGGAACAAATCTCACTGCAGCCTGATTGGAGAGGTACTGGCCTTGCCACAAAGAATATTTACTGAAGGAGCTTCAAGCCCTGGCTAACCTATCTGGGAGTGGATGTTGAGGGTGCTGGACCTGATTGGGGACAATATACTAACCTGGATAAGGAAGAGTTTAATATGAAGCACTATTATATCACTCAGGATTTAACACCCTGACAATGGAACCAGTTCTAATGTGCTGTTGAGATGGCTTTTAGAAGTTTATTGGGGAAAATGGCCCACATTAAAAGAAGCAGAGATGCCAGAAATGCCTTGGCAGGGTGTTAAGGATGGCATTTAAAGGCTCAGAGATAAGAACATGTCAGAATGAATCAATTATTTAAAACTCAAGGACCCGCTCTGTTCCTTGTGAGGGCCCAAAGGACACTCCTTTCACTTATGCAATGAGGAATGTTCTAGTGAGAGGGACATAGCACTCCTGAGACCTCCTCAGTTGTGATGTCCTCCATTACTGAGGGCTGATGGTTCCAGATGCTGTTATAGAACCATTCTCCTTAATGACAATGGGGGTGGAAGGATTCCAGAATAGTAGACGTTGGGGGACAGATCTTAACCACCAGAGACAAGGTGAGCTCACTTACTATAACGTTTGGTCAGGTTGGAATAGTTCATGGTTGGTCAGCTCATTGGAGCAAGCTACAAATGAAATGGGCTGCACTATATCCCACCACATACAAAAGTGTTCTCAAAAGACAGCGGTGAGGAGAAATCCATTTAAAGGTCTGAGTTTCAGGTAGTGTGCCTGGCCACCCACTAGTATGGAGAGAAAGGGGTAAGGATATCATGGTATCTTGGACAGATACTGTTGGGAAATACCACGTTGTGGGGAGGGACAGTGGGGGCACTCCACCCCAGCATGGAGGAATAGTCTAATACCTACATTGCTTAGAATTGTCACTGCACAGTGATAATAAAAAGTGAACTGAATTTTAGGCATTTTTATTATTGTTTGAAATTGTCTGCCAACAACATATACCCCTCTTGCCTGCACAGGAGCGGACCATTTTTGCCACTGTCTCCCTAGTTCACCATTGCTCATAGGCTGTGGTGAATAATTTGGTTGGTCGGTCAGAGCTCTGGAAGGAATAAGACTGTGGATGTGACAGCCTGGGGGCCTATAGGAGTGGGCCAAAGTGTGATGCCCGTCAGAGTGGATCCATTGCAGAAGAGGCATTAAATAGCTAAGGACTTGCCCAAAATGTCAGACTTCTATCACCAGCCACCTGGTGCCTGAACAAAGACGGCTAAAATGGAGCCTAGCGGCATAGACTCCCTTTCACCAAGGCTAATTTAGCGATTGCGATTGCGGCTGCTAAATGTGTCTGGTCTATCACTAGCAAGGACTGCCACTGAGCCAGCAATATGGCACTTTCCCTCAACAAGGACAATCAGTGCCATGGTGGCAAGTTAATTACATTAGATCCCTTCCACCCAGGAAGGAGCAGCCACTCTCCTCACTGGGATTGACACATTTTCTGAGTTTGACTTCTTTGCCTACAATATCTTGGGATCCCACATAACAAAGCCTCACTCTGCATACAAAGAGAACCAATTAAGAGCAAAGAAGTCACGGGAAGGGCCAACGGCCACAAGATCCATTGGCCCAACCACAGATGGCATCACCTAAGTACAGCTTGCCTGATTAAGAGGTGGGATGCTTTTAAAAATGCTCTTAAAGATGCAGCAATGGCACCAGCTTAGAGACAATTCGCTCCAAGTTCAGGCCACTGCCCTTAAGGATGTTATTATACCTTCAACTAACAGCCTTGATATGGTGCTGTGCACAGTGGCTTTGTTCACTATCACTTCTGGAGACCCACTTGGAGAATTTATCCTTCTTATCTCTATAAGTATAGGTTCGCTCAGTCTACATATCCTGGCTGCCAGAGAGGAAACGCTTCTGCCTTGGGACACCCTAAGGGTTCTAACAAACTTATAGCTATAGTTGTCACATGGTCATTCCGTGTTCATGCCATTCAAACAAAAGGCAAAAAAAGATGAGTTACTACACTGGCAGGGGCAGGTGTCCGTGTTCATCATGAGGAGATAGAGCTAATGCTGTAGAATGGGGCAGGAGAGGTGCCCTTGGGACTCAGAGGACCCACTGGGGCAAGGCATGCTACACTCATGCACAGTTTTAACTCAAAATGGGCCAATTGCAGCAGAAATGGCATAAGGGCCTGGGAACCAGGGGCTGACCTAGCAAGGATGAGGGTCTGGGTCACTTCAGTAGGTAAGCCCCCTGAGACCAGAAGAAATGCTTGCTAAGGATGAGACAAACTAGCATAGGTAGAGAAGGGAGATGATGAGTATCACTTATGACTTCCAGACTGACTGTACCAATGGGGCTTTAGCTCACTTCACCAATGCTCTTTCGGTAAGTTCTGCCCAAGAAACGTGACCAGTCACCATCTTGAAGGAGCCAAGACAGGATACAATGAACTTAAAGCGAGACTCAAGTAGATCTGGGTATTAGAATGAGTGGATGGCAGTGGCCACTGTTGGTACTTTACCGGATCCCCTATAATTCTGTAATTCTTCCTGTGTGCCCGTCTCCCATTTTCTGGGCTCTTTTGTTTTTAATGGCTTGCACATGCAACTTTATACAACTGACTTTATACATGTCTTTATACAACAGACTGAGAGCTACTGGAGCCTCTGCCTATACTTGCTGGGAGCCCAAAATACCTGGGAGTTTGTATCCCCTGGAGACGGCTTAACCAGTAACCAATTGGTGAGAATATGAAAGTCAAGCTTCCTTGCCTCAAGTTTCCACAAACTCTGAAATGTAATTCGTACTCCAGAGCTCCCCATGGGATCACGCTAAGGCTAGTGATATTGCCTGTGGTAGGCAGAATTCTAGGATGGCTGCCAATGACCCACACCCTTGTATAATCCCCTCCCCTCAGGTATATACAGCACCTGTGAATATTGTGGACTATAGCTCCCGTGGTCATATTGTATTACATGGCAAGGTGAAGGGATTTTGCAGTTGTAATTAAGGCCCTAAATCAGAGGACTTTGAATTAATATAAAAGGAGATCATCTGAAGTGAGCCTGATCTAATCAGGTGAGCCTTCCAAAGAAAGCTTAAGCCTTTCCTAAGAAAGGGAGCCTTAGTGAGGAGGTGACTGCAGTGGTTCAGGCAAGGAGTTGATGATGGCCGCTGGGCTAGAGAGAGGGTAAAGGGAAGCGCTCAGTTTACAGATAAACTTTAGAGGCAGAATGATCAGCTTGCTGATAGCTTAGATAGGAATTCTCTCAAAACCATCCTCATATATCTTTAGACAACTCTAATTCAACTAACAGCTGATAATTCACTTTTGGGACAGCTGTAATTAAGAGAACCTTCTTTTCTTTGGTGCACTAAGTCAGCCTCATAGGACTCTGCCATTTGGTCTAGCTCCCATGAAATGTACGCATCTGACAGTTGATTTTTTTATTACAATGGAAGTACCTGACATTAAGCTTTTGATTGTTGAAGCATCTACTTCAAAGACTACTTTCTCAGGGCCTGAGTGGCTCAGTCGGTTAAGCGTCCAACTTCAGCTCAGGTTATGATCTTGCTTTTCCAAGTTTGAACCCCCATCAGGCTCTATCTATGCTGACAGCTCAGAGCCTGGAGACTGCTTCGGATTCGGTCTCCTTCTCTCTGCCCCTCCCCCATTCATGTTCTGTCTCTCAAAAATAAACATTAAAAAAAATTTTTTTAATTAAAATAAAAAATAAATTCACCAATAAGGAGCAAACTCCTAGGCCCTCAACCCCAATAAAAGCAGAACTCCAGGCCCATGTGTACTCTGTCCCTGAGAATTTTCTGTGTGGCCTTATGTGTGCCAAGGACCCTGTGAGAAAAAAACCTTGTTTTTCTTTCCAAAATTCCCTGATAGTTGATGCTGAGATGTGTCTTATAATCATAACAAGAATCACAAAGGCCATTCCAGACACAACATTGGCTCTGAAAGGGGAAATGTCCAGTGGGATCTCACCTCTCAGGCCTAGGTGAGTACCCGCAGGCACTGGCTAAATATCAGCCACCACTAACTCACGTTGTGCCCTTGGCAGGCTCAGCCCTACCCATTTTTTAAACCCATGAAAACCTAGTGTGGTAAGAAATGAGAAGCTCTCCCCAGGGGCAAGTAGTGGGGAAATGGAAATTACTGGTAAACCAAAGGTGAAGAGAGTGCTGGAAGTCTGTGTAAGCCCTGAGCCAAGCCTGCCTACAATTTCCCACCCTACCCCCCCACCCCCCCCACAAACAGATACACTCACTCACTCACCATTTCCAAATATAGCCTGTGTGTCTGATTTGCCTTGTAGGGTTCTCTGCCCCCAAGCAGCTTCCTCACTGGAAATAAAGCTTGGCCCTGAGTTCCAGCATGGCAAACCATATCCCAGATTTCCTGGATTTATTCTACTGTCTTTCTTTAGAACTCTTGTTATTCCTTGCAATGACTCTACTCTGAGTTTCCCCTGACTTAAGATTTGCAAATGCACCTGCACAGCACTGCTCCCACTGCTCTCAGAATCAGGTTTTCCCTCTTGGAGAGCACTGCTGATTTAGAGCCACCTGGAGTTTGCCACATCCCCATAGACTTGCTGTCACTGCACACCTCTTCCTCAGGCTGAGCTGATGCCCCTGGGGTTTCTCCACAGCACTGCCACTTTTTGGTCCTCGTTCCCTGATCCTGCTTGTTAGAATGTCCCAGCAGGCCATGCAGCTCAGACTGTGAATTATGACATATGACTGAAAGAATGTTAGAACTCAAAGGAATCTTACAGATCATCTTGCCTGGGGCCTCTCAAACTTTTCTCTGAACCACGCGTCTCAGGAAAAAAACGCAAATAGCAGTGAATACCTTCTCTTTACAGACAAGAAAACAAGCTAAGTGCCTCACCAAAGATCTTACAGCCAGTTATGATAAAGAACTAATTACCTGAAGAGCACCCTGGTGGCTTAGTCAGTTGAGCATCCGACTCTTGATTTTGGCTCAGGTCAGGATCCCAGGGTTATGAGATCAAGCCCCACATCAGGCTCTGCATTGAACATGGAGCCTGCTTAGGATTCTCTCTCTCCCTCCACCCCTCACTCACACTCTTTCTCTCTCTAAAATAAAACAAACATGGGGCGCCTGGGTGGCGCAGTTGGTTAGGCGTCCGACTTCAGCCAGGTCACAATCTCGCGGTCCGTGAGTTCGAGCCCCACATCAGGCTCTGGGCTGATGGCTCAGAGCCTGGAGCCTGTTTCCGATTCTGTGTCTCCCTCTCTCTCTGCCCCTCCTCCGTTCATTCTCTGTCCCAAAAATAAATAAACATTGAAAAAAAAATTTTTAAATAAAACAAACAAAAAACTAATTACCTGAAATGTAGTATATAGCATTTATGTATCATTAAGAGTCACATTGATTTGGATCTTTTTTCTGCCAACTTGGGTTTATCACCAACCTATAAGAACTTTGAGGGGTAGTATGTGCACAATTTAACTTTAAAAACAGCCATTGAGAGGCACCTGGGTTAAGCGTCCAACTTTGGCTCAGGTCATAGTCTCATGGTTCCTGGGTTTAAGCCCCACATCTTTATGCATTTGTCAATTGATGGACATTTGGGCTCTTTCCATAATTTGGCTATCGTTGATAGCTCTGCTATAAACATTGGGGTGCGTGTGCCTCTTCAAATCAGCATTTTTGTATCCTTTGAATAAACACCTAGTAGTACAATTGCTGGGTCATAGGGTAGTTCTATTTTTAATTTTTTGAGGAACTTCCATACTGTTTTCCAGAGTGGCTGCACCACTCTGGAGTGGTGTTTGGGAGTGGTCTGGGAGTTTGCATTCCCACCAGCAGTGAAAAGATACCCTCTTTCTCCGCATCCTCGCCAACATCTGTTGTTGCCTGACTTGTTCATGTTAGCCATTCTGACAGGTGTCAGGTGGTATCTCATTGTGGTTTTGATTTGTATTTCCCTGATAATGGGTGATGTTGAGCATCTTTTTGTGTGTCGGTTGGCCATCTGGATGTCTTTGGAGAAGTGTCTACTCGTGATATTTGCCCATTTCTTCACTGGATTATTTGTTCTTTGGGTGTTGAGTTTGATACATTCTTTATAGATTTTGGATGTTAACCCTTTATCCGATATGTCATTTGCAATATCTTCTCCCATTCCATAAGTTGCCTTTTAGTTTTATTTATTGTTTCCTTTGCTCTGCAGAAGCTTCTTATCTTGATGAGGCCCAATAGTTCATTTTTGCTTTTATTCCCCTTGCCTCCAGAGACACATCAAGTAAGAAGTTGCTGTGGCCAAGATCAAAAAGGTTGTTGCCTGTTTTCTCCTCAGGATTTTGATGGTTTCCTGTCTTACATTTAGGTCTTTCATCCACTTTGAGTTTATTTTTGTGTATGGGGTAAGAAAGTGGTCCAGTTTTATTCTTCTGCATGTCACCGTCAAGTTTTCCCAACATCATTTGTTGAAGAGACTGTCTTTTTTGCATTGAGTATTCTTTCCTGCTTTGCCGAAGATTAGTTTGCTGTACATTTGTGGGTCCATTTGTGGGTTCTCTGTTCTATTCCATTGATCTATGTGTGTATTTTTGTGCCACTACCATGCTGTCTTGATGATTACAGCTTTGTAATACAGATTAAAGTCTGGAGTTGTGATGTCTCCAGCTTTGGTTTTCTTTTTCAACATTACTTTGGCTATTCGGAGTCTCTTCTGGTTCCATGCAAATTTTAGGATTGTTTGTTCTAGGTCTGTGAAGAATGCTGGTGTTATTACGATAGAGATTGCATTGAATGTGTAGATTTCTTTGGGTAGTATAGACATTTTAACAATATTTGTGCTTGTAATACATGAGCATAGAATGTTTTTCCGTTTCTTTGTGTCTTCTTCAATTTCTTTCATGAGTGTTCTTTAATTTTCAGCATATAGATCTTTTACCTCTTTGGTTAGGTTTATTCCTAGGAATTTTACATAAAAGAGTCTTGAAAAAAAGATGGTGGGCACTATATTAAGTCGGCCAGGCCTGCCATAATGGAATATCACAGTCTGGTTGGCTTAAACAACAGAAATATTGTTGTTTAAGATCAACAGAAAGATCAAGGTGCCAGCAAGATTGGTTTCTGCTGAGGCCTCTTTTCCTGGCTTGTGGACACATGCCTTTCTCTGTGTACTCACATGGCCTCTCCTTGGTGTTTTCACACACAGCCAGAGGGAGATCTCTGGTGTCTTACTTTTCTTTCTGTCTTTTTTTAAATGTTTATGTATTGGGGTGCCTCGGTGGCTCAGTCGGTTAAGCGTCCGACTGTGGCTCAGGTCATGATCTCACAGTTCTTGAGTTGGAGCCCCGCATCAGGCTCTGTGCTAACAGCTCAGAGCCTGGAGCCTGCTTCAGATTCTGTGTCTCCCTCTCTCTCTGCCCTTCCCCTGCTTGTGCTCTGTCTCTCTGTCTCTTTCTCAAAAATAAATAAATATTAAAAAAATTTTTTTTAATAATAAATGTTTATTTTTGAGAGAGAGAGTGAGAGCACATGAGCACGCACGCACTCCAGCATGGGAGGTGCAGAGAGCTACGAGGACAGAGGATCCAAAGCAGATTCTGCACTGACAGCGAGCTGCATGTGGGGCTCAAACTCATGAACGGTAAGATCATGACCTGAGCCAAAGTTGGACGTTCAACTGAGTCACCCAGGCGCCCCTCTGTTCTTTTTCTTTTTTTTTTTTTAATTTTTTTTTAACGTTTATTTATTTTTGAGACAGAGAGAGACAGAGCATGAATGGGGGAGGGTCAGAGAGAGAGAGACACAGAATCCGAAACAGGCTCCAGGCTCTGAGCTGTCAGCCCAGAGCCCAACGCGGGGCTCGAACCCACGGACCATGAGATCATGACCTGAGTGGAAGTCAGACGCCCAACCTAGCGAGCCACCCAGGCACCCCCTGTTCTTTTTCTTAAAAGGACACCAGTCCTATCAAATTACGGCCTCACCCTTACAACCTCATTTAACCTTTACTACACATTCCTAGAGGCTCTATCCCCAATACAGCCACACTGGAAGTTAGGGCTTCACTAGAATGTGGGAAGGACACAATTCAGTCCATTAAAAGGCACTTCCTCAAGCTTTTCTCAGTATTATGCACCAACTCACTCCTTTGCTTGAAAGTTATCTCATGTGTTTACAGAAGAGACAACAAAGAATTAGTGTTTGTCAGGGTAACAGCTTTGCCTTTGTGATACAATGTTTATTGTGTGAGTAACGGCTTATCTGTCTCCAGAGAGCAAGCAATACCTGAATTCACCTCCTATTCCATGTAAATGCAACGATGTAAATGCAAGGCAGAAGATTTGGCCACTCTTCATCTTCCTGTCACAACCCACTCTGCACTGATCAAATCAATTATTAACAACTCCCAGCCTTCGTCTTAATTTTGTTCAGGCCTTTGCTGTCACTGGGTAGCTTAGTTTTTTCTTCTCTGGAAATACTGCCAGTTTCCTGCATATAGTTACACTGGCAGCATATATATTAAAACTGGTTCAATAAATTGTTGATATCTGATACAGCAGAAAAGGAAAATATTATGAAAGCCATAGGTAAATGCTGGACTAAATTTCTCCCTTGAACTCTGAAGTTAATGGTAATAATAGTGTTGGTTAATTTTGTTAAACTCTTTAGCTAAAATGCTTTCCTTTATTTTTAAAAAAATTTTTAATGTTTTATTCATTTTTGAGACAGAGAGAGAGAGAGAGAGAGAGAGAGAGAGAATTAGTGGGGGAGGGGCAGAGAGAGAGGGAGACACAGAATCTAAAGCAGGCTCCAGGCTCTGAGCTGTCAGCACAGAGCCGGACCCGGGGCTCAAACCCACCAACCGTGAAATCATGACCTGAGCTGAAGTTGGACACTTATCCGACTGAGCCACCCAGGCACCCCTATTTTTTTTCATTTATTTTAGTTGCAAAAGCAATATATAATGTTGTTTAAACTAAAAAAACACCCAGGAGTATAAAGTAAAAAATTAAAATCTTACCCACCTGCCTTATTGTTACCCCACTCACTCATTCTCCCCACTAGGGATAATCGCCTAGTCTGATGTGTTTTTTCCTAGATCTCTTACTAAACACACACACACACACACACGCACATGTACACATGTACACATGCACACACACATACACACACACTCCCTCTCTTTCTGTGTGTGTTACTTTAAAAATAAAAATTGGATGATACTTTGTATTCATGCGTTTCACTCCTCAATGTATCACAAACAGAGAGATGAAATGAAAATTGCAGGAGACTGATAATTGTTGAATCTGGATAATGGATACATGGAGCTACATTATTCTCTTTATTTCTGGGCTAAAAAAAAATCACAAATATCCTTCAATGTGAGAAAAAAAAAGAAAAGAAAAGAAACATCATAGAAAAAAAGATCAGATGTAGCAGAGGCAGGGGTAGAGGGTGGAAGACTTGGATGAAAGTATTCAAAAGGTACAATTCCAGGGGCGCCTGGGTGACTCAGTCGGTTGAGTGTCTGACTTCGGCTCAGGTCACGATCTCACAGTCTGTGAGTTCGAGCCCCGCGTCGGGCTCTGTGCTGACAGCTCAGAGCCTGGAGCCTGCTTCGGATTCTGTGTCTCCCTCTCTTTCTGCCCCTCCCCTGCTCATGCTCTGTCTCTCTCTCTCTCTCTGTCAAAAATAAATAAACATAAAAAAAATTTTTTTTTTAAAGGTACAATTCCAGACAGAGATAAATTGGTGCTGGGGATGTAATGTGCAATATGATTACAGTTAATGCTGCTGTATGGTATATTTGCAAGTTAAGAGAATAAAATCTAAGACTTCTCATCATAAGGGGAAACAAAAACATTTTATTTCTTTCTTTTTGTATATATATGAGATGATGGATATTTATTAAACTCATTGTGGTAATCATTTCACAATATATGTAAGTCAACTCATTATAATATACACCTTAAACTTAAACAGTGCTATATGCCAATTGTATTTCGGTAAAACATGGAAAAAAATAAAGTTCCATTGTATAATATCATATACAGAAGGAGAATGCTGATGAGAGAATTGAGTTTTCCATATACTATGTCAAATTATGTCTAATATCTCCCCTTTCCGCCACCGACTCCCTACCGTAAACCAGGATATACTTCATCACTAAGGTCAATTCCAATCTTTGGAAGACACCGAAGGAGTTTGAACCCAAAAATGTTGAACTTGGTACCATCACATGTACACTCTCACACTTCTCATACTTTGCCTGAATTACAGTGACTGGCACTCTTCTGCCTTGCTGCACATTGCTTAATTCTAATCTTGGTCACCTTTCCAGGTCCACAGTCTTTTTAGGATTGGAGACCTGAATTCTTCTCAGTTGTTGACTCCAGTGGTTGATCTCTTTGGCTACCTATTTTTTTAAGTAGGGTCTGTGCCCAACATGGGGCTCGAACTCATGACCCCGAGATCAAGAGTGGCATGCTGTATCGACTGAGCCAGCCAGGCACCCCTTTGGCTGCTTATGTGAATCTCTGATTTCCATTGCCTCCGGAATTCACCTTTGTTTATTCCCCAAGCCTCTTAAAGCACTCCCTACCTTACTTTTGGACTACCTTGAGATCAATCTTGTTGATTTTCCCGATCTCTCAAAAACTTTGTTCTACCTGTTGGTCTGGACTCACTCCCCACCTCCCAGGACATGCCGCATCTGTTCTGCACGGCCTATTCCACCTCGTAGGTCTAGTTCAGGGTCTGCATAACCTCCTGTGGAACTGTGCTCTGTGCCTATAATAAGACTCTTCAAATGCTCAAAAGACCATTTTCTACATACCTGAGAAATTTTCAGACCTGTACTACAAATAGAGATTATGATGGTGTGAGTAATCTCATGAGGCTAGTTAAAGATGACTTATTTTACAATAAAGGAAATTGCATAGAGATTAAGGGGTCATATTGTCAATAAATAATAAATTCTACAGGGGTGCCTGGGTGGCTCAGCCGGTTGGACGTCTGACTTTGGCTCAGGTCATGATCTCACAGCTTGTGCGTTCGAGCTCTGAGTCTGGCTCTGTGCTGACAGCTCAGAGCCTGGAGCCTGCTTCGGATTCTGTGTGTCCCTCTCTCTCTGCCCTTCCCCTGCTCATGCTCTGTCTGTCTCTCTCTCAAGAATAAATAAACATTAAAAAAATTTTTTTAATAAAAAAAATAATAAATTCTACAAAGTAGAAATCTCTGCCCCAGATAAAATAATAAATAGAAGCTATCAAGAAAAATAAAACTTTTAAAAAAAATCAGTTGCTTGGAAATGTTAAATGAAACCTCTAAATAACTCTTAGGTAAAGAAGAAATTAAAACTGAAATTACACAATAAAACTGAAAAATTCTGAAATTATAGATTATTTACAATATAACAACTATGTCACACTAGTGATCAGAACTTTTAGAATATAGTTTAAAATCCTATTTAGGGAGGAGTGTCTGGGTAGTTCAGTCAGTTAAGTATCTGACTTTGGCTCAGGTCATGACCTGGTGGTTTCTGGGTTCAAGCTCCATGTCTACATCAGGGTCTGTGCTGACAACTCAGAGCCTGGAGCCCACCTCGGATTCTATGTCTCCCTCTCTCTCTGCCCCTCTACCACCAGCACACACATGCATGCTCTCTTTCTCTCTCTCTCTCTCAAAAAAAAAATAAACATTAAAAAAAATCCTATTCAGGGAAAATTCAATGATGTTTAGTAGTTACATTAATAAGTACAGAACATTGGTCATTATACATTTATCTCAAGAAACAAAAAAAGGGGGGGGGCACCTGGCTGGCTCAGTCAGTAGAGATTGTGACTTTTGATCTCGGGGTTGTGATTTTGAGCCCTATGTTGAGTATAGAGATTACTTAGAAAAAACACAAACAAACAAACAAAAAAGAAGGTAAAATAAAGGAATGTTCTAAGTAGTACACCAAAATCAGAAACTGAAGGAAAACATTGACAGCTTTAACTACAAAACTTATTTTTAAATTTCTAGAGCAAAATACACCATAAATAACAATAAAATGCAAATGACAAACTGGGAAAAATACATGCAACATATGGCAGAAATATATTTAATACATCTAGCATTAGTATATCTTTCAGATCAATAAAAATCAAGAAACACTTCAGTAGAACAATGAATGGGGATTCAACAAAATTTGCAGAAACAGAAGGTAAGATAATATTACCCAGATAAAAAGATAGTAAATTCACAGACCATCAGAGAAATGCAAATCAAAGAAAAAGAAAATATTTTGAATCTATGAAGCTGAGAAAAATTTAAAGGATCGATTTTGCCCAGAACTAGTATGGAGGGGCGCCTGGGTGGCTCAGTTGGTTGAGCGGCCGTCTTCAGCTCGGGTCGTGGTCTCGCAGTCTGTGGGTTCGAGCCCCGCGTAGGGCTCTGTGCTGACAGCTCAGAGCCTGGAGCCTGTTTTGGATTCTGTGTCTCCCTCTCTCTGACCCTCCTCTGTTGATGCTCTCTCTCTGTCTCAAAAATAAATAAACGTTAAAAAAATTTTTTTTTAAATAATAAATAAATACATAAATAAATAAAGAACTAGTATGGGAATGGGAAACCGGCATACTTGTCTACTACTGATAGAAGTGTAAACCGGTGCAAATTTTATTTTGGAAGGTTGATTTTGACAATATGTTTTGTATTTAAAATTTGCATATTAACTTGATGGCCCCAGCAGTATGCTTATCTCTCACACCTGCCAAAATCTCATTGAAGTGATGGAAAATACATCAAGGGAAGTTCTTGGGCTATCTGACTAGATCAGTTGGTAGAGCATGAAACTCTTAATCTCAGGGTTGTAAGTTCGAGCCCCACATTGGGATAGAGATTACTTAAAAATAAAAATTTTGGGGGAGTGCCTGGGTGGCTGGTGGCTGGAGTGCCTGGTGTCCAACTTTGGCTCAGGTCATGATCTCACGGTTCATGAGTTCAAGGCCCGCATTGAACTCTGCTGACAACTCAGAGCCTGGTGCCTGCTTTGGATTCTGTGTCTCCCTCTCTCTCTGCTCCTCCCCCACCTGCACTCTGTCTCTCTCTCTCTTAAAAATAAATAAATATTAAAAATTTGTTAAAAATAAAATAAAATAAAATAAAATAAAATAAAAAATATTTTTTTTAAGAAAAGGATGTTCTTTGCCTGGTGGGGAAACCATAAACTAAGAAAGCTGAAGCCCAAAATAGAGGCCTCATACCCAGCTTTCACCAGTGGTTTCTAGGAAGAACTCAAGTTCACAGTGAGCCGCAAGATGTCCCCTAGAAGGCAAAAATGCCCTGGATTGAGAACCACTAATACAGATATAGACATTAGCATGGTCCTACCTATATCAAGGTCTTAACAATCATCTTTGTGGGATGAGAATACAGAGTTTGACTTCTGATATGTTATTGGAATATATCATACACACACACACACACACACACACACACACATATTTCCTTACAGTCATTATTACTCTCACTAAAAAAATTCTGAGGAGATAAAAGGATGAGGTACACCATTTTGTACCCATTGAATAAAGCCTCGGAGTAAATAAAACCTGAATATGTTATTCTGAGTTTAGGGGAAAGAATCCAAACTCCAAGTGAGAGAAACTGGACTGGTCAAACCAAACTGCATTTTAGGAGAAGATCAGAAATAACTCCCGAGAAAATATCCTGTGGTATTTTGTGAGGGACTTGTTTTCTGAAGAATTTCAGTGTGAGGTCATCTCTGATATTCACCTTTAACTTGAAGAGTTTTGTACTGTAGGTGAGCTAGGTGATGCTTTACTGAGGAGCCAGTGAGAGGATACATCACTGAGTGTATGTGTTACCCTCTCGTAGATTTACATTTATTTCTCTAGTCTCTTCCTTCGTAGATATGAGGTCTGATACATTTCCAGTGACCTATAGGTTGGACTAGGAATTAGAGAATCGATCAATACAACAAAATGTGTATCAGAACTCTGGAAAACAAAAATCACTCAGCTGGCAGCACCCATGAAAGTAGGCCTCTTTCCAAAAAACAACGCTGGGAAAAAAGAAATCCCGTGCTAAAATTTTAATAAATCTCATGTATTACTTTACCATGGTATTATATTTAAAAGGATAACATGCCTCAGAATAAGAAATGACTAGAAATTTAATTTTTTCTGCCTGCTTTTAAATTGATTCACACACCATGAAATTTACTTATTTATTTATTTATTTATTTATTTATTTATTTATTAATTAAGAGAGAGACAGAGGAAGGGGGCACCTGGGTAGCTCAGTCAGTTAAGCCACTGACTTTGGTTCAGGTCATGATCTCACAGTTCATGAGTTCCAGCCCCACATCAGGCTCTGTACTGACAGCTCGGAGCCTGGAGCCTGCTTCGGATTCTGTGTCTCCCTCTCTCTCTGCCCCTTCCCTGCTCATGTTCTGTCTCTGTCTCTCCCCAAAATAAATAAACATTAAAAAAGAGAGAGAGAGTGCACAAGTTGGGGAGACGGGCAGAGGGAGAGAGAATCTTCAGCAGGCTCCATGCTCAGCTCAGAGCCTGACCCAGGACTCAATCCTACTACCATGGTATCAGGACCTGAGCCAAGATCAAGAGTCAGGAGCTCAACTGACTGAACCACCCAGGCAACCCTAAAATTTACCGTTTTATTCTGTACACTGCAGTGGCCTTTAGTATACTTACTATGTTGTGCAACTAGCCCCAGCTGGTAATTCCAGAATATTTGTCACCAGTCCCAAAAGAAACCCATATCCAGTAATGATCACTCACCATCCCCCATATCTCCTGGCAACCACTAATCTACTTTCTGTCTCTATGGATTTGTCTATTTTGAACAATTTCATATAAATGAGATCATACAGTATGTGACCTTCTGTTTATGGTTTCTTTCACTTAGTATGATGTTTTCCAGCCTCATCTGTGTTGTAGCATGAGTCAGAACTTCACTTCTTTTAGGGGTGCTTGGATGGCTCAATCAGTTAAGCAATAGACTCTTCATCTCACCTGGGGTTTTGATCTCAAGGTCTTAATCTCAAAGTTGTGAGTTCAGGTCCTGCACTGGGTCCTCCCATTGAGTGTGAAACCTACTGAAAAAAATAAAAAGAACTTCACTTCTTTTGATGTCTGAATAATATTCTATTGTATGGGTATGCTACATTTTGTTTAGCATTTATTAGTTGATGGATATTTGGGTTTCTACTTTTTGGCTATTATGAATAACACTACTATGAACATTTATGTACAAGTTTTTACCTAGATGCATGTTTTCACTTCTTTTGGTTATGTACCTAGCAGTGGAAATCCTAGATCAAATGGTAAGCCTATATTTAACTTTTTGAAGAATTGTGAGACCATTTTCCACAACACCTGCACCATTTTACATTCTCACCAGGGAATGTATGTATGAGGGTTCTAATTCTTCATATCCTCACTAACTCTTATTATTTCAATTTTTTTACAAAGAAATTTAACCTTAAACCTGTTGGATATGAATTTAAGATGAAATCTGAAAATGTATGCATTCAAATATTCTTCAGGTATATACCACATTGCTCATAAAGAGACAGGATTTAGAAATAATGAATCCAAGCTAGTTAGAAGAGGCAAGTTAAACCAATCTTCAAACTGACCTTGGGATTACAGATCTGCATTTGAACTCTGCAAGGTCTGCGACTTGAGAGAAATTGTTAATCTCCTGAACCTCAGTTTTACTTCCCTATTATGGTAATAATTCCTATTTCCAGAATAGTAGCCAGGATTTGGGGTCCTGAATCTTATATGGTTTTGAGGGCCCATGTTTAAGGAAAAGAATAAAAAATTATGAACACAAAATTAGGTATGAATAAGAAAAAAATATCATTAACAAAACACAGATGTAAGCAGTTGGAAAATACCACAACACCATGAGATTCAGGAAAATAACACGATATTTTATTAGCTACCTGATACACCTCTAATATATGTTCTCTCCATGTTTAGTCTTCATTTTCTCTTAAAACCGCTTTGTGTGATATAAATGTTGTAGTGCCATTTTCAGTAGTGAGAAAAGGAAAATAATGTAGTCTTCCAGCTTGGTTGGATAATTTTTTTATTATTGATAGTTGGGATATTGAAATAATGTGAATTTAAACCTATATATTACTGTTTGAAGCTCTATTACAGGTTTGTGTCCTACAAACAGAAATTCTGGTAAATATTCGTGCTGAGCACAATAGAAAACATTTATTTGTTTATTTATCCATTTATTCACAATTTTTTATTAAAATTTTGTTTAATGTTTATTTATCTTTGAGAAAGAGAGAGACAGAGTGGGAGTGGGAGAGGGGCAGAGAGAGAGGAAGACACAGAATGTGAAGCAGACTCCAGGCTCTGGGTTGTCAGCACAGAGCCTGATGCAGGGCTCGAACCCATGAACTGTGGGATCATGACCTGAGCCAAAGTCAGATGCTCAACTGACTGAGCCACCCATGCACCCTGGAAACATTTAAATCATGATGCAACTTCTCAGCATATACACTAGACACAGAAATGGCTGTTAAATACAAAAATTTATGACAAATTCAAATTAAATGTATCCCCAATTCAAGATCCCCACAGTCACATCCTAAAATTGCCCACAGCCCTTTGAACACCACCCTAAAGGAGAAGGGAAGTGGAAGAGGGAAATGAAGTTGAATCCATGGTCTTAACCAATTGCCATTAAAATATATTTTATAAAATTTAACCAAAACATACAGCCATGCAAAGACACTGCTGCAGCCTCTTTCAGGATCTTGGGAGGGGTCAGGCAAATGAGAATCTTGAAACTTACATTTCTTTTTTTTTTTTTTTTTAAGTTTATTTAGTTTTGAGAGAGAGAGAGCAAGTAGGAGAGGGGCGGATAGAGAGGAACAGAGAGGATCCCAAGCAGGCTCCACACTGTCAGTACAGTCTGACATGGGGCTTCAACTCAGGAATAGTGAAATCAAGACCTGAGCCGAAATCAAGATCCCAACACTTAACTGTCTGAGCCACCCAGGCACCCCCTGAAACTTATATTTCACTGGCTTTGTGCTAACCCTGCCCCTGCCTATTTCATAGAATAGCTGTGAAGGTGAGTGAGATAACATGTTAACTATTGTGTTCTGCACAGAACTTTACAGAGTTCCAATCCCACCAGAATACTACATTTTTTTAATGTCATAAAATTGGTGCATCTCAGTGGGTATATCTTTTCTTGTTGGAAAAACAAGAGAAATCATCCTTTTTCCCCCCCTGCATACTATATAAAGTTATAATAGAAATAGAACACACTATGAACATGATCTTTTCTATTTTTTTCTCTGATAGGCAGTTTGGTATATGATATGAACCAAAAAATCATATGGAAATAATTTCTTTAAAGGTTATATTAATGTAATAAAGGGTGATGACAATACCTACAATATCTAGAATTCTGCATAAATATACCCAAGTACTATTGTTTAAAAAGAAAAGATTGCCTATGTGGAGTTTTTCCCCCAAATGTTTTCAGGTAAGAGAGTTCTGCATTTCTAATTTCTTTTTAACATTTATTTATTTTTGAGAGACAGAGTGTGAGCGGGGGAGGGGAAGAGAGGGAGACGCAGAATTGGAAGCAGGCTCCAGGCTCGGAGCTGTCAGCACAGAGCCCGATGAGGGGCTCAGACTCACAGAGTGTGAGATCATGAGCCAGCTTAGCACCCAGGCGCCCTGAGAGTTCTGCATTTCTAAAGAAAAGACAGATTAAGATTTTGATTGAGATTTTTCAATAGAACAAGAAAAACTGTGCAGGATGTGTGAGTCTTTCTCTTAGACTGACTGACCTTGATTCTGAGTGTATGGGCACAAGCCCTAGGGTGGGGTGGGAGTGCTGGAGTGACGGCACTGCTATAATTAGAGAGTGGAAAGTATAGAATTTTCCAAGTACAGAAGGCTGGTTTCCTCAGTCCTGATGCAGGGATCGCTCTGTACAGTACTGTGTGCATAGCTGCCCTCTACTGGATGGAATGACAATTTGCCCAAGTTCATTGAAACTGGAATTCATTTACTAACATTTAATAAATATGACTTTCTTAAATATTGTGTTGAGTTTCAGGGATATAGATATGGAGAAAACAGTACCTTCCCTCAAATCGCTCATGGAAAGTTGGGGGCGACTCTAAGAAAATCAGTGATTGTACTATAATAGTGGTAGGCATAAATACTATCAGATAATAGAGAAAATACTATTTACACTACACTTTAGTTTATTATCTGGTATGACCCCTGTTTTAGACCTCATCTGACAAAATTATGCAAGACATTCTGTAATTTTTACCTTAGGAGTGAGGATGACAGATAAAAACACACACAATCTGAATTTCAGACGAAGATTACATAGAACATACTTCTATCATTGTTTCTTTTGCAGGTAAGCATCTTTCAAAACCAAAAGATTTAGAATTAAGTATAAAAGTATTAAAGAAAATTTTGGCTTTTTAATATGTCTGAGCAATCTTAGGAGTTTAGTTGAAATTGTATAGCTAAAATAATCTATATAGGCTATAATTTTAAGGTTAAATTTTAAGCTTACAGTATTGGAGCCATGAAAAAAAAATCTCAAGAATCACTATATTTATGCTTAATTTTTTTGCATTATAAAAATTATTCAATACTTAGGAAAGTTTGTTCGTTGGACAACTAATACATAGAAAAAGAGCACTGACTTCATTAAATTTATAAGTGCAATTCAAAAAATAAGTTCAATTATCTAAGTTTATAAATGGGACCAAATATTTAGCAAGTGCCTTTGAAAGTAATTATTATCGCTTAATACATTTATAAATCAAATAATAGGATTTGCAAGGTGGATTTAAAAGCTTAAGGAAGAAACAAATTTTAAAATGTGTAACCTTAATAAATAGCACAATAATTTTACAAAAGCAAGGAACCCTAGAGTAATCTTTTCTGGGCATAAAAGCAATCCTCAAGGACGCCAAATGCATACATTGAAACCATTCATCATTTGATAAATATTGATGGAACATTTACTATCTGTATAGTGTCTGAAGACACAGTAGTTAACAAAACAAACAGGAATAGTCTCGCTTTTGTAGATAAAGCATGGTGTTTGAGAGGATATGAGAATTATGGATTTTAGTTCAAGTCAGAAGGCAACAGTCAATAGGTAGAAGGAGGGGGAAATCCTTCTACAAATGAAATAGCTGAAGGTTCCTATATGGAGCCCAAGGAAAGATCGTGTAATATGGAAGGAGGAGGTACAAGTCAGATTTTAGATTCAAAGGGAGTGTGTATATTTAAAAGAAAAACTGATAGAAGAAACAGATATAATTTTAGAAAACATCTTCTTTGTACCTGGAAAACTGAGAAAATATAGACAAGCCCAGGGATGAAAGATAAGATTATAGGTCAATAGACTGTGATAAAAAGGAAGTAGGTAGAAACAGAAACTGAATTAGGTGCAGAATGGCAGAGTTAGAAAAATCCTTGCTTTGGGAAAATCACCATAAAAATTGATTCAGACCAAAAAAAATCAATGGATATTAAAATTATTCAGTGAAAGTTTGATGGGACCAGCAAATATACACAGTCTTAAGATATTTCCTAACAAATCACATATTAATTGTAAAGTGAAAAAGTAACTTTATAGTGGAGAAATATGGTGGACACTACCTTGAGTGATCAAAGTTAAAATTACCAGTTAACAGGACAAATGGGCATAATGTTCTTCCTGGTGTGATAAATTGAGAAGGACCAACATCATGCATGTGGTGTTCCCACCAAAAATGAGTAACCTGATTCTAATTACAGCAAACCCAGGTTGAGAGACACACTGCAAAACAACTGGCCTACACTCTTCAAAAATATCAAAGTCATGAAATACAAAGCAGAGTTGAGAAGAGTTCTAGGTTTAAGGAAACCAAAGAGACAACACAACTAAATGTAATGTGTGGTTACCGATCGGCTCCTGTATTTAAGCATGAGTGGAATAAATGATGGATTTTGAATATGGGCTATACTGTAAGATAATAGTATTGTAACAAGGTTCAATTCCCTAAATTTAATCACTGGACTATGGGTTATATAAGAAAAATTCCTCGCTTTGAGCAGATAGAAGCTGAAAGATAAGTCATGACATATGTAATTATTCTCACGTGTCTCAGCAATAGTAAAAATAACATATGATACACATACTGAGAGAGAAAGAGGGGATAATGGATTCAAGGATAGATATCCTATTAAAGCAAATCTATCAAAATGTTAATAATTGGTGAATCCAGGTGAATATACATAGAAGTTCATGCATTCTTGAGATATTTCTGAGTTTTGAAACAGCTTTTCAAAATAAAAAAATTCAAGGTGCGCCTGGGTGGCTCAGTTGGTCAAGTGTCCGACTTCAGCTCAGGTCATGATCTCACGGTTCATGAGTTGGAGCCCCACATCGTGCTGTGTGCTGACAGCTCAGAGCCTGGAGCCTGCTTTGGATTCTGTGTCTCCCTCTGTCTCTGCCCCTCCCCTCCTCTCTCTCTCTCTCTCTCTCTCTCTCTCTCTCAAAAATAAATACATTAAAATTTTTTCATTCAAAATAGAAAATTAAAAAAAATAAAACAAAACCTGAATTCATGACAAGTAGAACAAACTTGAAAAGATCTCACAGATTACAGAAAATAGGGACAAAGGAAAAATGATAAACAGGAAGCTAACAAAAATGAAGGACAAAGAACAAAAAAATTTGCATATCTGTTTTCCTGAAGAAGCAGGAAGAACAACTGTTATATTACGTATGCTATAATGAATGCTGTTATAGAAAAAGAAAATTGCTAATTGCAGGAAAGCCAGTCGGCAGGCAAAAGGGTCCATCAATTACCAGGCAAAATTAAGTTTTAAAAGACCAATATTCAAACAATTTGAAAGATGTAAAAATACAGAATTAATTCTGGATAACAGTTTTAACTGTATCAAAAGATATGAAATAAAAGAAACAGCAAAGATGCATGAAAAGTAGTATAAAATGAGATGACTAATGTCAGTTATACCTGTAAAGGGTTTGCACTACTATTTATTTATTTATTTATTGTGCATGAATGATGGAGGGGCAGAAAGAGGAAGAGAAAGAGAATCCTAAGCAGGCTCCATGCTGCCTGCACAGAGCCTGATGCAGGACTCCAATTCACAAAACTGTGAGATCATGACCTGAGCTGAAACCAAGAGTCAGATGCTTAACTGACTGTGCCATCCAGGCACCCCTGTTTTATTTATTTTTAATGCTTTGATACAATTTTAATGTTAGGAATCTATTTTACATATATATTTACACATTTGCCAAAAGACAAATAGACACAAATCCCTGCTTGGGATTCTCTCTCTCCTTCTCTCTCTGCCCCTCCCTTCCTTTCCAAATGAATAAAATAAACTTAAAAAATATGATACTGTTTGTTAACTAACTTAAATTAAAATAAAAACTTAAGCAATCTATCAAAGTAATATCAACATTCTTCACAGAGCTAGAACATACAATCCTAAAATTTGTATGGAACCAGAAAAGACCCTGAATAGCTAAAGCAATCTTGGAAAGAAAACCAAAGCTGGAGGCATCACAATCCCGGACTTCAAGCTGTATTACAAAGCTGTAATCATCAAGACAGTATGGTACTGGCACAGAAACAGACACTCAGGTCAATGGAACAGAAGAGAGAACCCAGAAATGGACCCACAAATATATGGCCAACTAATCTTTGACAAAGCAGGAAAGAGTATCCAATGGAATAAAGATAGTCTCTTCAGCAAATGGTGCTGGGAAAACTGGACAGCGACATGCAGAAAAATGAACCTGGACCACTTTCTTACACCATACACAAAAATAAACTCAAAATGGATGAAAGATAGGAAACCATCAAAAGCCTCGAGGAGAAAGCAGGCAAAAACTTCTTTGACCTCGGCCTCAGCAACTTCTTACTCAACACGTCTCCAGAGGCAAAGGAAACCAAAGCAAAAATGAACTATTGGGACCCCATCAAAATAAAAAATCTTCTGCACAGAGAAGGAAACAATCAGCAAAACTAAAAGGTAACTGATGGAATGGGAGAAGATATATCAGATAAAGGGTTAGTATCCAAAATCTATAAAGAACTTATCAAACTCAACACCCAAAAGACAAATAATCCAGTGAAGAAATGGGCAAAAGACATGAATAGACACTTCTCTAAAGAAGATATCCGTATGGCCAACCGACACATGAAAAAATGCTTCACATCACTCATCATCAGGGAAATACAAATCAAAACCATAATGAGATACCACCTCACACCTGTCAGAATGGCTAACGTGAACAACTCAGGCAACAACAGATGTTGGTGAGGATGTGGAGAAAGAAGAACACTTTTGCACTGCTGGTGGAATGCAAACTGGTGCCAGACACTCTGGAAAACAGTATGGAGGTTCTTCAAAAAATTAAAAATAGAACTACCCTATGACCCAACAATTGCACTACTAGGTATTTATGCAAGGGATACAGATGTGCTGATTTGAAGGGGCACATGCACCCCAGTGTTTATAGCAGTGCTATTGACAAGAGCCAAAGTATGGAAAGAGCCCAAATGTCTATCAACGGATGAATGGGTAAAGAAGATGTGGTATACACACACACACACACACACACCACACACAATGGAATATTACTCAGCAGTTAAAAATAATGAAATGTTGCCATTTGCAACAACGTGGATAGAACTAGTGTGTATTATGCTAAGTGAAATCAGAGAAAGACAAATATCATATGATTTCACTCATATGAAGAATTGAAGATACAAAACAGATGAATATAAGGGAAGGGAAGCAAAAAGAATATAAAAACAGGGAGGGGGATAAAACATAAGAGACTCAAATATAGAGAACAAACAGAGGGTTGCCAGAGGGGTTGTGGGAAGGGGGATGGGCTAAATGGGTAAGGGGTATTAAGGAATCTCTCCTGAAATCTTTGTTGCACTATATGCTTACTTGGATGTAAATTAAAAAAATAAATAAATTATTTAAAAAATGAAAAGAAAAACTTAAAAATATTATAAAGAGATTCATCCTATATTGATAAAAGATCTAATATACATGAAAATATAATCCTCATAAAGCTTTATGTACCAAATAATATAGTTCTACAAATATGAGGAAAAAACAGCCATAAATTTAAGGAGAAATTGATTGAAACATATTTCTCTGGGTGCACGATTCTCTGATTTCTTGGAAAGTTTAAAAGACAAACATTAAGTAGATTAAAAAAATAATTTTGACCGTCTGACTAATGTGAGTAGTAAGACAGATATAATATGTGTATGCTACATTTTATGCACTGTAGAAAATAGCAATAGAAACTTTATTAATATCACACATTTTAGGCTACATAACCCCCCCCCCCCCCAATAAACTCCCCAAAGCAAAATTGCACAGATCACATTTTCTGATTGTATTGTAATTAAAATGGGAAATAAGAATAGAAAAAAACAACATCTAAATCACTTAGAAATTAAAAAGGCTTGGGGCGCCTGGGTGGCTCAGTCGGTTAAGCATCCAACTTCAGCTCAGGTCACGATCTCTCAGTTCATGAGTTCGAGCCCCGCGTCGGGCTCGGGGCTGATGGCTTAGAGCCTGGAGCCTGCTTCCGATTCTGTGTCTCCCTCTCTCTCTGCCCCTCCCCCGTTCATGCTCTGTCTCTCTCTGTCTCAAAAATAAATAAAAAATAAATAAATAAAAAGGCTTTTCCAAAATAACTCTTGTCATGAAGAGGAAATTAAAAATGTAAATACGTATTCTTTAGAAAATAATAATGGAAATACCAAATATAGAAAGCCATAGGGTGAAGCCAATGTATGACCTTAAAGGCAGACTCATAGTCTTAAAAATGTTTTCTTCGGGGCGCCTGGGTGGCGCAGTCGGTTAAGCGTCCGACTTCAGCCAGGTCACCATCTCGCGGTCCGTGAGTTCGAGCCCCGCGTCAGACTCTGGGCTGATGGCTCAGAGCCTGGAGCCTGTTTCCGATTCTGTGTCTCCCTCTCTCTCTGCCCCTCCCCCGTTCATGCTCTGTCTCTCCCAAAAATAAATAAACGTTGAAAAAAAAATGTTTTATTCATATGCAAAAGATGAAAATAAACTAACCAAACTAAGAAGTTAACAGTAAATGAAGTACAGGTGTATCTAAGAAAATGATACGAAATAAAATAGAAATCAATTTTCTAGATAATGGCAAATAAATGGTAGATTTTTTTCTTCAGAATTTCAAAAAGGAAACAAAAATGGGAATACAAGAAATAGAAATTGATGTTGTAGGTTTGGTATCATTATATAGAGTTGCTCACAAGGTAATTCTTCTATTCAGTTTCATCATGGCATTTTACTTTTGACCTTTCTATACAGAGAACAAACTAGTGGTTGCTAGAGGGGAGGGAAGTGGGGGGAGAGGCTAAATAGTTGAAGTTGAATAAGAGGTATAAACTTCTGGTTATAAAATAAATCACAAGAATGAAAAGTATAGCACAGGATATGTAGTCAATAATATTATAATAACTTTGAATGGTGACAGATGGTAACTATGCTTACTGTGGTGAGCATTTCATAATGCATAAAACTGGCAAATCAGTATGTTGTACACTGGAAGCTAATACATGTCAACTATACTTCAACTTTAAAAAATAACACCTATTTTCTTCCCTACTAATGACATATGTCCATTGTAAGAAATTTGGAAGTTACAGAAAAGCACAAAAAAGAAAATAAAAATTACCTGTAATCCTGCAGCACACTTTCTTGGGAAACACTTTTTTTGCTTTTCTGTATACTTTAACCATGTAAGTATGCATCCCTAGAATGAGTTTAGTTTTGCCTATTTTTGACCTGTATATAAATGGCAACACACAATATGTATTATTTTCTGACTGACCTCCTTCCCTTACCATTGTGTATTTCATTCATGTTGTTGCATCTAACTGTAGTTTATTGTTTTCACTGCTGTTAATGAAATGATAGATGCTGCTAATGAAAGGTGGATGAATATGCCACTGTTTGATTTGATAGCTATTTGGGTTGTTTCCAATATTTGGCTATTATGAATAGTGTTGGTATGAAATTCTTACACATGTCCTTGGGTGCAAATTCCTAGGAGTACAATTGCTGGGTACCTTAACTCTTAAGTGTAAAAGGAAGGATAAGGGAGACACCTGGCTGGCTCAGTCAGTAGAGCTTGCAACGCCTGATCTCAGGGTCATGAGTTTGAGCCCCTCCTTGTGTGTAGACATTACTTAAAAAAATAAAAACAAATGTAAGGATAAGGGTCAATGAAGGAGAAAATGAGAAGTAGGTCAATTATGAACTTTTGTTTATTGTCAAAATAGAGTATAAAAAGAGCAATAAAATTTTATTTCACAAATGGAGCAAAACTGGAACTTAAAATAATTTCTTGAAATACCAATGTTTTATAGGCACATAAACATAAAGCAGTTCTTACCACTTTGGGGAGTGTCACACATCTGAGAATCTGATAAAAATACAGAACCTTTTCTCACTAAACTGAAATTAAACATTTTCATTTTCAAATATCTATCTCATGACATGCTACATTCCAGTTTCAAAATACATTTAAAATTTGCCTTAAATTAAGTGGCTATTGGGAAATGAAATGTTGTACCATTTGGGTTCCTTGTCCCAACATCTTTACCCATGAACGTGCAGGATGCTTCAAGCATGGACTGCAAAACTAAATCCAAGTTCCTCTACTGGAGTACCTGCATTCTATGATCTACATAACCCTTGAATCAGGACTGTTAAGAGGCCATGCTACAAAGAGATAATTTAGATCCTCCAAACTTGTGATGTGTTTGCTACCTCCAGGCTCAAGTCCTAGCTAAAGGCAGCCGGCCATTACCTGTGGAACATATATAAAGTCCTTCCAAAAATTTTAAATTATAAGTGAACAAAAATTGTAGCAGAATGGCTGTTTCAGTAGAGCTGAGGATACCTGGAGGCTTACTTAAGCAAGGCCCATTCTGTTCAGTTTATGGAAGAAAACCCAGCTTTCCATCTGAGTTGAAAGGATGCCAGTAGCAAACATATTACATTCACGTAGTCATTCAACACACGTTTGTTGAGAGCCTATCATGTGCAAACGGAGTATGCACTGAGCACACGTTTCACGTTGGGACACCGAACTAGTCTACAAAGTCCACGTCCACCCAGTCCTCCATCCCCTGGCTCTTCAGGCCTTCCCCAACAGGACCTCTTGCTCCACCCAATGCGCACGTGCAGAAGCGACCGCCTCCGCGCACGGACGCCTCCGCGTGCGCACGTGCCTGGGAGCACCGCTTGTTCCTGAAGTTTCTTGGGAAGCAAGTGCCAGGAGTTTTGTTTCGCTGTGAAGATTTTGATTCTGAGGAACTGACTGGACAAAGAAAGCTGCATAAGGTTTGTGGGGAATGTGGTGGCGAGCTTTAGAAGCTGGCAAGGTTCTTGGTGAATTAGGGAAAGCATGTTAATCATCATGAAGTTCAGGGATTCTTAACTTGAGCCCAAAGGTGGGCCTCCGCCGGCCTGGTTACTGGCTAAATATTAGCTTCCCTTGGATGAGCTACTTCCCACGCTCGCGCGTCCTTCGCCCCCGTGCAGAGGTATCCCGACACCACGGAGATTGAGGTACCGGTAACCGGGAGGGGAAACCCTACAGTTTGGACGGATCCCCGACCTCTTGATTCTCAGTTGCCACAAGGTCGAAGGGAGCAGTGCGAATGCTGTGTGCCTCGCACGGGGCCAGGCGCCAGGGTTGGATTAGCCTCCTAGCGGTTTCCCTGGGGGCGGGGCGGGACCGCGGCGGGGCTTCAGGATCCGGGAGGGCGGGGGTGGGGGTTGCCGCCCTCTCCCGCCGCAACTTGGCACCCACGCACAACCCAGCGACTCCCGAGCTTGGAGGCGGGGAACGCCGCCCGGGTGACGGCTGCTCTCGCGAAGTCGCGAGGCGCTGAGCCGCCCGGGCCACCCGGGGCGTCCGCGCGCCGCATCGCGGCGGAGCAGAGCCCGCGCGCTCGGACGATGCCCGCCGGCGCTGGCCGCCCGCTGTCTCGCTGCAGGAGCCCGTGGAGCTCGGGGTGGCGAGGGCGGCTCGGGAGGCGGGCGTGCAGGGTGAGCCCGAGGTGAGCATCCCCCGACGGCAGATCGGGCTGGCGGGCGGGCGGACCTTCGCGCCCGGGGAGGCGGCCGCCGCGTGTCCGAGGCGCTTTGGCCGTTGTAAGGGCTGAGTGGAGGTTTTGCGAGACTGCTTCGCTTTGATCATTCTTGACTTCTTGGTTCAGTTCTTTGAACGTACTGAAACTTTTCGGGTCCCACCCTGGCGTGGGTGCAGAAAAAGCCTCCTGACCTCAGGTAGTTTAGTATGAGCCACTGCCTAAGCCCATTCCTACTCCAGTCTTTTAAGGCAGTTTCCATCGTTTCCGCTCTGGGGTTGAATTTATTTGGAATGCTCGGTTTGGGGTACACGGCCGCCCTGGTGGCTGTGTGGAAAGCAGTTTAGTAAGGATGGTACAGAAAGTGGAAAGGTCGACAGTTCCTGGGCTTTTCCAGTGCACTGGACAGTTCCAGTGCTCCTCAAGTTTTAAAAATTGTGGGCTCCAAGTGCAATGTAAAGCACCCCAACACGTAAGTGTAATGCTTGCCTTTTGGGGTGACATGAGTGTGGGACTATTTCAAAATATAAAGTGGAAGTGACACAAAATTGTAATTTGCTTATTTACGTTTTTGAATTTTTTTTGTCAATTATGTGCCAAGTGTGTATGTGGAGGTACCAATAGAAATGGTACAAGCTTTAAGAAAAGTGTCATTGAATTCACATTTTAGAAAATATATTAGGTAATCTAAAAAGGTTTTAGACTTCATTCAAAATATGTCAGTGTTCACCTTTTGGGATGAGCACTGGGTGTTGTATGGAAACCAATTTGACAATAAATTTCAAAAATTGAAAAAAAAATATGTCAGTGTTCATTGGAAAGGAGGACATTTTAACAGAAGAGGCCAAGGGAACTGGAGGACTGAAATCAGTATTTATAGGTATTTTCAGTGCTTTGTCATTGCTCATTTTCTTGAAAGCTTCTAATTTAAACACACACATAGAAAACTGTCTTTATCTTATTCCCCAGATATTTTAAAATCTGAGTCTAATCATAAAGATGTCAAAATTTTGGAGACCGTGCCTAAATGTCTTGAAAACCTATGCGTATTTTCTTTTTAAAAATTTATTGAAGAATTTGGGGCGCCTGGCTGGTTCAATCAAAAGAGCATCTAACTCTTGATCTCAGGGTCATGAGTGTGAGCCTCACGTTGGGTGTAGAGAGATTACTTCTAATAAATAAATAAATAAAACTTTTAAAAAATTATTGAAGAATTCGTATGACTAGGGGAAAATTGCAATTATCTTTAGAGGTTAGTTGTTAATCAACAGGAAAAATAAGCATAAGTTTTATTTAAATTTTCCGGAAATTTAACACTAGTGATAATTTTAGTGTGTATTTCAGCCTTATTTTATTTTTATAGTTTACTACATTAAAAGGTTTTATCATTTTGCAGTATATACATATGAAATCATTATGTTGCACACCCGAAACTTATGTTATATATCAATTATGTTTACATTTTTAAAATGCTTTCTACAACCAGTAAAATATAATTAGACTACTTTTGTTAATAAAATATATTATAATGGTACTTGTACTCAATTGCAAGTGACTTAAGGATTACTTTTTATCTCAGTACACCAGCTACTAAGGCACTTTTAAGTTATAGAGTTATTTTTTATTATACTTAAACATGATATAGTTTACCTGGATTACAAAATTTTTAAATTAGGGATAACAATCACCGTTTTTACAATACCTGAAGATTAATTTTAGAAAATTGGCAATTCTGATTTTTGGTAAATGTGTTGCTTTGGTCAGCTTTTGCTATGTTCCTATTTTTTATTTATTTGTAAATGTCTTTGCTTTGAAGAAGAATGCTTTAAGGAATATGAAGTGCCTGCTTGTTATCCCATTAGACGTGATGGAATCTGATTAACTGCAAACCCTAAATGTGTTGCAGTTGGGATTAATTTTCCTTTAACCCTTACCTTTTTCCATTCATATTTGTTACGTACTTTTATCAAAAAGGAACTCTTTTTGGTTTAAAAAATATTTCCAGAATACCAGTGTTTTATTCATTGATTTTTTGTGTGTTTATAAGTGATATTCTAGGCTGGTTTGTTTTTACTTTGTGATACTTTCAGTTATATGAAGTTAGTCCAGAGGTAGGCTTAGGTTGTCAAAAAATAACTTTTTAAAAATAGCTCTATTTTACAAGGTGAAGTAAAGATGCATAGTAAGCTGAACAAACTTAAGAGATTTTTGAAAATTTACACAAAAGTAAAAAATATAGTAGAAAAAAATAAAGAAAAATATTTTTAATAAATGAAAACAAAAATGAATTTTTTCTCTTTCTGCTGAATTCTGTGGTTCAGGTTGTGCAGATTGTTGTGTTAATCCTCAGATCAGTTTTCTAAGTGTGCAGGATGGTTTAGTGTTCGTCTGGCTGTATTTCACGGACCCGAGACCCACAAAAAAACTTCCATGCTGTTCCACCATCTTGGCTCCTCCCCCCACACTTAAGAGAATTTTAAACTCATTAATAGAGTAAATTTGATGATTGCTTTAATGAGCAATTTTGCCTGTTTAAGATAGTCTCTGAAGTCTGGTAGCAACTCTATATCCTTGGAATGTATAATCCACATAATGCAAAGCCTTTGTAATTACTGCCCTGTGAAACTAACGATAGTTAGTTGCTCCTGAGAGTCTGTCTTTAATTACCACAGCTGAGACTTTGGCAAAGCTGCAGCTGCTGCTGTCATTAGTATGGCTGTGGATATATGTGAACAATTAAATCCTTATCAGAACATCATTTTCATATTGGATGGCTTTGGTAGTGCTTATTAGACCCTGTATATATAAAGCCATTTTGATTTTTAAGTGTTTCTGACAAGTTTAACCTACTGTAACTCAACTTGAGGATATGGAGGACAATGTCGCAAGAGAGAAAATCACTGACTTGAGTGTCTAGCTTCTCAGGATACAATCTGAAACTGGCGCACACACCTCGAGTTGGGGGGCATACTTACTTTTTGCCAGTGAAGGTAAAACTTAATTTCTTTTTCACTTTTATAAGCATAAGCTTGTTAGCACTGCTGTGTTTATAGGTTGAACAGCAAAACTGCAAAGTGTGTGTGTGAGAGAGAGAAAAGGAGGGGAATGAGTAAATGGCATTTTTGTATATTAAATCAGCAGAAACCATTGTAATCCTCTTGTCTAGAGGTTCTTAATTTAGGACATATGGACTTTGGTAATTACTTGAAGCCCCTGATTGTTTGCAAAAAAAAAATGTGTGGATTGTGATAATTTTTGCTGAGGAAAATATATAGCTTCATCAGACTCTAAAAGATGTGAGCCTCTCTCCCCCCAAAACAAATTTAGCAATAATAAACTTGAAGTAGTTGTACAGGAACATGTTCCCAGTTTATAAAGCGTAATAGCTGGATATTAGCAGAACTGGGATTCAGACCTAGGTTTTGACTGCCAGTCCTTTGCTGCTTTCTTTAGTCTATAGTTATTGCACCTTGTAGTGGCCTCTTTTTTGATAAGCCAGTGTTCTATACTCTATGGCTTACAAGTAAAGCTTTTAGAGGGACATTTCAAGTTCATGTAAGCATTTTAATGACAGGTCTTAGCAGAAACTATGAGCAAAAAATGAAATGAAGGAAGACATGAACAAATATTTCGTAATATCAGTAGATGAAAACATTGCCATAATTTTGTACCATTAGTATAAAAGAACAAATCCTGGGGCACCTGGGTGGTTCAGTCAGTTGAGTGTCCAACTCTTGATTTCTACTCAGGTCATCATCCCAGGGTCATGGTCTGTGCTGAGTGTGGAGCCTCCTTGGGATTCATTCTCTCTCTCTCTCTCTCTCTCTCTCTCTCTCTCTCTCTCTCAAATAAAATAAAAAATAAATAAAAGAACAAATTCAAAAGGGACTAAGCTTTTATAAAAATCAAATTCTTTGCTAGTAGAATTGCATATCATAATGGTGGTCAGGAAAGTCTGTAAGCCCTTTGACCTTGGATTTATGCTTTCTTTTTTTTAAGTTTCCTTAAAAAAAATTTTTAATGTTTATTTATTTTTGAGAGAGAGAGCACAAGCAGGGGAGGGGCAGAGAAGGAAGGAGACACAGAACCCAAAGCAGGCTCCAGGCTCTAAGCTGTCAGCACAGAGCCCGATGTGGGGCTTGAACCCACAAACTGTGAGATCAGGATCTGAGCCACCCAGGTGCACCATTTTAAGTTTCTATTCAAATTTCAGTTAGCTAACACACAGTGCAACACCATTTTCAGGTGTGCAATATAGCGATTCAACACCTCCACACAACACCCCGTGCCCATCAGAGCAAGTGCACCTCCCGAATCCCTATCACCCACTCCACCCCCCACACAACCACCAGTTTCCTCTCCACAGACAAGAGTCTGCCTCTTGGTCTGCTCCCTCTCTCCCCTCTCCCCTTGCTCATTTGTTCTGTCTACTAAATTCTAAATATGAGTGAAACCACATGGCATTCCTCTGTCTCTGACTCACCCTGCCCAGTACAATAGTCTCCAGGTTTATACATCCTTTATACTCTGTGGGGTATATTGTGTATAATGAAATAGTCAAGGAATAAGAAGCAACTTCAAAGAGCAAAAGGGCAAATTTTTAAAGAAAAGTTTCACAAATCCATCTTTCTCTCTCAAAAACCCAGCCTTTTATATTTGCAGTTGTCTTTAAAGCCCGTTTCAATCAATTAAACCTAGTATTTTAGTTTTTCCAAGTTTATTATGTGCCTGCCTATCTGAGATATTTAGCCCATACAAATACATGCACTTTATATATTTTTGTTCTCCTTTTTTTGAAGGATTTTTAAAAGTTTATTTATTTTGAGAGAGAGCACAATTAGGGTAGGGGCAGAGAGAGTTCGAGAGAGAGAATCCCAAGCAGGCTCTGCACAGTCAGTGCAGAGCTGGACATGGGGCTCAATCCCATGAACTGTGAGATCATGACCTGAGCCTAAATTGGGAGTCGGACGCTCAACCGACTGAGCTACCCAGGCACCCCTAGTTTTGTTCTCTCTTAAAGCTAAAAAGAGAATAGGGCTTCACAGGTCAATAAATCATATGAATATTTGAAAAAGAGAGGATGGGGGCGCCTGGGTGGCGCAGTCGGTTGAGTGTCCGACTTCAGCCAGGTCACGATCTTGCGGTCCGTGAGTTCGAGCCCCGCGTCAGGCTCTGGGCTGATGGGTCAGAGCCTGGAGCCTGTTTCCGATTCTGTGTCTCCCTCTCTCTCTGCCCCTCCCCTGTTCATGCTCTGTCTCTCTCTGTCCCCCAAAAAATAAATAAACGTTGAAAAAAAAAGTTAGAAAAAGAGGATGAATGTTAGATGATTAACATTAAACTGTAAGAATTTAAAAATTTTATCTCATTATGTGATCAAACACATACTAATAATAATAACCAACACTGAATAGTGCTTTGTTCTGTAAGTCAGTTGTACATATTGCATATATTAATTTAGTTACTCATACAGCAGGGGAGTATTGATCAACTGAATTAACTTGAGTAGATATTTGTTAATTTTCCTATTTTTAATATATGAAGAAATTGAGGCACAGAGAGATTAGGTAACTGGTCCAAAGTTGCATAGTTAGTAAGGGCAGAACAGGATTTGAAACTAGGTGATCTGGCTTTACCATACTGCCACCAGAACTATTTATCTCTGATCTAAGTCATGAATGAATCAAATAATTTTCCTTTAAAAATAATTTATCTGGGGGCACCTGGCTGGCTCAGTAGGTAGAGCATGAAACTCTTGATCTCAGGGTCATGAGTTCAAGCCCCACACCAGCATGGAGCCCACTTTAAAAAAATTTTTTTTTGCAAAAAACCAACAATTTATCTAAATTACTTATGCTAAATTTTTTAAGGAAAATTATTTGCTGCAGATTTTCTGAGTCTGAAGAGAGCTAATGGCAAATTGGTCTGTTTTGTTCACCTCATATTTGTAGACTATTTAAAAATGGGACTAAAATTTTTAGTCTAACAGAAGACTATCATCAGAAAAGCCAAAAAAAATGATGCAAATTCATTTCCTTGCGTAGGGTGTTCTGGTTAGTTTTCTTCTGGAGACTCGATAATACTGAAATTTTGCCTACAGGTTTATTGGAATTCTCCAGTCTGTCTACTTGGTGTAATCCTCACCAGGTTTATTTTAGTATTTCAGACATGGCTTCTACAGAATTTTTGAGAAGTCTTGTTACTACAGTCAGGTAGACTCTTAAAATGAGTATGATGTTAGAAATAGACAAATTATATTGAAATCCATTCTTGATAGGATAAGGGTGTATATTATTATTGTTGTTAGCTTCTCAAATTTAAACTTAAATATGGAAAAAAATTAATTTTAAAATGAACATCATGCCTTTTCTATCAGAAGGATATATAATTAGATATATTTATTTAAGAATTATAATTGCATATTAGTGTTTTCTGGGTATGACTCCTTTACAGATATACATGATCCAATATTAAATAGTTATCTTTTGGGACACCTGGGTAGCTCAGTCAGTTGAGCGTTGGCTCTTGATTTTGGCTCAGGTCATGATTTCACTATTCATGGGACGGAGCACTGCATCAGGCACTGCACTGACAGTGCAGAACCTGCTTGTGATTCTCTCTCCCCCTCTCTCTCTGCCCCTCACATGCCCACACATGCTCTCTCAAAATAAACCAACATTAAAAAAATTTTTACTTTGGGGCCCTTGGGTGGCTCAGTCAGTTAAGCGTCTGACTTCAGCTCAGGTCATGATCTCACAGTTCATGGGTTCGAGCCCCGCATCAGGCTCTGTGCTGACAGCCTAGAGCCTACTTTAGTTTCTAGGTCTCCCTCTCTCTCTGTCCTTCCCCTGCTTTCTCTCTCTCTCTCCCTCTCTGTCTCTCTCTCTCTCTCTCTCAAAAATAAATAACATTAAAAAAATTTTTTTGCTTTATCTTTCTGGCCTCAACCTTGCATTTTTTTAGGTTTAGCAGACCAGAATAGGTAACTAATAATTGATGGCTGTATTTTCCATACAAGATGTTGAATTTTTTGGACCAACACAGAAAGATAGCTTAATGTTTTAAAATGAAAACAACACCTTGAATAGCAAGAATGATTCAGTACACCATTCATTGACTTTGAAGGGCTATCTGAGGAATACTGTTTTTAACTAGAAAACAATCCAATGCAAGAGGAAAAGTTGACTCATTGTTGGTTCAGTCCTAGTTAGAAATTTATCAAATGATGCTTCATCTATTACCTGTATACCTATATTAATAAAAATGAATTGTGTGGGTTTTTAGGTAAGACCAATTTTAGAGATTACTTTGTTATTGGGGAAAATAACTGATAAGTCTTCTACAAGGATTAAATAAGGAGCTCTTTATTATTATTTTTTCTCTTCCAAGAGTTTCATGTGTTTAACTCCCTTGAAAATTGTATGTCATTATCTTTAGTCATCTGATTATGCCTTTGTATTTCCCTAATATGTTTTTAAAAGTCTCATAGCCGTAATAGATTAGCTACTAATCTCATTCCTGTGCTTTTACAACAATTCCCTAACTCCTTTTGTATGTAATTTTCTTCTGCCACACAGAGAATGCACTCAGTTTGGAGTTCTATTGATTGATCTCTTCATCTTTGACAGCCTGGTAGCACAATACACATCCACATTTTGTACCCTTCGAGCAACACATCTGCTTTCCAGAACTTTGGTTAGGCAATCATCTCTCTGTTTATATCTGCATAGGGAGGAAAGAAGTGGCTTTAGGCTGGCAAGGGGGTAACTTTCCTGCTGTTTCATTTGCTTTTCACTCGTTTTCAATACAGTAACTTAGAGGAAGGCATTCTTTGTATTTATTAATTGGGCTCACTAAGTAGTAACAATCTCTCATTATGTTCATCTATAAATTATAAAACAAGGTTGATATATAGGAGGAGTGTAGGTAATCCAGGTTTTTTTTCCATGTAAAATAGGTTGCAAAGTATCCTTTGCTATTTTAATTCATGGTAGAGTGTTTCTTTTTGGTTAAGCCTGTTAGAATCTGGGCATTTGAGAAGGTTGAAGGAAGAGCTAGGACTGGAGGATTGAGTTAATGAAGAGTTGACTTGTTTTCTCACCTTTCTCTGTGGCCAGGATGACCGTGGCCTCTTTGTGGAACCTGATCTGTTTTTACCAAAGCTCCTGGACTCCAAAGGGAAAGGAAGCAGGGGAGTCCTAACCCTTGGGGGCCCCTTAAGTTTAATTATTCCCCTGATGAAAAGCAGCTGGACTAGGAGTACGCTCTCCCATAGCCTAGACTCTTGGGATAGTCTTTAAAGCATATAAATTACTTTTAACTTTACTCTCATTTGACTGTGTATAATTAAATAGATACAGGATCCTCCTTGGGACTGAAGGGAGAGCCTGCCCCCAAATTTTTAGAAAAATCCGTTCATACACTATAGGACATCAAAACAAAATTAGGACTTCTGAGTCACCACAAAACCATGGAAATGTTTGAATACTGGCTTTTGCTTCTAGTTTAAGAAACCCTCATACTGTAGATTGATTAAGGCAACATAGTCAACTGAATTTGGGTTGTGATAAAATAATTAAACCACATAGTTTAAAAGATAATCCGTCCCTCCTATTCTCTTTGCCCTCAGGGAGACAGACTAAATCTTAGCGATAAATACAAATGAGAAGGCCTTGAGAAATGAACTGGTAATTCTTAGACCTTTCCTTCCTGGAGTGCCCAAATTTAATGATGCCTGATCATCTGGATTGGTGGTTATCAAAATGTGGTCCCAGTACCATCTGCATTACCTGGTCATTTGTTAGGGAAAAAAAAAATTCTGGGGTGCCTCGGTGGCTCAGTCGGTTAAGTGTCCGACTTCAGCTTAGCTCATGATCTCACACTCTGTGAGTTCAAGCCCCGCTTCAGGCTCTGTGCTAACAGCTCAGAGCCTGGAGCCTGCTTCAGATTCTGTGTGTCCCTCTCTCTCTGCCCCACCCCTGCTTGCACGCTCTCTCTGTCTCAAAAATGAATAAATGTCAAAAAGAATTTTTTAAAGAAAAAAAATTCTTGGGCTTCAAGCATAGACATACTGAATTGGAAACTCTAGAGATGTGGGACCCAGTAATCTGTTTTAATAAGCTCTCCAGGTGACTGATATATGTTAAAGTTTGAGAATCACCAACTCTAGATCATCAGGAATGAACCTTGTTTGTTTGTATGTTTGTTTTTTGCTTTGCTAGTCCATTGCTTCAGTGTAAAAATAATTATTACTTATTACTCATTTGGTATTTTGCCTGTGTACACACCTGGAATAGGCATCCTGTGTTAATTACATTGAAGATATCCAAATTAAAATTGTTGGTGGTTTTTAGAGTTCTTTTTACTTCCTTGTCTTTCCTTCTTGCTGGGTACCTGGAACAAGGTAGCTGCTTGATAAATACTTGTTAAATGAATTGATTGTCTACCTCCCTTTCCACCCCAAAAGAGCAAACCCACAGTCTTTTTAAAACTTTCTTTCAGATTCTTCCTTGCCAGGAGCATTAGGCCTGAAAGTGACGTTTCTAATTCAGAACATTTCTTTCTCCTAATAGTGACTCTGGTTGAAAAGAATTGCTTGCTAATACTAAAAATGGAAAAGAAGACGGGGGGGGGGGGGGGGGGAGGGGAAAGAAACCATTCTTATGTAGCTGATTGGATGCTTTCCTCAGAATTACCTACCAGTAGATCTCAAACCTAGCTTACATCAGAATCACCTGGAGAACTTGTCCAATCACAGATTGCCGGGTCTAATTCCTAGATTTTCTGATTCAGAAAGTCTAGGATGAGCCCAGAAGATTTGCGTTGCCAGCAAGTTCCCAGGTAATACTGATGCTGCTGGTCTAGGGACCCCAATTTGAGAATCACTGCCCTTCGTTCACTAAGACCAGAAATACAGGTAATTTCCTGAATGTGAACATTAGTTGCTGGTGCTTGTGTATCTAGGGAACTATAATTGGAATGTATAGTATATAACTGGGTAACAAACTTACTGAACAGTATTTTTTAGAGGTGTCTGTTAAAATCTTTTTCAACACAAAGCTTTTTTCAGACCTCTATAAAAATTGATTGAAAACTCAGCCACCTAAATATCTGAATTTACGAGGAATAGATTCTTTACCCAAATCTTGCCACACTGGTCATTTCTCTGCTTCTTTTCACTTCAAGCTTTGTTGAGAGTTTAGCTAAGCTCCTTCATGGTGTAGCTGCCTCAGCAGTCATTTTGTTTGGCCAGGCAGCCTTTGGTGACCTGAAACTGACCCTAGCTCCCTCATGCAAATGCATGCCCTAGATATTAGCCCTCAGAGTCACAAGTAAATGGAAGTTTCAGCCCTTTTGATCACCTGTCTCTCCTGCCTCCCACTGCCTTTCCCTTACGCTCCCCTTGGTTAAGACCCCTGTGCAGCTTACCAAAACCCTGCTTTTTTGTTTTGAGTTGACCAATCCATCTTAGCCCAGGAACCCCAAAGCACTCTGTTCACAGACCTTAATAAAGGCATGTGCCCAGGTCCTGCCTCTGCGTCTTCACTCTGCCTTCATCTCCTGTGTAGTCCCTTGAGGTGTGTCCAGTACTTCCTCCAGGACCTGTAACAAATTTCTCTTCAGTTCTTCTTGTGGTCTGTTGTTGAGCCTTGGTTCACCATCCACCACCCTGTGCTCCAGTTAATATGTGTCAATTTGACAAATTCATAACAAGCTTACTTAATTTTCTGATATAATTTTATACCCAAACGCGTGTTGCTTGTTCATCTTCTTAAGTTGATCTGTTTCTGTATTTTCTAGCCTTAAATACAAGTTCCTAAAGAATAGAAAGTTGACATTTCATGTGGATTTTTTTTTTAAGTTTATTTATTTTTGAGACAGAGAGAGACAGAGCATGAACAGGGGAGGGGCAGAGAGAGAGGGAGACACAGAATCAGAAGCAGGCTCCAGGCTCTGAGCCATCAGCCCTGAGCCCGACGCGGGGCTCGAACTCACAGACCGCGAGATTGTGACCTGAGCTGAAGTCGGACGCTTAACCCGACTGAGCCACCCAGGCGCCCCCCCATGTGGATTTTTTCCTCACAACTAAACAGCTTTGTTGACCTGACTCTCTGCCATTTGAATTCTTACATAATACATTCTTAGCTTCTCCCGAAACAGATTAAAAATGAGGTGAGATTGAGGTCTTTTCCCTTTTTCTTGGTAAATGGGTAGTTCTAAAGAAGAAAATCTGACATATATCAATGAATTTAGAATTCTCATATTTAATAGAAGCTTTAGTGAATATTTTCAACCATACCCATACAAACATACATTCCTCTGCAGATTAAATTCAGAGTTACTGTACTACATAGGTTCTAGTAGAGAAAAGTCTTGAAGGCAGTTTTTCCTTATTTTTTTAATGTTTATTTATTTATTTTGAGAGCGAGAGAGAGAAAGACAGAGAGCACCCACACAAGCTGGGGAGGGGCAAAGAGAGAGGGAGAGAGAATCCCAAGCAGGCTTCATGCTGTCAGCACAGAGCCCGACGTGGAGCTAGTTCTCATGAACCATGTTATCACGACCTGAGCCAAACCCGAGAGTGGGACGTTAACCAACTGAGCCACCCAGGCATCCCTTAGTTTCTCTTTTAATGAAATGCCTCCCATGAATTTGTGGAAAGGCTTACCGAATCAGTACCTTCTTTATTAAATTTGTAGTTGGTGTTGCTTTTTTAAACTTAAATTTTTTTAATATTTATTTTTGAGAGAGAGAGAGAGACAGTGTGAGCAGGGGCAGGGGAGGGGCAGAGAGAGAGAGGGAGACACAGAATCTGAAGCAGGCTCCAGGCTCCATGCTGTCATCACAGAGCCCAATGTGGGGCTCAAACTCACAAACTGTGAGATTATGAGCTGAGCTGAAGTCGAATGCTCAACCAGCTGAGCCACCCAGGTGCCTTAGGTTGGTGTTGCTTTTTAATTTCAGTGTCCCATAGCCAGTTTTCCCCCTTATTTCAGGGGTTTGCCACGGTTTTGCTATTCCAGAAAGTCTGAAACAGCTCTGCGCAAGGGTTTTTGTGTTTTGTGCTTTCTTAAGCAACTTCTATGATCAAATTAAGAGTATTGGTAACTTTTACATCTTCATACATATTTGTTTTTTATACACCCCAGTTGTCTTAATTTACAAGTTTGCTTTGGATTCTTAAATGTACTGACTTAAAAATTATCCTTTAACTTAGTACAGTTACAGTAGACAAGCAAATGCACTAATCGTTGATTTCCAAATGTACATGTCATCCATCTAATTATTACTAAATATTTCATACCATTATTGATATTCTTATGTGAATGCTGGCTCCAATCGTGGGAATTTGTGAGTGATAGACTATCATCATTAAATTCTCAGAATTTTTAGTTTCCAAATTAGTTGTCATTTTATTTTTATATGTCAGTCTCTTATCCTTATTACCTTGATATTCTGTGACTATACTGACTCTGATTTTTTCTGTGTATTTTTTCCACTTTTATTTCTTTGGGTCCTTTTGGCAATAACACTTCATTAAAGCACTTCACTAAAACATTGGCAAAATAATCAGTAAAGGTTAACATGTTCTTTTGTTTTTACAGAGTTTTAAAATGTGTAGTAATGACGTTTTCTTTTCAAAAGTAGATCTACAATGTCTATTTTATTTTATTTTTTTAAGGTTAATTTATTTATTTGGGGGTTGGGGAGCAGAGAGAGAGGGAGACGGAATCCCAAGCAGGTCCTGTGCTGCCAGCACAGAACCTGACACAGGACTTGAACCTGTGAATTGTGAAATCATGACCTGAGCCGAAGTCGGACACTTAACTGACTAAGCCACCCAGGTGCTCCTACAATGTCTATTTTAAATACTTTTTTTATTTTCTTGAATGCTTAACTTGGAAAATAGAAAAACTCTAGAATTTGGAGTTCAGAATTTTGCTGGATGTATCAGTAATAAAAACATACTTTTTCTTAAAGAATGTGTAGCATTTTGGGGCGCCTGGGTGGCGCAGTCGGTTAAGCGTCCGACTTCAGCCAGGTCACGATCTCGCGGTCCGTGAGTTCGAGCCCTGCGTCAGGCTCTGGACTGATGCTCAGAGCCTGGAGCCTGTTTCCGATTCTGTGTCTCCCTCTCTCTCTGCCCCTCCCCCGTTCATGCTCTGTCTCTCTCTGTCCCAAAAATAAATAAACGTTGAAAAAAAAAAATTAAAAAAAAAAAAAAAAGAATGTGTAGCATTTTAAGGTATGGAATAGCATCATATAGAGATTATTATGTAACCAGTAGTACTATCCTGAAATCAGGGCATAAATTATATTTTAATATTATCCTGAAATCAAAGCATAAGTCTATTATCCTGAAATCAAGACATAAATTTGAAGCTAATTATAAACAGGTCATTAAGATTTGGACATATTTTATAATTGCTTATTGTTTCCATGGTGCATACAATTAGAGTTATGGCTTAAATGTCTCTAGAAAGAAACTTAAAAAATGGTTAGGATAGTTGAGTGGTTTAGAATCCAGATATCAAGATTGGACTTGAAAACCAACTTAGCAATTGGATAACCTTAGGCAAGATTCTTAAATTTTTTGATTCTCCCTGTTCTCATCTGGAAAAAATGGTAATACTGCTAATCAGTGCAGATTAAATGAGATACTGTATATAAAGTACCTAGATGGTGCATAGCATGTACCATAACTGTTTATAGTGACTTAATTAAAATTTTGGTATAAAACTATCAGTGTTTGTGTTTAGTGTTTTTTGCTCTATATGAAAGTCCAAGGACAAGCTCATCTGCTATGTCACAATGTCATTTTCTCTGCTAGATGGCTGCATAAAAGTGGTGAGCTGATTCTGAATAGCAGATGAGAACGTACTAAAGCGAAGAGAAAGACTTAGGAAGAGGAGAGGAGAAAAGAATGCAAGGGTGTAATAGAGAAGGTACTGAGACATGCAGAAAACGGAACCTACCCTCCCCCAAAATGAAACAGGACTAAAAGGAAAGCAGAATTCACGAGGGAAAAAATGGCAGAACAAAAAAGAGTTTATTCGTGACGGAGAATGTGACCGTAATTTTCTTCACCTCTGCCTTTTCTTTTTTTGTAGATACTCCTTTGTCATTTTTCATGTATGGACTGAGTCCTGATCATAACTGTATGATGGTAGATTTCATTGAGGAGTGGTAAGTATTTCAAATAATGGTTTTGTTACTGCTGTTACTTATAATAGTGTATTGATTTTTTAAACTCACTGTCAGTAATCTACTTTATAATTGACTTATAAATAATTTCACAGTAAAAAAGATATGTGAGGAATATGTGTATTTTTCCACACATTGAAATACTAAAGTATCCTTTGCAGGAAATTTTATTGGGTACTTATGAGGATCTGTGATTGGTGCTGGAGATTTAAAAATGGGTAAATTATAGTCCAGTGGAGAACATTGACCCATACAAAATTGACCTTAATTTTTTATTTATTTATTTATTTATATTTTTAGCGTTTATTTATTTTTGAGATAGGGAGAGACAGAGCATGAACCGGGGAGGGTCAGAGAGAGAGGGAGACACAGAATCTGAAACAGGCTCCAAGCTCTGAGCTGTCAGCACAGAGCCTGACGCAGGGCTCGAACTCACGGACCGCGAGATCATGACCTGAGCCGAAGTTGGACGCTTAACCGACTGAGCCACCCAGGCGCCCCAAAATTGACCTTAATTTACCATAAGTATTGAATCTTTGAATAACTAAATTGGAAGGTCAGGCCAATATGCAGATATTGCTTAGAATATTTGTGTTATTTGAGGTTTGGAATTACCTTTGAGCTAGTACTTAAACAGAATAAGACATTTATTTTGTAGCCAGATTGTTTTTGTTTCTCCATTTTTAATCAAAAGTGTTATTGTCACATGTGGTCACCCACATATTAACTGGATGGGTTTTAAATTTTTTTTTTTTAACGTTTATTTATTTTTTTGGGACAGAGAGAGACAGAGCATGAACGGGGGAGGGGCAGAGAGAGAGGGAGATACAGAATCAGAAACAGGCTCCAGGCTCTGAGCCATCAGCCCAGAGCCCGACGCGGGGCTCGAACTCACGGACCGCGAGATCGTGACCTGGCTGAAGTCGGACGCTTAACCAACTGCGCCACCCAGGCGCCCCTAACTGGATGGGTTTTAAATGATACTTGTTTGATTTTGAAAACAAAACATGTCAGAGGATGGAAATTGGGCCAACTGTTGACATTTAAAAAAATAAAAGTGCCATAGTCATACACAGACGTACTCTGAGGAAATAAGTTTTCTAAGTAGTTTAAAAGTAAGGGTATCAAGGCTCTTTAACTTCTGAAACTGCCAAACTTTTATGACATCAGCTTGCATTCACAGTACAGTTTTTTTTTTTTGCACGTACCTGTGTGTGGAACCACAGAGAAAATGTAAATAAATAGAGCTTGGTAGTGGTAGAGAGTGGGATAGGAATAGGAGGAAGCAAAACATTTTACGGTTTACAGCTTTAAGCCTTACTGAAAACAGATGAGAAGAGTAAAGCTTAGAAGCAGGTGTTTAGTGAGTGGCAGAATCAGGACAAGAAATCCATGTCTGCTGACTTCTTGTATAGAGTCCTTTGGTTACTATGTCATAAATACTTCAAAACCATTCTTTTTCAAGTTAATTTCATAAAGACAATTCGGAAGGAAAGTGAAAAGTTGGACTGTTAAGTTGCAGGAGTTTGAGCTCTGTAGCCAGGTTAGCCTCAGCTACTTGTAACTGGGCCTGAGATTTTAAGATATTTTTCTGCCAATGTTTTAACTAGTCACTGTGATCAGTTCCAGACTTTTTTTTGCATTTGGGGAAAAAATTGCTTGTTCAGTCTTAGCAAAGTCTTCAAAACAAACCTGAGAGCTTCTCTTAATTTTTTTGGGTAAATCTCAGGTTTTTATTTGGTAACATTTCATAATCTATTTATTACATTCACCCCCGGGGTAGTAAGATTTTATTCTTCCATAATCATTCAAATTAGTACAGTTTTACTCTAAATGTCCAGGAGTTTAGATATATAGTGCATTCTAATGTATGATGTTTTCTTTTGATACAGCACATCTTTCTAGAGAAGTGGTTGATGTGGGCACTGATTTTCAGAAGCACACAGGTTCTGCTTATCTAACTCTTTAAACCTAAGTAAAACAAGTATCAATGGAGGAGAGTTGTTCTCTTGGGAATTATGTTTGCTTTTTTTTTTTTTTAATCTTCCTTGTTATTTTCTGTAGTGAGTCCAGGTAGCTACTGGAATTACTGTGTAGTTATAAGCCCTTGTCTCTGACTCACAGTAATGCCCTCCAGGGAAATAGGACTCAACAGATGGCTCATCTTTTCCAAAAGGATTTGATAAGCTTCACATGGTGCTTTTCTAAAAGATTCTGGGATTTGGCAATAGCAGAATAAACAAAGATTATCAGAAAAGAAATAAGATGGTCCTAATGTCCATCTTAAATACAATTAAAAGTGTAAGAAAACTACATGAGCTTCCTTTGCTATGCTGTTTCCAGTTTCTGTTAATTTTATATGAAAAATGATCTAGAAGCATCTTTTGTTTAGTAACTTCTGCCTGTTGTGTATAAGACTAGGAGGCAGTTTGGGTTTTTTGGGGTTTTTTTTTTTTAATTTTTTTTTTTTTAACGTGTATTTATTTTTGAGACAGAGAGAGACAGAGCATGAACAGGGGAGGGGCAGAGAGAGAGGGAGACACAGAATCTGAAACAGGCTCCAGGCTCTGAGCTGTCAGCACAGAGCCCGACACGGGGCTCGAACTCACAGACTGTGAGATCATGACCTGAGCCGAAGTCGGACGCTTAGCCGACCAAGCCACCCAGGCGCCCCTTTTGGGGTCTTTTTAAGTTTATTCATTTAAGCAATCTCTGCACCCAGTGTAGGTAGGGCTTGAACTCATGATCCCAAGATCAAGAGCCACATGTTCCATTGACTGAGCCAGCCAGATGCTCCTAAGGGCCAGTTTAAAAAAACAACAACAAAACAACTATTTGTGATTATCCTTGTTCTTCATGTAGCCATTCCCAATATCACTGCCTCCCCCTAAGCCAAACCTCAAGTTAAAGAAGAATTTGAGAGAGAGAGTTTAGGGTAGATTTCTGAGACACTACAAGGATGAAATTGAGCTTTCTTTACTGTGTCTTCACAAAGTGTTGACATGTAAACCTCTGGATAACTTGTAAATTTATCTTATGAGATATGTGTCACAAAAAAATGGCTACATAGATGTTGAATCTGAAATCAGTAAGAATAAACGATCTGATACTCAGCCAGATGCTGTTGCTAAAATTGATAGGCAGAAGTCAACAACATTCTGTAAGTGAAACAAGAGAATTAATAGATTTTACTGGTAGCCGCTAAGGGGTATCCTCTGCCCCTTTAAGGGGTTACAGGCTTCTAGTCCATGAAAAATAATGGATCAGTTAACTTTACCTCTTCGGTCCCCCCGCCCCCCGGCCTTACTAATTCAACAGACATTTATTGGAAATCTGTGTGAAGTTAGGTGTTAACCCTTGAATCATTAGGCTGTATGTTTTTTGCTTTTTGGGGTTTTTTTTGGTATGAGCTTTTTTTCTTACCACAATACAGATCATAATCTTGCTCTTTTATGATCAATTCAACCTCACCTTTTGGGAGATCTTTCAAAATTCCTCCAGTATTCATTTTTCCCTCAGAGTGTTCTGTTTGTTTATGATGGCATCAGAAGGAATTTTTCAAGACCTTCCATTTTTCTGTCACCACCCCATTCCTTTCCATGGGGCTGGATCTTTCTGCCTTTGGTCTCAGTGTAATGTTTCACTCTCACTTGGAAACTCCACATTACCAGAAACAAGTACTAGTCACTGTGTCTGTGTTGCAGACACTGTCTCTACCCTTTTGACTACAATGTCTTTTGTGTTTTTTTTAAATTTTGTAAGTGTATTTATTTATTTTGAGAGAGAGAGAGAGGGTGCGCACACAAGTTGGGGAGGGGGCAGAGAGAAGGAGAGACAGAATTCCAAGGAGGCTCTGCGCCATCAGCACAGAGCCAGATGCAGGGCTCGAACTCACAAACCGTGAGATCATGACCTGAGCCAAGATCAAGAGTCTGATGCCTAACCGACTGTGCCACCCAGGCACCTACAGTCTCTTCTTGACATGGCTCCCATTCCATCTTTACTATTGTGCTGTTTAGTTTTATTATAATCTCTTTCTCTTTAACCAGTGGGGTTTTTTTGTTGTTTATTTTTTTACCAGCTTCTTTACCAGCTGGATTTGTCCTGGTCACTTATTTCATTAATAATTTCCCTAAGGTTCTAGATTTCCTTTCCCCGGAAATGCCTCGCATTTCTAGAGAGTATAATGAATGATTATACTGTACATTCATATCCAACTTGAACTATTGTATTATGTTCTCAATTAGGATCTTTTTTCATTACAAATATTTAATTTATGTTGGCACCATTTAATAAATAAACCATGCCTTTCAAGTACCTACTCATCCACATTAATTTTAAAATCATTTTTATCTAACTGCAAGAAAGAAATCTTACTGAGATTCATAAAGGAATTGCCTTGAATCTGTATCTTTTTTTCTCCTTCATCAGTCTCAGCACAGTTATTGTTCGGGGTTTTTTCGCTGTTACAAAGAGGCAATTTTGGTCTTTTGTTCATTTTCTCTATTATAAATGTATTTTCTTATTTTAATTAAATCAGACTTTTAATAATTAAGAGTGAATTAAAAGTTACGAAATCCGTAAGAGATTCTACTCCCCAGCAGATTGGGAGGAGGCAGATTAGCAGAGCACAGTGGTAGCAGTTATTGAAAAAATAGTTGTCAATGTTAATAGGTCAATGAGTTGAGACTTCACCAAACCAAAATTCATTATCCCTCTGCCTTGTTAGCCTAGAAATTAAAACATGTATGTGTAACTAAGTCTAAAGTTAATCAGTATATTCACCCTTCTGTAGATAATATGGGACCTTAGAACACTTTTTTTTTTTTAAGTAAGCTCTTAGACCCAATGTGGGGCTTGAACTCACAACCCCAGGATCAAGAGTTGCATGCTCTTCAGACTGAGCCAGCCAGGCTCCCCTAGGATCTTAGAATGATTTTAATGCAATCCCTTTGAGATAACATGGTAGAAAAATACAAAAACAGAAAGTAAAAAGGATAGTACCAATAACTCAAAGCATAATTATTATTGAACTTTTGCTGTATTTTTGCCAGGTTTTTTTTTCCCCTGCTGAATTTACTTTATGACCCATGGTATTTTCTTCCAGTAGAAACAGGTCAGTTCCTGCTTAAAGCATCTCAGACTGTCTCTTCATGCATTCTGTTTAGTGAAGAATTGTATGATAACCCAAACCCTGAGTTCAGTGTTACATATTTACATTAAAAAGATGTTATTCACAGTGAGAAATAGGGAGATGCCAAGAACATGTCCTTTCCAGGCACATGTCTAGTGAGAAAGGACTTTTTAAAACTTTCTTCACACTTTAACTATCTAATCCCTGTTTCTTCAATATTTTAACCTCTGAATATTTATTTTATATTCTTTGTAAGCTTAGAGTTACTGTTCTGTTAGCCTTAAATTCTTTTCATATACAAAATATCACCACTTTCTATATAGCATTCAGTGAACTAGCCAATTCCAAATCAAAGCACACACTTCACTTATAAAAATGTCAAATTATAAAAATGTTATAAAAACTGAATGATACAAATAACCAAGTAGGATTAAGAGTGGAAAAGGATTAAGAGTGGCTCAGTCGGTTAAGCATCTGACTCTTGGTTTCCGTTCAGGTCATGATCTCACAGTTCATGAGATCAAGCCCCACATTGGGCTCCACACTGACAGCAGGGAGCCTGTTTGGGATTGTCTCTCTCCCTCTCTCTCTGCCCCTCTCCTGTTCCTATAGGTGCACGCACACACACTCTCTCTCAAAAAAAAAAACAAAAAAGCTGGAAGTGTAAAAGGACTTGGAACATTTGTATAACAATAACTACCACCACCAACAAAAGCAAACTTTCCTCCATATTTCTCAAGATGTTACCTAGATCGGTAAGAACTTTTTGACATGTGATACCAGAATTCACAGATAACTTCTGATTTTTCCATTTACGCAAATCTCTGTGAAAGGTGTTAGAATTTTCTTCCTATATATTCTGATTCCTAGCAAAGTTTTTGCTACATGTAATGGCATAGCCTTACAAGTTATTTTTTATCCTAATATGAAGTATAAAATATTCTACTTTCTTAAAAAATTAACTTTTGTGGTTTTTTGTTAAGATAATTTCATTTTATTGTTTTTATTTTAATTCCAGTATTCTTTTTTTTTTTCCAACGTTTATTTATTTTTGCGACAGAGAGAGACAGAGCATGAATGGGGGAGGGGCAGAGAGAGAGGGAGACACAGAATCGGAAACAGGCTCCGGGCTGTGAGCCATCAGCCCAGAGCCTGACGCGGGGCTCGAACTCCCGGACCGCGAGATCATGACCTGGCTGAAGTCGGACGCTTAACCGACTGCGCCACCCAGGCGCTCCTTAATTCCAATATTCTTAACATATAGTGTTATATTAGTTTCAGATGTACAGTATAGTGATTCAGCAATTCTGTACATCATTACTCAGTGCTCATCATGATAAGTGAACTTTTAATTCCCTTCACCTGTTTCATCCATCCCTTACCCACTTCCCCTCTGATAGGCTTTATTTTAAGTGAGTACCCTCAGTTAAAGTTATTTTTTTCCAATAAGAACATGTTTTACCTGAAACATACTTCTGAATACATGATCTAAAATACATATATGCACCACAGGAACTAGGAAAAAAAAAAAGTAACTCTCATTTAGTGGAGGAAGGAAGTAACAAAGAAAAATCAGAAATAAATAAAATAGAGACCAGAATAAACAATAACTTAACTTTTCAAGTAATGATCAGTTTTCCAAAAAATAAACAAAATTGGCAATGATTTAACTACATTAAGAAAAAAAGAGAAAAGACTCAAAAACCAATATGAGAAAACACAGAAATACATAGTGTGATAATAGATTACTATAAACAATTATATACTAACAAATCACGTAACTTAGGGAAAAAAGCAGATAATTCTAAAAATGTACAAGTTAACACGACTGAGTCATGAATCTTGAGTCCAAGAAATAGGAAATCTTCTTATACCAATAATAAGAAAAATTGAATTTGAAATCAAAAATCTCCCAGCACAGAAAAGCCCAAGACCATATGATTTCATTGGTGAATTCTACCAAACATTAAAGAAAATAATGACAATTTTTCTCAAAATCTTACAAATAGTGAAATAGAGGGAACACATTCAAAATCATTCCATGAAGCCAATACTATTCTGATACCAAAGCGGGATAAAAACAAAACAAGAACAAAAAAAAGTGTAGTTCATCTGATAGAAGCATTGCTACTTGCACATAATTTCAAAAAGTCATGATACTAAATATATGTAATGAAAGACAGTTGTCTGTTGTCCCATTCTCTTCTGTTCCTAGTTATACTTCCTGGGGGCAGCAACCTTCAACTTCTGTAGTTACTTTCCTAGGTATTCACCTCCACACTTATAGGTAATATGCTTTTACTAGTGTTTCTTGATTTATCAATGATAGAAATTATCCATTGATTTTTGTCATCATTGTAGATAAAAACATAACTCCTAACCACCACCATCTCACTACCTACCTCCATCCTTCCAACATATTTATAATTTTTTGTTAGAAATCAGTGCTCACATTATTATGATCTAGATACTGTTTTCTACAACTGTGATTGTCTAACTTTTTTCCTTAGAATTAATAATAGCTTTTTTAGCCTGCTTTTAAATGTAACATTTTTTCTGCAAATGTGCTAGTACTTGCCTGTAATGGTTTTTGGGGTGCTAAGATACATAAGTTCCTTTTTCTTTTTAAGTTAGAGAATTTTTTTTTAATTGAAGTATAGTTGATGTACAATGTTATATTAGTTCCAGGTGTGTGGAGAATTCGGTTTTGGAGCCCTCCATTGTCCTGCTTCAGTCTATACTGAGGGTTTCCTAGAAATTGTGTGCCAGTTTCATCCATCCTAAGGTCACTACTCTGGGTTGGATTCGTTCTTTTTTTTTTTTTTTTTTTTAAATCCCATGTCATCTTTATTTTAGATTCATTCTTTTTTTTCCCACCCCAAAGCACATCTTCCAGTAGTTTTCTAAGAAAGGGTATATGTTAATACTTGCATGTATGTTAACCCTTGCACACCTGCCAAAGACTTTCTCTTACCCAAGTACTGACATCATGTGAGCCAGGCAGGGTAAAAGAGTTAAGTATTCTATAACTTTCTACCCAAGTCCTGTTTTTCCTGGTGTTACCTGAGTTGTGAAACTTCAGTCTTACCAATACGAGCAGCTGTATTCTGGTTGCACAATCCTCATCTCTGTCTATACCAGTTTCATATTTGGAATATTCATATAGCCAAAACTATCAAAGACAACAATATTTGATCAAAGCATCCTTTGTCTACCAATTGTTATTATATCATTTGATAGCAGTGGTCAAATTAGAGACTTGATTTCACCTTCTCTACATTTCACCTAATCAGTGAATTTTAGAACACTGAGATGGTTCCAGTTAGAATGAACACAGTCTAATTATATTACTATTTTAAAATTTATTATTCTTTAATAAAGTTAAGAACTCAGGTTGATAAAAAATTTTAAGCTCCTTTAAATAAATCATTAAAAGCCAAGTTTCAATATAGTAATATAATTCTGGTTGTACAAGTTCCTCCTGAAACATTCAGGCCTCTGTTTTCTTTGTCAGTAATGGGCTGGGTATTAGGTCAGGATGAGTGCCAGTTTGATACTTTAGGAATTTTTTGTTTTTTACTTTAGGAAATTTATGAAGTGTAATAGTTACAGTATGGAATGCTAAATGGAGAGTATTGGGATTATTGAAAAATAGCAAATGTTTGGTGGTCACATATTTTTTGTTAGCACCATTCAGCTGCCTACCACTCAGTTGTGTAACATGTCTATCTTTTTTTTCTGTTGTAGATTGCCATACTTTGGCATACTATTGTCAACTTAGTAGTAATCTTTGGTGGGGGAAATAGTAAATAGTACATTAAAGTTCATAATTGGTAGTTGTTAATTTTTTAAAAATTCATATTGATTTTAATAAATGTCCTGAAATCAGAAACATTGAAATTTGAAAAAAAATATGTTGCCTAGAAATGATATAACACAATTGTTATATCAGTCTTCAGTCATACACACATAATGAAACCCCGTGAATGAGTGGTCAGAAAGAGGGAGGATATTACTGTAGGTATGTGAAGCACAAATTTGTCTAAACCCTCTGTGTGTATTTTTTTCTACCCTCACTTAGTTGTTCACCTGGTATAGAATTGAAAGTTTTCCTTTGAAACTAACAAGGTTGTTACACACTGAGCTGATGACTTGCCTGCTATCATATTTCTTCTTTCCTAAATTGTTCAGTATTGCATTTTTTAAACTTCATATAAATGGCACCCTACTTTACTCTTTCACAACTTGTTTTTTTTTTTTAATTTTTTTTTTCAACGTTTATTTATTTTTGGGACAGAGAGAGACAGAGCATGAATGGGGGAGTGGCAGAGAGAGAGGGAGACACAGAATCGGAAACAGGCTCCAGGCTCCGAGCCATCAGCCCAGAGCCTGACGCAGGGCTCGAACTCACGGACCGCGAGATCGTGACCTGGCTGAAGTCGGACGCTTAACCGACTGCGCCACCCAGGCGCCCCTCACAACTTGTTTTGACATTACGTTTCATGTAGCTGTAGTCGATTCATTTTCACTCATGTTGTATTCCCTGGCATGTTTGTATACCACAGTTTATCCATCCTGCTGGTTAGTGATGGACATCAGCAACAATGCTGCTCTGAACACTCCTCGGTTTGCTTTTAGGTGTACATGTACAGGAGCTTCTCTAGGATAATGGTTGTCAGAGATGTTGGTTTTAAAATTTGACATTTCCACCCTAACTGCAGTGCAATACAATCCAGTTCAAATGCTGACCATCTGTATTTAGTGTCAGACTCCACTAGAACTAAGTCTTCCGCAAAACTGTCCTTACTTCAGATGTCAGTCACAAGTGGTTCCCCAAGCTGCCCATACCTGTGACCAACTGCTTACAAATTCAGAGGTTCCCACGAACCCCCTCAGTTTCAATAATTCACTAGAACAACACCCAGAACTCGAAAAGCACTGTACCTAAAATTAGTTTTATTACAAAGGACATACATAGAATGCAGTCCTGGGAGGGTCCTGAACAGACCATGTCTTCCCTCCATGAAGTCTGGAGGCATCACCCTTACAGCACATCATTGCGTTCACCAATCAGTAAGCTCCCTTGAGCTGTAGTGTCCAGTGTTTATAGGGGTTTTATTAAGGAGGTGCAATTGATTAAATCATTGGACATGTGATTGAACTCATTCTTAAGCCTTCTCCCGGGTGGAGCAACTGAAAGTCCTAGCCATCTAATCACGTACATGGTTTTCTGGTGACCAGCCCCAATTTTGAAACTATGTAGGGGCCCACCATGAGTCACCTTTTAGCATAACAAAGTCACTCCTGTCATTTAGGACATTCCAAGGGTTTTTGAAACTCTTTGCTGGGACAAAACCAAATGTATTCTTTATATAGGATCCCTTTAATCACCCTTCAAATTTAAGACCGTAAAGAACTTTTGTTAATGAGGATTGTATCTCCTGTACCTAGTTAAAATCAAGAAATTTTTAAATATATTAATTTTTCATTCAGAAATAGCAACACATCCATCATATTGACATAAGTAATATTTTAATGAAAAATAACTATTTCCCAAAAAAGTGCTGTTGTTTTCTATTACTGCAAGTCAGGCTAATAGAAATCAGGTGTGGGGCACCCTGGGTGGCTCACTTGGTTGACTTGTGATTTCAGCTCAGGTCATGATCTCACAGTTCATGAGTTCAAGCCCAGTATCAGGCTCTGCGCTGACAGCATGTTTATTTTTGAGAGAGAGACAGAGTGCAACCGGGGGAGGGGCAGAGAGAGAGCAGGAGACACAGAATCCGAAGCAGTTTCCAGGCTCTGATCTGTCAGCACAGAGCCCGATGCAGGGTTTGAACTCAAGAACCACAAGATCATGACCTGAGCCAAGTCGGACACTTCACTGACTGAGCCACCAAGGCACCCCTAAAAAATAAACAAACATTTAATAAATAGATAAATAAATAAACTTAAAAAAAAAAAAGAAATGAATTCTCACACCTGCTTCTGCATTTAGTCTTCTGCAGTTTTTGTTGTTTTGGTTGAAGAATATGAAGATAATATGACCTCACAGATATGTAGGTGGAAAAGAGGACCTGCTGACACCTTGAAATGCTCTTAAGGACTCCCAGAAGTTTTCGGATCACACTTTGTGAATTGCTTCTTGAGTATTTATACCTAGAGAATGGAGTTACTAGGTCAGAAGATAATGCACATCTTCAGCCTTACTAGATAATGCCTAGTTGTTTTCTAAAGTGACAGTACCAGTTTACAGAGTCACCAGAAGTATATGAGAGTTCCACTTGCTCTGGCACCTTTTTAAGCATTTGATATTGTCAGACTTTAATATTTTCTGATCTGAGAGGTATGGAAAAAATATTTCGTTGTAGTTTTAAATTTGTGTTTTTGTTTTCCATATGGCTAGGTTCTGTTTGAATACTGTAGATTGCCTCACTGATTTGAAATACCATTATTAACATCTGCAAAATCTTGGGGACTTTTGGTCTTTTTTCTCACTCTGGTATTCCATTGTTTATTTTTGTGTCAATAACTACAGTTTTAAATTGCCTATTATTTACTATCCTCTCTCTTATTAATAAAACCTAAATTTAACTGAGTGATATTACCCAGCTAATTATAATTGCTATAATTATTGAATAAATTATAATATTTAATAGTGCCAGTTTTCTTCCTCCAGTAACTTTCTCAGAATTTCCTTGATTGTTTCTTTTCCATATAACCTTTAGTATTATTTTTGTCAATTTCAAGATTGAATCAACTTTAGAGGCTTAATGTAGGACAATTTTAAATATTCACCATAATAAGTATTCCTCAAAAATAAAGTATGCTCATTCCCTCTTTAAGCAAGTCTTTTATGACCTTCAGAGTTTTTAGAAGTCTTCTTATCAGCCCAGACCATTTCTTCAGTTTATTCTTATGTATTTTATATTTTTCGTTGCAATAGTGAACAAATTATTTTCAAGAGTTTATAAATTTATAAAGATAAAACTTAAGGTAATAAAAATATAAACTGATAAATTCCTCCACATTCCTAAACCACCTAGTATTCTTTTCTCCATAGACAACTAACGTTATTGATTTCTTTTAAAGATAATTTCAGGGTGCCTGGGTGGCTCCGTCTGAGTTTGGCCCGGGTCATGATCTTGCAGTTTGTGAGTTCGAGCCCCACATCAGGCTCTGTGATGACAGTTCAGAGCCTAGAGTTTGCTTTGGATTCTGTATCTCCTTCTCTCTGCCCCTACCCTGCTCACACTTTGTTTCTCTCTCTCTTTCTCAAAAATAAGTTACCATTAAAACAAATTTTTAAAGATAATTTATGCACATTTAGCCACTTTTATGCTTCTGTTTTTATTCTGGAAAGTTCCAAAATATATGAAAATAGAATACTATAATGAGTCCCCAAGTACCCATTTTCAAGCTTCAGCAGTTATTAACTGGATAATTTTAAAGCAAGTAACCCAGATATTATATCACTCTTTGTTTTGTGTGTGTGTGTGTGTGTGTGTGTGTGTGTGTGTGTGTGTGTGTGTGAAATCAACTATTGATTTTAAATCAACTTTATTGAGAATGCAACCTAGGAAAAAGAGATGAAATATATGAATTAGGTGTTAAGAAACATGAAAAATAAAGGTGTAGAAGTTTAAACACAGGTAACTAAAATTTCTATTCTAAGGAAATAGAACAATGCCACAACAATATTCAGAGAAAAAGTTGCAGAAAATTTCACAAAAATGTCAAAGATACCAAACCTTAAATACAAGTCCATGAAATATTTACACTAGAACATTATAATGAAAATGCAGAACACCAGAGATGAAGAGATTTTAAAAGCTGTCAGAGAAAAAAGATTTGCCCTTAAATGAGTGACAATTATATTGGAGGGGATTTCTTTTTTTTTTTTTTTTCAACGTTTTATTTATTTTTGGGACAGAGAGAGACAGAGCATGAACGGGGGAGGGGCAGAGAGAGAGGGAGACACAGAATCGGAAACAGGCTCCAGGCTCTGAGCCATCAGCCCAGAGCCCGACGCGGGGCTCGAACTCACGGACCGCGAGATGGTGACCTGGCTGAAGTCGGACGCTTACCGACTGCGCCACCCAGGCGCCCCGCGGAGGTGATTTCTTAACAGGAGCAGTGGGTCACAGGAAGTAGTGGGATAGTATCTTAAGAGAGCTGAGAAAATAGCAGTCAGTCTAGAATTTTATACCCAGGAAAATTTAACCTATACAGGATGTCTTTCAAAAAAAAAAAATAGAATTTGTCATTCAATTGTAAAAGATTTAAAACTTCCCCTTTAGGTTCAGGGAAAAGACCAAGGTACCTGCCATTATCACTTATATTTGACATATGTTAGAACTTCTAGCCTGCGCAGTAAGGCAAGCACAAGAAATAAATGGTATAATAATTGGAAAAAAGAAACATGCTGAAAATCATTATAATATGCCCTTCCTCATTCAGAAAGGTTATGATTGTTCATGAAGACAAATTATTAGAATCAATAGAAGCATAGCAAGGTTGCTGGCAGTGTACAGAAATCAGTTTCAATGAAAGTCATTTTGCCTAACAGTTGAGTGTATTCATGCCAATGTCAGACTGCCTGGCTTTGAATTCCAACAAACACTTCCTAGCTTTCTGTCCTTGGGCACATTATTTAACTTACACTTTTTCCCCTAATTTAAAATAAGGGAATCTTATAGGGATATGATGATTAAGTGGATCAATATATATCTAAAGCACTTAGATAAGTGTCTGGTTCCTAATAAGTGTTACGGATAAATATTGTCATTATCATGAACACCACTTTAAACATTAGCAGTGAATACAATACAACTTTTTAAAAAGATAATGTGTAGTGATTTAAAAATTATGACAAACTTAAGAATAAATCCTTTATTTTTTTAATGTTTGTTTACTTTTGAGAGACAGAGAGAGCAAGGGAGGGGCACAGAGAAGGAGACAGAGGATCCAAGCAGGCTCCAAGATGTCAGCACAGAGCCTCACGTGGGACTCCAACACCATGAACCATGAGATCATGACCTGAGCTGAAGTTGGACATTTAACTGACTCAGCCACCCAGGCACCCCAGAACTTACAATAAATTCTTTAAAACATGTTATACCCTTGTGGAAAAAAGAAATCTTTATTGAAAGATATAAAGGACATGAATAAATAGGAAGATAGCCCATGTTCAAGAGAGGAAGACTCATAAAACAATATCATTGATCAGTAGTAGATCAGTGAAATTCCAATTAAAACCTAAACAAGATTTCTTATTAGACAAACTTATTTTACATTTATTTATTTATTTATTTATTTATTTACATCCAAGTTAGTTAGCATATAGTGCAACACTGATTTCAGGAGTAGATTCTTTAATGCCCCTTATCCATGTAGCCCATCCCCCTCCCACAGCCCCTCTAGCAACCCTTTGTTTGTTCTCTATATTTAAGAGTCTCTTATGTTTTAGACAAACTTATTTTAAAATATGTGTGTAAGAGCAAAGGTGTTTCAAAAAACAAGATTTGTTTTTTATTTTCTTTTGGTTTTATCCTAACATATATCAAGATTTATTATTGTGTGGTGTTGGTGCAGGAATGCAGAAAGACACCAATAAAACAGATCAGAGAGCCTAGAAATCATACATATGTGGAAAGCTGATTAATGTCAGAGATACCAGAGATAAATAGGGAAAGGAAAGATTTTTCTAATGCTACCATGGTTTGATACTCATATGGAAAAATTGAGCCCTTCTAACCTCAGACTAACATGAATTTCAGGTTATTTAAGGACTTGAAGGTAAAAGGCAAAACTATAAAACTTTTCATAGAAGAGAATAGAGAGGATATTCCTTATGATCTTGGGGAGAATTATTAAAGTTTATCAAAAGCAAAAACAAAATATAAGGAAAAAGTGTATAAATTCAACCACATTAAATATTTTTCAAAAAAGTGAAAAGATAAGTTTAAAAAGTGAGGGGAAATTATTTGCAACAAATATGATTGATGAAGTGCTCATATCTCAAAAAGATTTTTTTTGGGGGGCGCCTGGGTGGCTCAGTCAGTTAAGCGGCCGACTTCGGCTCAGGTCATGATCTCACAGTCCATGAGTTTGAGCCCCGCATCGGACTCTGTGCTGACAGCTCAGAGCTTGGAGCCTGTTTCAGATTCTGTGTCTCCCTCTTTCTCTGACCCTCCCCACATTCATGCTCTGTCTCTCTCTGTCTCAAAAATAAATAAATGTTAAGAAAAATTTAAAAAAAAAAGACTTTTTTTTGGCAAATACATAGAGTAGAATAAATAGCCTCATAAAAAAGTGGGTAAAAAACATGAACAGGCATTTCACGGGTTTGAAAACACAAATGACCAATAAATATACACAGTCTTATGAAAAATCAGACAAATGCAAACTAACCACAGTGAGATAGCATTTGCAGATATTGAATCGGCAGGAATTAAAGTCTGGGCCAGTATTATGTGAGTTGAGAATATGGAACAACTGGAACTCTCCTACACTGCTGGTGTTAAGATAAGAATCCAGTATAATAAAAGGTTGAGAAATTAAACTACACAAAAATTAAAATTTTGCTATGGGATACAAATGCCATAAATGAAATTAAGACAAAAATATTGCAACCTTTATTATGACAGACAAAAACTAATATCTCTGTGTATAAAATCCTTACAAATCATTAAAAACCATCTTATTTGTAAAAAAGAAAAAATGGAGAAAAAGATAGGAACAAGTGACAGGAAAAAAATGACTCAACCTCACTAGTAATGAAAGAAATGCAAATTAAAACCACAAGATTTTGTTTTTGTTGTTGGCTAAAATAAGTTTGATAAATACTACTAAAAAAATCTTCAAAGAGAATATTCTCTTATTTCCCTTATAGAAGTAAACATTAAAACAATAATGTTTTAGTGTTGAATTGTTAAGAGACTGAGAAAGGACCACCTGAAATCAGGATTATGAAGTCACAGCAATCAGGGAAGAGTGGGGCAGATTGGTCAAAAGTATCAAATGTAAACAGGCCAAGTAAGTTATGAGCCAGAAGTGTGCTTACGTGAGTGAGAGACTGATGTGAAAAAGGGAACTGAAGATTGCTGTTGAGGTGGAGTTGGAAATCAAAGTAGATTGAGGAGGAAGTAAGGTGATCTAGATAAAGACATGTATAACCCTGGTAGAATCCTATTTTGGTTTTGAAATGATCAGGTTTGAGCCTGTTTAAATGCTGTTGGGCAAGATGCAGAGAAGCAAAGTGAGTAGGGATTCACTCACTTTGAAATTCTTAATACAGTAGAGAGATAATTGAGACAATGGGAGTATGGGAGAAAGAGCCCTGAAATGGAAATCATAAGACCTAGTTTTTATTGTCCCAACTAGTTGTGTTGCTTCATCTCTGACAGGGGTTGGCAAACTCTTTCTGTAAAGGGCTAGGTAGTAAATATTTTAGTCTGTGGGCCCCAGAGTGTCTGTCACATTTACTCACCTATGCTTTTCTAATAGTAAAGCAGCCATAGACAATAGATAAATTGGTGTGGCTGTGTCCCAGTAAAATTTACTTACCATGGACCCTTAAATTTGAGTTGCAGATAATTTTTTAAGCGACAAATACTATTCCTGACTTTTTTCCAGTCATTTAAATTTCAGTCCCTATGAAAACTAATAGTGGGCCAGCATTTGCCAATCCCTGATCTGTAAAATGAAAGATACGACAAAAATGTATTTTATTTCTCCATTGTATAGTCTTAACTAAGGGATTCTTGGCTTAATTTCACTAAGTGTGTATGCAGTTTATCATATGTGTGATCTGATTTAACCATTTGCTTATCAAATAATTCTTAGTCTGAACCATTTAGAACTCTGCAGAAGAACTCAGAAATTACTTTTGTGACTTAAGTTCTGAGAGTATTCTTTATTCATCAGGAACTCTTTCTTGAGATTACTAGAAGAAGAATGAATGATCTTTGTCATATCTGCATATCATCATTACAGTAACTTCTGTAATATTCTAAAGTAGACTTATTTTTTACTTAAGTATATTTTGGGATGGAAAATGAATAGGAAGTCAGTATTATTTGGCACAAATAGAAGGTAAGTGTAAAAATAAGTTAGAACAGTATTATTTGCCAGAAAATCCTGAAACTGAGGCATTGCTTTTGTTGTTGTTAAAGATCAGCAAAGTTTTAGAGATTTTAAAGATAAATTAATAACAGGCTGATTCATACAAAAGTTTGAAAGAGAACTAAAAAAAACTTTCTCATTAATGCTTTTGTGTATCTGCAGTCATCCTGAGTTACCTTGTATAAAGGACTCAACTGATGCAGTTGAGTCTCATTAAAGAAACTCTAAGGCTAAGTTTTTCACTTGAAACAGGTTCTGTTATTAAGACTCTTTGACAATCAGGTTAAAGATTTTGCAGGTTTATTTAGTAATCTCTAATCTCCCAAACATGCAAGTCCTTAATGTTTGATGATGGTCTTCGGAAACCCAATACAAATATTCTTCTAAAATGGACTTCAAGAGGATCAAATATTTAGCCTGACTATTTGACATAAAAGGTATCTATTCTTTGGCCATTACTTGTCCCTGAAAAATGTAATACAATTCATAATGCACACAGAGTAACACACTGCAGAAGTTAGTGAATTGTTGGAGGTTAGTTGAGTAGTTGCTAGTATTAGAGAGCTATTAAGAGCTAGTATTAGAACCAACATCACTTGACTTCTAAGCTGGTTATCTTTGCAGTCCTGTGTTTCTTGACAAATAGTGTAACTTGGTTCCATAGGATAGACTTTAGGAATATACAAATAGTTAATTGTGTCCATTATAGCATACAGGTGCTACAACCTTGTGAAATATTATTGATATTATCAGCCTTAGAGAAGTTAGGCATTTTGCCTAATATAACATTGTTAATTAATGGTAGAACCAAAATTTGAAACATTATGATTTTTTTGCCTTTCTAAGTAAAATTCATTCTTCATCTAAAACTTCATCTAAGTTTTCTCTTACAAGCTGAAACACTCTTTACTCCCAGAAATTCCCAAGCCCTTTTCTTTTTTCCCTTTAACTTGCCTTTATACCTTTTATTTCTTGACATTTGCCCTTGTGAGCACTGCCAGCCCACTGTTACAGGGAAGCAGAGATAAAGGAAACAAAGGCATTCTTATTTTATTCTTAATTGAAAAGGTAGTGCTCCTGATATTTAGCAATTTGTTATAAATTTTTGATGTTCGTTACCAATTTCTCTGTCGCTTCCTCTTTCCTAAGATGTTTTTTTAAAAAAAAATCATAAGTCTATGAGATAATCATAGTCTATTGAGAGAATCACTTGATTTTTCTTTTTTAGTGTATAGGCAAAATACTTTCAAAAGGTTTATGTAGTAAATGAGATGTACATATTTCCTATTGATAAATCTCCCTTGCATTTCTGGGGTGAACTCAGATGGTTTGTGATATATTAATATCATTTTTACTTTAATTTTTTTATTTTTTAAGTTTATTTGAGAGAGAGAGAGAGCACGAGCAGGGGAGGGGCAGAGAGAGAATCCCAAGCAACCTCCACATTCCGTGCTGAACCCAACATGGGGCTCGATCTCACAATTGTGAGATCATCACCTGAACTGAAATCAGGAGTTGTATGCTTAACCAACTGAACCATCCAGGAGCCCCATAATATCATTTTTACTTTTAGAATCAGTTTGTAACTTCTAATTTAATTTCTTCTTGACAGTACTAAGATGATAAATTCTTGTAATTCCTTCTTAAATCAGTTTTAATAATTTTTTCCTAGAATGTATTATTTTGTATAATCTTTAAGTGTGTTAGCTTAACATTGATCATAATATACATACTTATTTTTTAAGTGTTTATTTATTTACTTTTGAGAGAGAGAGCATGAGTGGGAGAGAGGCAGAGAGAGAATCCCAAGCAGGATTCACACTGTCAGCATAGAACCCGATGTGGTTCTTGATCTAACAAACCACGAGATTATGACCTGAGTGAAAATCAAGAGTCAGACACTCAACCATTTGCATACATATGTAAAAACATATCCTGTTATATACTACAGAACAGGATATGTTTATGGGACTGTGAATATGAATATAAAGATTTATATGAATTTGTTATCACTTTAATATGGCTAAGTTGTTTAGGCTGAAGTTTTTCAAGTATTATTCCTACTTGAAAAATTGCTGGGTGCAACTTAATAAAGAACGTTGAAGGGCGCCTGGGTGGCTTAGTCGGTTAAGCGTCCAACTTCAGATGCTCAGGTCATGATCTCACAGCTTGTGGGTTTGAGCCCCACATCAGGCTCTGTGCTGACGGCTCAGAGCCTTGAGCGTGCTTCACATTCTTTGTCTCCGTCTCTCTCTGCTCCTCCCCTGCTCATACTCTTCTCTGTCTCTCAAAAATAAACAAACATTAAAAAAAATTTTTTTTAAAGAACATCGAATACCATTGTGCCCTGAATATTCATTTTTCACTACAGTTTTTAACTTAGCTAATTTGTGACTTAGTGTTATCCTAAGCACTAAGGAACAAAACCAGTGAATTTCAGAGGCCCATTTTATTAGTAAATTGTACTAGAGGAACATTGTATAAGCAACCATACAGCTAAAATAGTACCCACCTTTCCTGAAAATACAATTTAACTATAGTTAAAGGCAGTATTGAGGATTGTTGCAGCACTTGGCCCTTCAAGTATATTCAAATGATGGTAGTATCCCTTTGTGTACAGTAGGTATAGATCACGATTAATTGAAAAGTTTTCTTGTCATTTAAGTCATTAAATAAATTATTCTTCCTTTTCCCCCTTACCAGATGAACATGGCTATTTTGACAACTATCTCTCAGGCTGGTATATCTTGGCAGCAGTATTTCTTTTGTTGTTGCTGTTAAAGATTTTATTTTTACATAATCTCTGCACCCAACACAGGGCTCAAACTCACAATGCCAAGATAAAGAGTCACGTGCTCTACCAACTGAGTTAGCCAGGTGCCCTGACTCAAGATAGTGTATCTTGTGGGTGTTCTTGTTAGGTGGCAACACCACTGGTGTCTATCAGTGAAGCTAGATGAGAGAAAGGCTGATATTCTGTTTCTAGAGATTTCTGTCTATTCAGATTCCCTATTCTGATCCATGTTTGGGAGATTGTAAGATTATCTCCCATAAAGGGTGGAGTGGGGATTGAAGGGAAAATCTTTTGTGAACCTTCTGTAGAATTTTATCCTTTATGATCCTTCTGTAGAATTTTGGCAGCTCTTAATGTAGATTATGAGCTAAGTTGGAACTAAGCAGTTAATAGCTATCAGGAGGTCCATGAACCATATTATGAAATGGTATGAAAAAATCCATGTCTACATATATTTCTGTGTGTAGACTCCATAACTTTCCTTCAATACCTAGTATGAGTTCTACTTGAAAGGTTAAGAAATAACTGTATGTGTTGGGTGGGAGGGGAGGGAGGGTTGGAGAGAGAAAGAAGGGAGGAAAAGAAATCTGTTATAATATGACAATATATGTGGTCTTAATCCATTTATAGAGTGATACTATGGAACATTAGCCAATGATTGACTGTTTAGGCAATCCACTGTAGGGATAGTCCTGTAGTAGTTGATTTACAACTTTAGGTTTTTCCCACAGGCAGAGATTCTGATTTAGAGAATTCATTCTATTCACAGAAGTGTATAGACAAAATGCTTTTTAAAAACATAGTATTTGGCAAGAATTTTACCAAATGTTAATAAAAAGTTGTTGTTCAGAGGTGACTGGTGTCAGCTCAGGTAATGACTCACAGTCCGTGAGTTTGAGCTCCACATTGGGCTCACTGCCGTCAGCATAGAGCCTGCTTCAGATCCTCTGTCTCCTCCTCTCTCTGTCCCTACCCCATCAAAATTAAATAAACATTTTTTTAAAATTGTTTGGAAGTTATTAAACTTTTCAGGAACACACACTTTTAGCTACCCCATTACAGTTTTATAAATTACAGAGATAAGGTTTATTAGAAGCTACAAAATAAATATTTAAAACATTATGTAAAAGCTAAAGCTGTTAATTTTTTATTTTGGGTGACCTGACAAATTGTGATTGGAACCTGTTGTGAGTGTGACCAAGACAGTGTGTTCAATTCCATGTAAGAAATTTTAAAGTTTTACTGCCATTGCCTCTTATTAACTGACCTTTTGTTTAATAATTTCGGGTTGATATTAGGCCACCAACAAAATGGAAATGAAAGATATTGCTAAACACAAGACACTATGGAAAATGAACTCAACCAGTGAGCCTTTATTACTTGCTGGTGTAGAAGTCAATCCTTTGAAGAAATTCACTATTCCCAAGATCAGGAGGGCAGCTGGGAAAGGTAATATTTACTATTTCCAAGGAAGGCAGGGTTATTTCATAACTATTACTGCATTTTTCTGATTCTTAGTTTGTGTTCATCTTCTGTTTTGACTATATAAAATTAGATGAAGTCATGCCTTTAATTCCTTAAACACACATGTACCTTTGGTTCACACACAATGAAACAGACATGTCTCCTATCCCTTTCACTAAGTATACTTAAAATTGCCGGACATTATACACAAAACAAATAGTAGAAGACTTTGGAAGGTGTAGAGAAGATGGACCACTTAAAAACCCTGGGACTCAAGGAATGTCACTGCAGTAAGTTCTCTGGATTTTATGTTTTTGTTTCCTCCATGTCTCAGATCATATGCCAACAGTCCAGAATACCAGCTGGAATAGACACAGAAAGCCCCAAGAAAAGTGTCTTCTCCCTTGAAAAGGACTAGGAAGGGCACATCCTAGAAAAATAGAAACTTATTTGACAGTATGTCCCTTACTCCTACAAAAAACTAGGGGGAAAAATATAGCCGGTACACCTTTGTTAGCAAAAGCTAAGTGGAGGGCTTAGACTTCTATCCACTCCTCTCCCCTTCATGGCAGTAACAGGTTCCCCTCCCTGGCATCCCCTCCCCTGCAGTGTCAGTGGTTTTCCATCCCTGCCCTGTGGTGATGAGCCACCCCTTCTCACTTGGAATAGAGTCTATGAAG
>NW_024412412.1:28126344-28385245 GCF_014898765.1 Herpailurus yagouaroundi | reverse complement strand
CCCCCCCCGACACACACACACAGTGTTGTTGGAGACTCTGTAGGGAGCCAGGACTTCAGTCCAATCTGGTGGTAAAGAAATCAGTCCCTCCCTTTTCTTACTGGCAGTTTCCCCTGTTAGCTCAATTTCAGTAGAGGCTTGGTAAAACCCAAGATTAAATATGATCCAGAATATCTTAACAATATCCAAAATGACCAAAATAAAACTTTTTGAAATCACTCATTTTCTACCAACCAGGAAAAATCTCAACTTGAATGAGACAAAGTAATCCATAGATGCCAATACTCTGATGAAACAGATGTTGGAAATAATCTGACAAGGCTCTTAAGGCAGCCATTATAATGGTGTTTCAGTAAGCAACTATGAACACTCTTGAAACAAATGAAAAAATAGAAAATCTCAACAAAAAAATGTAAAATGTAATAAAGAACCAAGTAGAAATTTTGGAACTGAAAAATACAGTAATCAAAATAAAAACTCAAAGGATGGATCCAGAGAAGAGTTGAGAAGAAGACATTGGAAATAGTGAATTTGAAGATAATAAGAATAGAAATTACTCAGCCTGAATGACACGGGAGAACGTACACATGCACACACAGAAAAAAATACCAGAGCTTCAGGAATGTGTGGAACAATAATATAAGATTTAACACCTTTGTCCTCAGTGTCCCCAAAGAAGAAGAGAAAGAGTGTAGAAAAGTACTTGAAGGAATATTGGCTAAAAAATTTCCCAAATTTGGCAAAGGGCATAAACCTGCATAGTCAAAAGGCTGAAGGTTCCATAAACCCAAAAAGTCCATGCTATAGGATAGCATAATCAAACTTCTGAAGACTAAGGACAGAAAAATCTTGAAAGCAACTAGAGCAACCACATATCTATAAGGGAAAAAAAATTTTTTAAGTAAACTCTATGCCCAACAGGGGGCTTGAGCTCATGACTCCCAAGAGTAAGAGTCATGTGCTTCAACCAACTGAGCCAGCCAGGTGCCCCTATAGGGGAAAATTTTTTTGAATGACAGAAGATTTCTCATTAGAAACCATGGAGCCTAGAGGAGGTGGCATAACATTTAAGTATAGAAGGAGAACTGTCAACCCATAGTTCTGTCCCTGGGAAAAATATCCTTCAGGAATAGAAATGAAGTAGACATTTTCAGATGAAGTAAATTAAAATTTTTTCATCAACACATGGCTGAAAGAATGGCTGAGCAAAGTTCTCTAAACAAAGCAACAGAAGAAGGAAGCTGGGAACATTAGGAATTAAGGAAAGATTCAAAATACAGGGAAATATAATGAGCCATCCTTCTCTTGAGTTTTATAATTATGTTTGACAGTTGGAAAAAAAGTTGTAACATTCTCTGATGTGATTCTCCGTGTATATAGAGGAAATAATTATAAAGTGAGATGTTACCATTGGAAGGAACTGGGTGAATGGGAATATAGGTGCTCTCTGTATTATATATTACAACTACATGTGAATCTACAGTTACATCAGAATTAAAAGATTTTTATAAAAATAGATCAAAATGGATTTTTTTAAATGTTTGAGTAACCCATAGGAAGTCAGGAAAATGAAATCAAGAATTGAACGGTGGAGGAAAAAACAGATAAATGGCAGGCTTAAGCCCTAACATACCAGTTATATTAAGTGTAAGTTATATATACCAATTAAAAAAACGGGTTGACACAATATATTTTTATTGATTTTTTTAATATGAAATTTATCGTCACATTGGTTTCCATACAACACCCAGTGCTCATCCCAACAGGTGCCCTCCTCAATGCCCATCACCCACTTTTCCCTCCCCCCCACCCCCTTCAACCCTCAGTTTATTCTTAGTATTTAAGAGTCTTTTATGGTTTGGCTCCCTCCCTCTCTTTTTTTTTCCTTCCCCTCCCCCATGGTCTTCTGTTAAGTTTCTCGGGATCCACATAAGAGTGAAAACATATGGTATCTGTCTTTCTCTGTATGACTTATTTCACTTAGCATAACACTCTTCAGTTCCATCCACGTTGCTACAAAAGGCCATATTTCATTCTTTCTCATTGCCACGTAGTATTCCATTGTGTATATAAACCACAATTTGTTTATCCATTCATCAGTTGATAGACATTTAGGCTCTTCCCATAATTTGGCTCTTGTTAAAAGTGCTGCTGTAAACATTGGGGTACAGGTGCCCCTATGCATCAGCACTCCTGTGTCCCTTGGGTAAATGCCTAGCAGTGCTATTGCTGGGTCATAGGGTAGATCTATTTTTAATTTTTTGAGTAAGCTCCACACTGTTTTCCAGAATGGCTGCACCAGTTTGCGTTCCCACCAACAGTGCAAGAGGGTCCAGTTTCTCCACATCCTCTCCAGCATCTATAGTCTCCTGATTTGTTCATTTTGGCCACTCTGACTGGTGTGAGGTGGTATCTGAGTATGGTTTTGATTTGTATTTCCCTGATGAGGAGTGACATTGAGCATCTTTTCATGTGCCTGTTGGCCATCTGGATGTCTTCTCTAGAGAAGTGTCTATTCGTGTTTTCTGCCCATTTCTTCACTGGATTATGTGTTTTTCGGGTGTGGAGTTTGGTGAGTTCTTTATAGATTTTGGATACTAGCCCTTTGTCCGATATGTCGTTTGGAAGTATCTTTTCCCATTCCATCGGTTGCCTTTTAGTTTTGTTGATTGTTTCCTTTGTAGTGCAGAAGCTTATTATCTTCATGAGGTCCCAGTAGTTCATTTTTGCTTTTAATTCCCTTGCCTTTGGAGATGTGTCAACTACGAAATTGGTGCGGCTGAGGTCAGGGAGGTTTTTTTCCTGCTTTTTCTTCTAGGGATTTTATGGTTTCCTGTCTCACATTCAGGTCCTTTATCCATTTTGAGTTTATTTTTGTGAATGGTATAAGAAAGTGGTCTCGTTTCATTCTTCTGCATGTTGCTGTCCAGTTCTCCCAGCACCATTTGTTAAAGAGACTGTCTTTTTTCCATTGGATAGTCTTTCCTGCTTTGTCAAAGATTAGGTTGCCCATACTTTTGTGGGTCCAATTCTGGAGTCTCTATTCTATTCCATTGGTCTATGTGTCTGTTTTTGTGCCAATACCATGCTGTCTTGATGATTACAGCTTTTTAGTAGAGGCTAATGTCTGGGATTGTGATGCCTCCTGCTTTGGTCTTCTTCTTCAAAATTACTTTGGCTGTTCAGGGCCTTTTGTGGTTCCATACACATTTTAGGATTGCTTGTTCTAGCTTCAAGAAGAATGCTGGTGCAATTTTGATTGGGATTGCATTGAATGTGTAGATAGCTTTGGGTAGTATTGACATTTTAACAATATTTATTCTTCCAATCCATGAGCATGGAATGTTTTTCCATTTCTTTATAACTTCTTCAATTTCCTTCCTTAGCTTTCTATAGTTTTCAGCATACAGATCTTTTACATCTTTGGTTAGGTTTATTCCTAGGTATTTTATGATTCTTGGTTCAATTGTGAATGGGATCAGTTTCTTTATTTGTCTTTCTGTTGCTTCGTTATTAGTGTATAAGAATGCAACTGATTTCTGTACATTGATTTTGTATCCTGCGACTTTGCTGAATTCATACATCAGTTCTAGTAGACTTTTGGTGGAGTCTGTCGGGTTTTCCATCTATAATATCATGTCATCTGCAAAAAGTGAAAGCTTAACTTCATCTTTGCCAATTTTGATGCCTTTGATTTCCTTTTGTTATCTGATTGCTGATGCTAGCACTTCCAACACTATGTTAAACAACAGCGGTGAGGGTGGACATCCCTTCGTGTTCCTGATCTCAGGGGGAAAGCTCTCAGTTTTTCCCCATTGAGAATGATATTAGCTGTGGGCTTTTCATAAATGGCTTTTATGATGTTCAAGTATGTTCCTTCTATCCCGACTTTCTCGAGGGTTTTTATTAAGAAAGGATGCTGAATTTTGTCAAATGCTTTTTCTGCATCAATTGACAAGATCATATGGTTCTTTTCTTTTCTTTTATTAATGTGATGTATCACATTGATTGATTTGCGAATATTGAACCAGCCTTGCAGCCCAGGAATGAATCCCATTTGATCATGGTGAATAATTCTTTTTATATGCTGTTGAATTTGATTTTCTACTATCTTATTGAGAATTTTTGCATCCATATTCATCAGGGATATTGGCCTGTAGTTCTCTTTTTTTGCTGGGTCTCTGTCTGGTTTAGGAATCAAAGTAATGCTGGCTTCAGAGAATGAGTCTGGAAGTTTTCCTTCCCTTTCTATTTTCTGGAACAGCTTGAGAAGGATAGGTATTATCTCTGCTTTAAATGTCTGGTAGAATTCCCCAGGGAAACCATCTGGTCCTGGACTCTTATTTGTTGGGAGATTTTTGATAACTGATTCAATTTCTTCACTGGTTATGGGTCTGTTCAAGTTTTCTATTTCTTCCTGTTTGAGTTTTGGAAGTGTGTGGGTGCTTAGGAATTTGTCCATTTCTTCCACGTTGTCCAGTTTGTTGGCATATAATTTTTTATAGTATTCCCTGATAATTGCTTGTATTTCTGAGGGATTGGTCATAATAATTCCATTTTCATTTATGATTTTATCTATTTGGGTCATCTCCCTTTTCTTTTTGAGAAGCCTGGCTAGAGGTTTATCAATTTTGTTTATTTTTTCAAAAAAACCAACTCTTGGTTTCGTTGATCTGCTCTACAGTTTTTTTATATTCTATATTGTTTATTTATGCTCTGATCTTTATTATTTCTCTTCTTCTGCTGGGTTTGGGGTGTCTTTGCTGTTCTGCTTCTATTTCCTTTAGGTGTGCTATTAGATTTTGTACTTGGGATTTTTCTTGTTTCTTGAGATAGGCCTGGATTGTAATGTATTTTCCTCTCAGGACCTCCTTCGCTGCATCCCAAAGCATTTGAATTGTTGTATTTTCATTTTCATTTGTTTCCATATATTTTTTAATTTCTTCTCTAATTGCCTGGTTGACCCATTCATACTTTAGTAGGGTGTTCTTTAACCTCCATGCTTTTGGAAGTTTTCCAGACTTTTTTCTTGTGGTTGATTTCAAGCTTCATAGCATTGTGGTCTGAAAATGTGCATGGTATGATCTCAATTCTTGTATACTTATGAAGGGCTGTTTTGTGACCCAGTATGTGATCTATCTTGGAGAATGTTCCATGTGCACTTGAGAAGAAAGAAACAAGGGCCCTGAATGATACAATATATTTTTTCTTTTTTTTTGACACAATATATTTTTTAAGATGACTGAAGTATATAATGTTGATAAATCCACTGCAGATATAGTGATACACATTTTTTAAGTAACATAGGCAGAAAGGCCATGGAAACAGCCAAAATAAAGCATGACTAGCCTTATTCATCTCAGATAAGGCAGAATTCTGAGAAAAGAAAATTACCAGGAACAAAGAGGGATGTTGCATAATGATGAGAGAAAGGGTCAATCTACCCATAAGACATAGCAAACCTTAATGTGTATACATCAAACAACAGAGCTTCAGTATGCATGAATCAAAATTGTTAGAAATTAAAGAAGAAATGGACAAATTCAGATTTATAGCTGGAGACTTTAGTATACCTGTGTCAACAATTGGTAGAACTGAACTATTAAGGCAGAAAATCAGCAAAGATACAGAAGAACTTGACACCATCAAACAACAGAATCTAATTGACATTTATACATGACTTCACCCAACAACAGCAGAGTAGATATTCTTTTCAAACACTCATTTGACACTAATCAAGATAGACAATATGTTGGACCCTGAAACACATCTCCCCATATTTAAAGAATTGAAGTCATACGGAATATGTTCTTGGACCATATGCAAAGTAGAAATTCATAGAAAGTAATAGGTCTCAAGACACATGGAAAATAACACATTTCTAAATATTCATGAGATTTCAAGAGAAATAAAATGCATTGAATCAAAATGAAAATGCAACATAGCAGAATTTTAGGGAGACAGCTAAAGCATTGCTAACAAATTTATAGCACTGAATACTTAACATTAGAAAAAAGAAAGGATTTCATATGATCTCGTAATTCCACAACTGGGTATTTATCCAAAGAATACAAAAACACTAATTCAAAAACCTGTATGTTTATTGAAGTATAACTCACAATAGCTAAATTATGGAAGCAGCCCAAATGTCCATTGATAGATGAATGGATAAAGAAGACGTGGAATACTCTCTCTCTCCCTCTCTCTCTCTCTCTCTCTCTCTCTCTCTCTCTCTCTCACACACACACACACACACACACACACACACACACACAGTGGAATACTATTCAGCCATAAAAAAGAATGAAATCGACATTTGCAACAACATGGATGGATCTAGAGAGTATAATGCTAAGCAATATAAGTCAGTCAGAGAAAGACAAATACCATGTGATTTCACTCATATGTGAAATTGAAGAAAATAAATGAACAAAATTAAAAAGAGACAAGCCAGTGGGGCACCTGGGTGGCTCAATTGGGTAAGTGTCCGACTTTGGCTCAGGTCATAAATCTCCATTTAGGAGTTTGAGCCTCCTGTCTGGCTCTGTGCAGACAGCTCAGAGCCTGGAGCCTGCTTCAGATTCTCTGTTTCCTCTCTGCTCCTTCTCTGCTCCTTCTCTGTCTCTCTCAAAAAATAAACAAACACTGAAAAAATTATTAAAAAAAGAGAGAGAGAGACAAGCCAAAACCAGACTCTTAACTATAGAGAACTGATGGTTACCAGAGGGGAAGTGGGTAGAGAGATGGGTGAAATAGGTGAAGGGGAGTTAAGAGTACATTTATCTTGATGAGCACTGAGTAACGTATAGAATTGTTGAATCACTATATTGTACATCTGAAACTATATGTTAACACTGTATGTTAACTGTTCTGGAATTAAATTTTTTAAAAATAGGAATGATTTCATAACTAACTTCAGCTTCCACCTTAAGAAAATAAGAACGGAATAACAAGCCCAAAACAAGCAAAGAAGGAAAATCAATGAAAAATAAGTTGGTTGATTGAAAAAATAAAAAACTTGACAAACCTTTAGCAAGACTGACAGAAGGGACAAATATTACAAATTACCACTATCAGGAATGAAATGGGATATCATTTCTGACCCACAGCATTAATGGTTAATAAGGGAATACTATGAACAGATCTACTTACATAAACATAGATGAAATAGACCCATTTGTCAGAAACTACAAAGTAACAAAACATTGTTGGAAAAGAAATCTCCAGACCCAGATGGTTTCACTGGAGAATTCTAAACATTTAATTAATTAACTATTATTAATTTAATTATTTTATTTTTGAGAGAGAGTGAACACAAGCTGGGGAGGAGCAGAGAGAGAGGGGGACAGAGGATATGAAGTGAGCTCTGCACTGGCAGCAGTGGGCACAACGCAGGGCTCAAACTCATGAACCATGAGATCATGACCTGAGCCAAAGTAGGACACTCAACCGACTGAGCCACGCAGATGCCCCAGAATGCTATACATTTAAAAAAGAGTTAATACAAATTCCACAGACCCTCTTCCAGAAAATAGAAAATAATTTTATGATATTACAAGCAGACAAATGCAATACAAAAAAAGAACAACACATGCCAATATCCATCATGAATATTGATGCAGAAATCTTATACAAAATATAAGCGAATTCAACAGCACAGTATATAAAATGAATTAGACCAGAGTACCAAAGAAAATTTATTTGAGGGATGCAAGCCTGGTTTTGTATTTGAAAGTGAATCTATATTTGCAGGATAGAGAACAATTGCATAATCATATTAATTAATGCAAAGAAAGCATTTGACAAGTTTCAACACTCATGACAAAGACCCAGCAGACTAAGAACAGGGCAATTTCCTCAACTTGATAAGGAGTATATTAAAAATGACTGTAGCTAACATCACACTTAATGATGAACAACTGAAGTTTTCTCTGTAAGAGAAGAAGGCAAGAACATTCTCATTTACCATTCTTATGAACATAGTGCTGGAAATTGTAGCCAGTGCAAAAAGTGAATGAAATTGATTTAAAAACAAGAAAAGAAGAAATTAAAAAAAAAGAAAAGAAATAAAACTTTCTGTTTGAAGATAACGTAGGGAAACTCAAGGAATTTACAAAAAAAAAAAAAAGTCCCAACTAGTAAGTCCAGCAAGGTCACTGGATGCGTGATTAAAATAGAAAAATCATAGAAGCAACTAAGTGTCCATAGATGGTTGAATGGATAAAGAAGATGGAGTATATGTGCACACACACACATACACACAGGAATATTAGCCATAAAAAAGAATAAAATCTTGCCATTTGTGACAACATGGATGGACCTAGAGGGTATTGTACTGTGTGAAATAACTTAGAAAAACACAAATACCATATGATTTCACTTAACATGTGGAATCTAAAAAACGGAACAAGTGAACAAGAAAAAAGCAGAAATAGACTCATAAATACAGAAAAGAAACTAAGGGTAGCCAGAGGGGAGAGAAGTTGGGGGAATGGGCAAAATAAGTGAAGGGGATTAGGAAGTACAAACTTCCAGTTATAAGTTAAGTCATGGGAATGAGAAATACAGTCTAGGGGATATAATTAATAATATTGTAGTGACTTTGGATGGTGACATATGGTAACTATACTTATTGTGGTGAGCATTTTGTAAAGTATATAATTGTTGAATCACTATGTTGTATACCTGAAACTAATATATTATTGTATACCAACTCAGCTATGTCTCAATTTTCAAAAAATGGAAAAAATCAGTTAAATTTTTATAGATTAGCAAGGAGCACGTGAAAATTAACATGAATATCAAACATAATGCCATTTATAATAGCTCAAAACATGAAATACAGATGTAGAAGTCTAACAAAAACATGTATGGTGTTTTTTGCTTTAAACAATAAATGCTGATGAAAGAAATCAAAGAGAATCTGTTACTGGGGAGGTGTACTTACATTCATGGATTAGAAGACTCAGCATAATGAAGATGTCAGTTCTCCACAAATTTAGATTTATTGCCATTTCTCTCAAAACCCCAGCAAGTCTTTTTGTAAATAAATTTATTCTCAAATTTGCATGAAAAGGCAAAGAAACTAGAATAGCTTACACAATTTTGAAGTAGAAACACAAAGTGTAATTACTCTGCTCAATACTAAAAGCTTACTCTGTAGCTACAGTAATCAAGACAGCATAGCATTGGCAGAAGAATAGACATGAGTGGAACAGAATACAGACTCCAGAAATAAACCCACATTAATACATTTGTTTGATTTTTTCAATTAATTTTTATGAAAGTATATTCAATGGAGGAAAGGTAGTCTTTTCATCAGATATTGCTGGAGCAACTGGACAGCATCCATAGGCAAGAAAATGAACTTCTCCCTACTTCACACAAAACATAATTACAGTTGAATCATGGGTGGGGCCTGGCTGGCTCATTTTGTAGATCATGCGACTCTTGATCTCAAGATTGTGAGTTCAAGCCCCAAACTGGGTGTAGAGATTACTTGAAACTAAAATCGTGGAAAAAGAATCATGGGTTTAAATGGAAAATGTGAAACTAAAATTTCTACAAGAAATCTGAAGAATCTAGAACAGTTCTCAGAAGTGATGTCAGGGGCGCCTGGGTGGCGCAGTCGGTTAAGCGTCCGACTTCAGCCAGGTCACGATCTCGCGGTCCGTGAGTTCGAGCCCCGCGTCGGGCTCTGGGCTGATGGCTCAGAGCCTGGAGCCTGTTTCTGATTCTGTGTCTCCCTCTCTCTCTGCCCCTCCCCCGTTCATGCTCTGTCTCTCTCTGTCCCAAAAAAATAAACGTTAAAAAAAAAAAAATTAAATAAAAAAAAAAAAAAAAAGAAGTGATGTCAAAAGCACAAGGTATACAAATTTGAGCCCCACACTGGGTATAGAGATTACTAAAAAAATAAATAAATAAACTTTAAAAAAAAAAAAGGAAAAGTTGATAAATTGGCTTCATCACAATTAAAAATTTTTGTAAAAGACTGTTAGGTAAGTGAAAAGACAAGCTTAGTGGGAGAAAAGGTAGGGTTTTGTTTTTTTAAGTATAGTTGACACACAATGTTACATTAGTTTCAGGTGTACAACATAGTGATTCAACAAGTCTACATTATGCTGTGCTCCCGACAAGTGTAGCTACTATCTGTCACCATACAATGTTCAACACTGTTAAGTACCATTGACTATATTCCCTATGCTGTACCTTTTCTCCCCATGACTTATTTATTCCATAATGGGAAACCCGTATCTGCTACTCCCCTTTACCCATTTTGCTCTTCCTTCCACCCCCCTTCCCTCAAGCAACCATCAGTTTTTCTATTTATGGGTCTGATTTTTACTTTTTGTTTTTTATTTTCCACATATAAGTGAAATCATATGGTATTTGTTTTTTCTCTTTCTGACTTATTTCATATAGCATAATATCCTCTAGGTCCATCCATGTTGTTGCAAATGGCAAGATCTTCTCCTTTTTTGTGACTAATATTAAATTGTAAATATATATACCACAGCTTTTTAAAAAAATTTTTAATGGTTTTTTTTTTTTGAAAGAGAGACAGAGCATGAGCTGGGGAAGGGCAGAGGAGACACAGAATCTAAAGCAGCTCCAGGCTATGAGCTGTCATCACAGAGCCCGACGTGGGGCTGGAACCCATGAGCTGTGAGATCATGACGTGAGACGAAGTCAGACACTCAACCGACTGAGCCACCCAAGCACCCCTATATACCACATCTTTATCCACTCATCTATCATTGGACACTTGGGCTTCTTCCATACCTTGGCTGTTGTAAATAATGATGCGCTAAACATAGGGGTTCATGTATCTTTTCACATTTCTGTTTTCATTTTTGGGGGTAAAAACCCAGTAGTGGAATTACTGAATCATATGGTATTTCTGTTTTTAATTTTTTGAAGAACTAACATTCCCACCAACAGTGCACAAGGGTTCCTTTTTCTCCATATCCGCGTCAACACTTGTAAATCATGTATCTGAGAAGAACTCAGATCTTGAGCATGTAAAGTGCTTTGCAAATTCAGTAGTAAGAAAAAGACATTCCAATAGTAAGGAAAAAAACATGAACAGACATTTCACTAAAGAGGATGTACAGACAGCAAATGAGCATATAAAAAGATGTTCAACATCATAGCCATTAAGGAAATGGAAACCACAATAAGATACCACTACTCATTTGATGAAACAGCTAAAATTAAAAGAATAACAATGCCAAATGTTAGCAAAGATGTGGAGAAACCAAATCAGTCATATAACCAGTGGAAATGTAAGATAGCTCAGCCACTCTTTGAAAAACGGTTTGATAGTTTCTTAAAAACACCAAACGTGCAATTATCATATAACCCAGAAATTGCACTTTTGGGCATATCCCAGAGAAGTGAAAACTTAGGTCCACACAAAAACCATACACAAATGTTCATAGCAGCCTTATTTGGAATAGCCAAAAATTGGCTACCACCTAGGTTTACAGTGAGTGGATGGTTAGACTATGGTACATCCATACCATGGAATACTTAGCAATAAAACCAAACCATCTACTGAAATAACAACTTAGTTGGATCTCAAAGGGATTATCTTGAATGAAAAAAGCCAATGTCCATAGGTCACAAATACAAAATTCTACTTAACAAAACATTCTTGAAATGACAAAGGTATAGAATATGGAGAACAGATGAGTAGTTTTCAAGACTTAGAGGCAGAGAAGGAGAATAGGGTTATCAGTATGATTCTGTTTATAAAACAGTAAGGGAGATCTTTGTGGTGATGAATCTTGATTATAGTGGTTGCCATGAATCTATACATATGGTAAAATTGCATAGAACCATACACACAAATACAAGTATATGTAAAACTGATAAAATCTTAAGATCTGTGGATTGTACCAATATTATTTTTCTGGTTTTGATATTATATGTCATTGTGTAGATGTACAAAGATGTAATTTTAAAGTCAAATAACCACTTGCCCTTTTCTTTATCTTTAGCTTACTTATCACCTTGTTGCACCAACACTAGAGAGTATAGTTTCATACATGATACTCTTAACCAGTGCCGGCTTGATGTAGGCTGTGATCTACAATCATCGTGGCAGTTTGGGGATACAAAACTGGTTCACAATGAGGATCTGGAAAAAAAATTTACTTCTAAGAGGTAAGTTATTATGGCCTATAAGTTTAGATTTTTTTTTTTCATTTTTACTATAAAGTTTTATATAAATTAGTAATTTCTACCATTTGAGATTTGGTAAGTACCACTAAAAAAATAAGTACAGAGATTATTTATTCATTATTTTATTGGCTTCTCATGGCCTTGTGTAATGGTGAAGAGCTAAGTGTGATATTTTGGTTAATAAATTTTACAGGTTAACGTAGCCAGATTTCAGACACATGTAGTTTTTTAATCCTGATAAATTTTTCAGAAGCATATATCAGCACATTTATTGAGCAGCCATTGTATAGATTCTTTGTGCCTCCTGCATAATATAAAACAGCAATTAAAGAATTCAGAAAAATGGGGGCACCTGGGTGGATCAGTCGGTTGAGCATCTGACTTCGGCTCAGATCATGATCTCACAGCTTGTGAGTTTGAACCCCGAGTCAGGTGCTGACAGCTCAGAGCCTGGAGCCTGCTTCAGAATCTGTGTCTCCCTCTCTCTCTACTCTTCCCCCCACTTGTGTCCTCTTTTTCAAAAATAAACAAACATTAAAAAATTTTAAAAAAGAATTTAGAAAAATAACTTTTTTTTCCTTGACTCAACCATTCAGAGACTTAGTTGATGTTTTAATTTGGCAAGATTATATCTGTCCATTTCCAGCTATTCCACTAGAGCCACTATTTTTTTTCTTCTGAAAAACTTTTGAGTGTAGTTAACACATAGTATTTACATTAGTTTCAGGTATACAACTATTTCTGATACTAATTTTTAAAAGTACTACTTGTACTTTTTGGGAAGGCATAATCCATTATGTTGTTTTGATAAGAAAGAAGAAAAGCATATGCAATTTCTCATTATAAACATTTTGCATTTATAGGTCTAGATCTTATGTGAATACAATATAGCTTTTTCATTTTCTGAATTTTTCTCCTTTATCAATTTGCATTTAATGTAAAACCTAACTGTAGTTTGATGCAAGACCCATACTTAGAACTCATTTTGGAATGTTTTTTGTTTCTTTTTTTGTTTTAAAATTAATTACTCTTGACTCAAACATACATACCCCCTGGTATCACTTTGAGAGAGTTGGTGGGACTGACAGATATAGTTGATAGCATATTCTTTCATCTAGACACCACAGTTTTGAGCAAAAGTAGAATGGACTGGATATATCCTGCCACTTCCAAATTGAAGTAATAGTTTGATCAAAAATTAATTCCTGGTATTGCTCTTTGATTTTGGTTCTTCTAGGCTTTTTAAAATTTTACCCTTTTTTGTAATGCCCCCCTGCCCAACACTTAATTTACAAGCTCTTAAAGTTAGCAGAGAAATTAGAACCATGAAACAAGACATGTAAGAACATTGCAAATAACCAACAATATAGATTTATTGGTTTCTTAGGTATTTGCCCAATTAGACAAACTCATTTGTTTCCCATAGTACTTTATACTCATTTTTCTTACTACAAATATTGGTTTTGTCAGATTCTCCTGTATTGTGAGTTTTATCTCATTTGTGTTTATGTCCATAGCATGAAACTGGAAACACAGTGGACACTTAATTGTTAAATTAAGTTAAATTTTTCTTTCTTTTTTTTTTTTTAAGTGGAATGTTTCACCAATTTGCATATCATCCTTGCACAGGAGGCCATACTAATCTTCTCTGTATCATTCCAGTTTTAGTGTATGTGCTGCTGAAGTGAGCACAAATTTTTATTTCATATTTTAAAACTCCATAGGTTTTAAAGGGCCCTTAATTAACCTTAAGGCACAAGTGGGAATAAAATAAAAGGAAAAATAAATCAGAATGGTTAGCAGAAATCAAAAAGAATGAAATCTTGCCATTTACAACTACGTGGATGGAACTGGAAGGTATTATGCTAAGTGAAATTAGTCAGAGAAAGACAAATAAATGACTTCACTCATATGAGGACTTTAAGATACAAAACAGATGAACATAAGGGAAGGGAAGCAAAAATAATAAAAAACAGGGAGGGGAACAAAACATAAGAGACTCCTAAATATGGAAAACAAACAGAGGGTTACTGGAGGGGTTATTGGAGGGGGATGGGCTAAATGGGTAAGGGGCATTAAGGAATCTACTCCAGAAATCATTGTTGTACTATATGCTAACTAACTTGGATGTAAATTAAAACAATAAAAATAAACTTTAAAAAAGAATGGTTAGCAGAAGAAAATAATAGAATGAAAAGAAAAGGTATAGTAACATTGACTGCTTCTGGCTTTTCTTTTTATCACTCACCTTGGAGGAGTTAATATGTCTATGGGCTCAGCAAAAGCAAGTATCTCCAAAAGGACACTAATTTCCACTTCTTATCTCCATTCCATCTATCACTTCTTAAATTTTTTTTTTCAACGTTTATTTATTTTTGGGACAGAGAGAGACAGAGCATGAACGGGGGAGGGGCAGAGAGAGAGGGAGACACAGAATCGGAAACAGGCTCCAGGCTCTGAGCCATCAGCCCAGAGCCTGACGCGGGGCTCAAACTCACGGACCGCGAGATCGTGACCTGGCTGAAGTCGGACGCTTAACCGACTGCGCCACCCAGGCGCCCCTCCATCTATCACTTCTTAAATGTGAAATAGGTGAAAGCGTTAATAATCTAAACATCTATGTATTCGATCATTCATTAAACATCTGAGTGCCTATTGTGTCAGACACTATTTTTGATACCCTCAGAGAAAATGAGTGTTTTTTCCTCAGCCTTAAAGAGTTCACATTCTAGTTTAGAACACATGCAGCTAAATATAAAATACAGCGTTATCATAAACATACAGGTGTACAGATGAGGGACTGATTATTCTTAAGAATTTTAAGAGATGCTTTAAAGAATTAAACTTGAGCTGGTATTAATGGGTAAAAGAGAAACTGAATTATTAAGGCCATTGCCTTATTTGTATCAGTTTGACCCTTTTTGTTTTAATATTACTTACTTTTAAACATTTCAAATTTATTGAAAGGATGTCATTTTAAAGATTGTCAGTACCCAACTTAATGTTATCGTTGAATTAGTACTTGACATCTCCGTTTCTGTTTCACCCCAGATGTAGTCTGATTCGTCCGTGGTTTACTTCATTTACTTTAACGGTAATTGATTCCAAGGGTGGGCTGAACTAAATCAGTTTGGGTCAGTAACACACTGAAGATGTATTGACATGGGGGTCTCTAGGAAAGAGAAGCCAATCTGATGTGAACAAGGAAGCATTTTGCTTAAGCTACTGATAGCACCACTGAGGTAATAAAGAGACTAGTGTTAGGACGACCCTAAAGCTGAGGACAGCAGGACAAAGAGATGGAAAAAACCTGGATCCTTGATGACATCTGGAGCCACAGAACCCGTCAACCCTGATAAAAGCTGCAAGATTTCTGAATTTCTTGTTATAAGAAGTCAACTTATTTTTAAGCCAGTTTGAACAAGTTTCTGTGCTTGATGCCAACAGCATTCCAGCTGATACTGAATTTCGTACTGGGACAGGGGTACTTGCAAGTAAGAGATTGTATACTATGGATTTAACTTGGAGAGAGGGCAGTAAGGGTGCCAACTTGAGATGTTGGTGATATTCCCTTATACTTTGGGGCATAACCATTTGCTTCCTGAGGCTGTGGTTTGGAAGGAAATTATACAGAAATTTGAGGATATTGAAGTGCCCTGACCCTGTCCTACTTAGACCCAAAAGACCTTAAACATTCAGATTGCAGATTTGGTAAGAAAGATTCTTTCTTCATGTGGTTTCACAGGTCAGCCTCATAAAATTAGATTGAGGTAAAGAATTCATCTTTTCTGAAGTTAGTTTGAATTTCGGATTAGAAAAGAGATTTAACAGGAGATAAGTATGCTATAGAGCACATACTTTCAACCTTCCCGATACCTTCTTTAAGTATTTTCTACTGGGTAAATGGAAACTACTCAGGTTTATACAGTAAAGGTATTTTTTATTATTTTATTTTTTATTTATTTTTTTTTAATTTTTTTTTTAACGTTTATTTATTTTTGAGACCGAGAGAGACAGAGCATGAACAGGGGAGGGGCAGAGAGAGAGGGAGACACAGAATCTGAAACAGGCTTCAGCCTCTGGGCCGTCAGCACAGAGCCCGACGCGGGGCTCAAACCCACGGACCGTGAGATCATGACCTGAGCTGAAGTCGGACGCTTAACCGACTGAGCCACCCAGGCGCCCCAGTAAAGGTATTTTTTAAATGCAATGGGGGAAGAAATGGATAGTTTCTAATTGGAATGCAGTAGGTAAAGGCCATTCCAAATTCAGAGCCTTAGAAGATGGGAAGATTTAGAGGCTTGTTGCCAGGAGATAAAGTCTTAATTGCAACCATTGTCTAACCGTGATCTTGCTATGGTTACTAGCTTTTAGAATTTTGAGGGTAAAGAATACTAGCTGCTTCTTTTCAAAAGGACATACTGTGTGCTAAGGGCCAGTTAACACTGACCACTGCTGTATCATTGTTTACTTTTCTGAATTTAATTGTAGTTACCCTATTTTTTTCCTTTTACCGATCTATTTTGGGTGTAGATAATAATCTTATAGCTGTATTACCTTAATGGGTGTTAACTATAGGGATCTATATCCAGACCTGTTGGAAATGAAGGCATGTTAGTCAGATCATGGATCTGAAGTTAGATGCAGTAACCGTATGACATTTTGGCTTGTTCCCTTTTTGTGAGGTAGGTTGAAGGGTTTTGTGTGAGCCTAAGCATTTTTGAAAGTATATGTGTTAGAAGAAGGGTGTGTGCAAAGTGTAACCAAGTTAGACTATAGTCTTTCTAACAATTCTAAATCATCTTACATAATTTAAACTATTTTTTGTCGTATTGTCCTTTATTGGTTTACTGATGTACAGGCCTGGTCTGTATGGTTCACTAGGATACTGTATGAGACCTGCCTGGAAATCCTGAGATGAAGGCAGTGTCTCTATTAAGGACCGCAAGCAAGGAAGCTATAGGTCTAGTTGCTGCTTGGCAGCCTTCTTAAGACTTAGAGGAGACAAAGATAAAAGTAAAGCTATAGACAGCAGTAAGGAGAGTCAAAGCAAAGAAACTTGAATCCTTAATATTTTGGGGGAACTGAGTAAATTCAGAATCTGCCTTCAGTAGGCAGCACAGTACATCCCCCAAAATGCCCACATCTTGATTCTTAGAATCTGTGAATATGTTATTTTACATAACAACAAAGACTTTGCAGATCTGATTGCGATCACAAACCTGCAGATGGGCAATTATCTTGGATTACCTGCGTGAGTGCAGTTTCGAGATGCGAGCTCTTAGAAATGTAAGAGGAAGGCAGAATGGGTCAGAGAGGAGACAGGAAAAATTTCAGAGGGATTCAGCCTGCTTTTCCTGGCTTTCAAGATGGAGGAAAGGTGTTATGACTCAAGGAATGCTGGTAACTTCTAGAACCTGGGAGCAGCATTCAGCAAACAGCTAGAAAGGAAATAGGATGTTAGTGCTCCGTCTGCAAGTAAATTTTGCCAACAAGTGAAGAGATCCTCCCCCAGAGCCTGAGACAGGAACACAGTTCAAATGCCACCTTTATTTTAACCTGATGAGACCTACATTGGACTTACGTCTTACTTAGCTATAAAATAAACTTGATTTGTTTTAATCCACTGAGTCTGTGGTAATTTGTTCTAGCAGCAATAGAAAACTAATACCTGCCTTTATCATCTCCAGACTTCTTGTGTGAGTTAGAAATTTTTTCCAGGGCTCCTGGGTGGCTCAGTGGGTTAACCATCCGACTCTTGATTTTGGCTTAGGTCATGATATCAGAGTTTGTGGGATTGACCCCCACTTGAGATTCTCTCTCTCCCTCTCACACTGCCCCTCCCCCACTCACACTCTCAAAATAAATATTAAATTTTCCCTCTAGCTTTATTGAAATATGATTAACATATAACATTGTGTAAATTTAAAGTATATAATGTGATGATTTAATACATAGGTTATGAAATGTTTACCACAGTAAGGTTAGTTAACTCCTCTTTTACCTCACATCATAAACCATTTTGTTTTATTTTTATGGTGAGAATATTAAAGCTCTTTTCTCATAGCAACTTTCAAATATACAATACAATATTGTTAACTGTAGTCACCATGCTGTCCCATAGATCCTCCAAACTTATTAATCTTTTAACTGAAAGTTTGTACCCTTGACCAACATCTCCCCATTTCCCCTACACCCTAGGCCTGGCAACTCCCATTCTATTCTCTGTTTCTATGAATTTGATGTTTTTAGATTCCACATGTAAGTCAGATCAAATGGTATTTGTCTTTCTCTCACTTACTTCACTTAACATAATGCCCTCAAGGTCCATTCTTATGTCACAAACTGAAGGATTTCCTTTGTTTTATTGGTGAATTGTATTCTATGGTGTGGGTGTGTGTGTGTACCCCATATTTATCAATTCATGTGTTGATGGATACTTAAGTTGTTTCCATGTCTTGGCTATTGTGAGTAATGCTGCAGTGAACATGGTGGATACAGATATCTCTCTAAGATAGCAAGTTCATCTCCTTCAGATACGTACCCAGAAGTGGGATTGCTTGATCATATAGTAGTTCTATTTTTAATGTTTTGTGGAATCTCCATACTGGTTTCCATAGTGACTGCACCAATTTATGTTCCCATTAACAATGCATCAGGGTTCCATTTCCTCCACATCCTCACCAGCACTCTTTATCTTGTCTTTTTTTTTTTTCAACGTTTATTTATTTTGGGGACAGAGAGAGACAGAGCATGAACGGGGGAGGGGCAGAGAGAGAGGGAGACACAGAATCGGAAACAGGCTCCAGGCTCTGAGACATCAGCCCAGAGCCTGTCGCGGGGCTCGAACTCACGGACCACGAGATCATGACCTGGCTGAAGTCGGACTCTCAACCGACTGCGCCACCCAGGCGCCCCTATCTTGGCTTTTTGAGAATAGCCATTCTAACAGATATTAGACAGTGTCTCATTGGGTTTTGATATGCATTTCCCTGATGCTTAGTGATGTTGAGCACCTACCTTTTCATGTACTTGTTGGCCTTTAGTAGATTTTCTTTAGGAAAATGTCCATTAAAGTTCTATGCCCATTTAAAAAAAATTTTTTTTAATGTTTATTTATGTTTGACAGAGAGAGAGAGACAGAGCATGAGTGGGGGAGGGGCAGAGAGAGAGAGGGGGACACAGAATCTGAAGCAGGCTCCAGGCTCTGAGCTGTCAGCACAGAGCCCGATGCAGGGCTCGATCTCATGAACCTCGAGATCATTACCTGAGCTCAAGTCAGATGTTTAACTGACTGAGCCACCCAGGCGCCCCGCCCATTTTTTAATCAGATTGTGTTTTTGCTTTTGAGTTGTTACGTACCTTATGTATTTTAGGATATTAACCCCTTACTAGATACATGGCTTGTAAATATTTTCTCCTACTCCGTAGGTTGTCTTTTCCTTTTGTTGGTTCTTTCTGCTGTGCAGAGTATTTTAGTTTGATATAGTCCCACTTCTTTATTTTGCTTTTGTTGCCTTTGCTTTTGGAGTTAGATGCAAAAAATCATGGCCAAGACTGATGTCTAGGAGCTTACTGCTTATGTTTTCTTCTGGGAGATTTATGGTTTCAGGTCTTACAGTCAGGTCTTTTATCTGTTTTGAGTTAATTTTTATGAGTGGTGTAAGAAAGTAGTCTATTTTGCATATAGCTGTCCAGTTTTCCCAACACCATTTATTGAAGAGACTGTCCTTTTCCCATTGTATGTTCTTGACTCCTTTGTCATAAATCAATTGACCACATATGCCTGGGTTTATTTCCAGACTCTATTCTGTTCCATTGATTTATATGTCTGTTTTTATGCTAGTACCATGCTGTGTTGATTACTATAACTTTATATTATCATTGAAATCAGGGAGCATTGTGCTTCCAGCTTTGTTCTTCTCTCTCACGATTACTTTGACTATTTGGGGTCTTTGTGGTTCTATATAAGTTTTAGGATTATTTATTCTATTTCTATGAAAAATGCCATTGAAATTTCGGTAGGGATTGCATTGAATTGTAGATTGCCTTGGGTTGTATGGACATTTTAAAAATGTTAATTTTTCTAATTTCATGAGCGTGGAATATCTTTTTACTTGTGAGTTCTTCACTTTGTCTTAATAGTGACAATAGTGTCTTAATAGTTTTCAGTGTACAGGTCTTTCCCCTCCTTGATTAAATTTATTTCTAGGTATTTTCTTCTTTATAATGTAGTTGTAAATAGGGTTTTTAAAAAAGATTTTATTTATTTTTTATTTTCATTAGAGAGCATGTGAGCAGGGGAGGGGCAGAGGGAGAGAGAGAGAATCTTTTTTTTTTTCAATATATGAAATTTATTGTCAAATTGGTTTCCATACAACACCCAGTGCTTATTCCAAAAGGTGCCCTCCTCAATACCCAACACCCACCCTCCCCTCCCTCCCACCCCCCATCAACCCTCAGTTTGTTCTCAGTTTTTAAGAGTGAGAGAATCTTAAGCAGGCTCCATGCTCAGCACAGAGCCCCGCACTGGGCTCCATCTCACAACCATAAGATCAAGATCTGGGCCAAAATCAAGAGTTAGATGCTTATCTGACTGAGTCACCCAGGCACCCCTCTTCTCTTCCTGATAGTTGTTTTTAGCTTATAGAAGTGTAACAATTTTCCGTATATTGATTTTGTGTCCTGCAACTTTGCTGAATTCATTTATTAGTTCTGAGAGTTTTTTGGTGGAGTTTTTAGGATATTCTGTATATAATATCAAGCCATCTGCAAATGTGACAGTTCCAATTTGGATGCCTTCTTTTCCAATTTGGATGCCTTTTATCTCTTTTTCTTGCCTAATTCTTCTAGGTAGGACTTCAATACTACGTTGAATGTGTAGAGAAAGTTTGAATTCTTAGTAGGGCAAAATCTTTTTTTTTATTAAAAAAATTTTTTAACGTTTTTTATTTATTTTTGAGACAGAGACAGAGCATGAACGGGGGGGGGGGGGGGCCAGAGAGAGGGGGAGACACAGAATTGGAAGCAGGCTCCAGGCCCTGAACCATCAGCCCAGAGCCCGACGTGGGGCTCGAACTCACGGACCGCGAGATCGTGACCTGAGCTGAAGTCGGACGCTTAACCGACTGAGCCACCCAGGCGCCCCAGTAGGGCAAATTCTTTATCTCCATTTCTTTGTGCCAGTTATTAGAGGTTTACTATATACCTTTGGTGGAGTCATGTTTCCCTGATTCTTCATAATCCTCATAGCTTTGCGTAGGTGTCTGTGAATTTGAAGAAGTGGTCACCTCTTCCAGACTTTATACATTGAACGTTGGTAAGTGTAGACCTCACCTGCAAGTGGGGGCAGGGTACCACGGCTTATGGTAGCTCCAGATCTGAGGGGGGTGGATGGCAACTTATTGGATTAGGTCTTGGCCTGCAGAGTATTGGCAGTTTTGTGGTCCTTGGTGAGTGTTGCCAGACATTCACATAACCTGCATGAGCTCTTGGGGTTCTCAGTGTCTTCCCCTGGTCTGTCAGCTAGGGACCAGAGCAGTAGTGGCCTGAGTCTGTCATGCACACACACTCAGTTGCAGGTGCCTATGTTGTAACAGGGGTCAGCTGCTAACACATGTAGTGGCACATGGTGGAAGTCAGGACAGGCAGCACAGGCCAGCCACCAGCATGTGTACTGGCAGCTGGATCTGGCTGTGTTCACTACCATGTTGGTTGGATCTTGCCCTGGACACATAGCAATGTGGAGGTCAGTGATGGAGATTGGGCCAGAGGGTATGCACGTGCATAGTTGGGAGTGGCTATAGGCCAGCGACAGAAGACAGGCCTTAATCTGGCCCACATGCAGCCGTAGGAGCCTTCACTATGGATGTGGTCTGATGTGGCTGCAGGATCTCTGCATGGTGTGCACACAGCATTTTAGGCTGGTGACAGCTGTTTACCCAGCAGCATATAAGTACACAACTGGAGGGGGCTTGCCCTGAGCACCTGCATGTTGGTGAATGTCAGCTGCAGGAGTCTGCATGGGTGTGTTACACTCTCGGAGCCAGAGGGTCTTTGGCTGGCTGCTGGCAGAAAGTGGGTAGAGAGACTTGGGCAGCTGGTGTCAGCAAATATAAATAGGTGGGTCTGAAACTAGTGAAATTTGCAGGGGTATGCCACAGCTTTGTGGCCGTTGGTTTCTTCAGTAGTGAAAGCTGCTAGTGTTTGCTGAACAAGTCAGTAGGAAGGTGGTTGCTCCTGTTGTATGGCTGCTACAGGTAGCCTCTGCTTTTCTTCCTTGTTCCCAGCAGTCTCTATATGTCTCAGCTTTGCCATTCTCTGGTTGGGTAAAACCAAAGCAGATCCTTGATCCTTCGTGAAGTGCCCCAGAGGGGTAGGGAAGCTGGTTACTCACCTCACTCTCACTTTTCTGGTAAGGAGAACTCTTTTTCACCTGGGAAATACCCTTTTGGGACCGAGCAATGCCAGCTTGATTTGTGCGCTGATACAGGCAAACTGAAGCTGTTTGTCCTTCCCTTTTTGTGCAATTACTCTCAGTTTTTTTTGTGCCACCGTGTTGCTGCAGTTTCTTAAGTGAACGCCAAAGCTCTGCCAGAGCTGTTTTTGTTTGTAGGTAGCTATGTAATTGTTGATCTTTTCTTAGGGGCCAGAGGGTGGGGTCTGCTACTCCACTGTCTTTGTGACATCACTACCCTTGAATCAAAGATGTACTTCTGTAAACTTAGTTAAATCCCCATTTTTCTTAGCTTGACTATGCTTCATTTCATGTATTCTGCTTTTTGCCAGCTAGACATTGATCACCTGTCAGCAATCTGATGGATTTGAAAACATTTAAATTCTTTTTCCAGCCCTCCAAAACCAGTTACTTCATTTTATTTAAGTATTTCCTAAAGCACATACTTAACTGAATACTCTCATTCTCTCCTCCACATACCCTAGTAGCTAAGTAAATAGCATTCTTTTATTTCCACTTAAACTTTGAGATATTGATATACTTAAAGTATTTCATTTACTCAAAAAAATTCACTACCTATTATATACACGGTATCTTGGAATCTATTCTGTATAATGTAATTAACTGTGACTTGGGCATTCTGTCTGAGGCACTTATACCTTGTACTCTGTAGTAGTTAATTTCAGTAGATAAACATCATGGTAGCACACCATCAGTTCTAAGTTCATGGTCTTCCAAAAGATATCCAGATCATATCTTGTTTCTACCACTCATTTGTTGTGCTGTGTTAACTTATACATCTCTATCCATGTGAATTTTCTTAGCTAATAAGTCTTTTACATTTATTTAATTAATGTATAATCAAATAGTGGCTAAAAAAATAATGATCAACCCACACCCAAGAGTATATCTGCAGATTTAACATTTGACTACTGAGTTGTTTTTGAACTTTGCACTTCAGAGCTTTAAGTATGTGTAGGATACAGGGGCTGACAGATTGTGACACTTCTCCCTCATCAGCATTGTGGCATAAAAACAGAACAAAATATTTCTGGAAAATTATTCTTAACTGTTAGGTATTTTTTATATTTAAGATAATATAAATATCATGTTGGCATAGAATCTGCCTGCTTCTTGGTAATGATGCAGGCAGGCTGGGTCCTCGACCCTGGAGAGGGGTCCTGCAGGACCATCCAAGCGGATGCTTGGCTTTGGGCAGGATGGAAATCAAATGTCAGCCAGGAAGTGAAAAAAAGAGTTTATTGAATAGCATTAAGTAACAGGCAGAATACAGCAGATGGAGAATGAGTCTCATCCCTTGGGATTAGCATTTATACTGGAAAGGGGTAGAAGGTATATTTTCTTACAGGAGTCCAGGGTAGGATTTAATCAAAGGCAAGTGACAGGTGAATAATAGGTGTTATTTTCTGATCATCGAAGGTAAGGATTTTTTTTCATGTGTTTATTTATTCTGAGAGAGAGACAGAGCACAAGCAGGGGAGGGGCAGAGAGGGAGAGAGAGAATCCCTAGCAGACTCCACACTGCCAGCACAGAGCCCAGTGTGGGGCTTGAACTCACCAATTGTCATGACCTGAGCCAAAACCAAGAGTCAGACACTTCACCAACTGAGTCACCCAGGCACCCCAAAGGTAAGGATTTTGATGCCAAAATTTGGCGAAGGTTTGTTTGAAGCTAATGTCCTGGAACGTGTTTAGGATCTGAGTCTCAGATGTAATCAGATGTTTGGGGGCCTAGGACAAAACTCCTAGAATGATTAACCTTCTTGTTTCCCACTTAGGGTGGGAACATAGCTTCTTTGGTTTATTGAGATGCAAAAATATAGAACATGAGTAAATGGGGCCTCACAGAAAAACAGCAGAGGCAGATCCTTTTTAAAAATGGGGTCTCATGGGGCGCCTGGGTGGCTCAGTCAGTTGAGTGTCTGACTTCGGCTCGGGTCTTGATCTCACAGTTTGTGAGTTCGAGCCCCACATCGGGCTCTGTGCTGACAGCTCCGAGCCTGGAGCCTGCTTCGGATTCTGTGTCTCCCTCTCCCTCTGCCCCTCCCCCACTCATGCTCTGTCTCTCTCTCTCTGTCAAAAATAAACAAACATTTAAAAAAATGGGGTCTCTTCAGCTTCTCTCTCTCAGTAATAAGTCACATTGTATGTATTAGATCTTTATACTCTTATTTGATTACATGTTACTACAAACAGAAAAGACTATTCAAATTTATTTAACCTGTGGTATTTGAAATGGATGTCTTGAGACTCAGAGCTTCTGTCATTTAATAAATTGACATAGCCCCTAGTGTCTGATAACTCTGAAGAGCCAGCCTTTTAAAAAACTTCTAAAGACACTGGAAAAATAAATAATCCAATTTAAAAATGGGCAGAACACATGAACAGACACTTCTCTAAAGAGGACATATAGCTGGCCAACAGACAGATGAAAAGATGCTCAACATCACTCATCATCCAGGAAATGCAAATCAAAACTACAATTGAGATATCACCACACACCTATCAGAATGGCTAATATCAACAACACAAGAAACAGGTGTTGGCAAGGATGTGGAGAAAGGGGAACCCTCTTGCACTGTTGGTGGGAATGTAAATTGATGCAGCCACTCTGAAAAAATGGTATGGAGGTTCCTCAGAAAGTTACAAATAGACCTACCCTACAATCCAGCAATTGCACTACTAGGTATTTACCCAAAGAATAGGAAAACATTAATTCAGATGGGTATATGCAGCCTTTGCTTATTGCTTACGACAACCAAACTATGGAAGCAGCCCAAGTATCCATTGAAAGATGAGTGGATAAACAAGATACTGTGTATATACAATGGAATATTACTCAGCCAAAAGAGTGCAGTCTTGCCATTTGCAGCAACATGGATGGATCTAGAGAGTATAAAGCTAAGCAAATTAAGTCAAGTCAGAGAAATGATACCATAGAATTTCATTCATAATGTGGAATTTAAGAAATAAAACAAAGAAATAAAAAAAAAGACAAACCAAAAAACAGACTCTGAACTATGGAGAACAAAAGCCAGAGGGGAGGTGGTGGGGGGATGGGTGAAATAGGCGAAGGAAATTAAGAGAACACTCATCTGAGGTGCCTGGGTGGCTTGGTCCAGTTAAATGTCCGACTCTTGATTTCGACTCAGGTCATGATCTTATCTGCATCAGGCTGCACACTGAGTGTGGAGCCTGCTTGAGATTCGCTCCCCTACCCCTCTCTCTGACCCTCCCCCACATGCACGCATGTGTGCACATATACTCTCTCAAAATAAATAAACATTTTTTAAATGAGTACACTTATCTTGATGAACACTGAGTAGCACATGAAATTTATGAATTGCTATATTGTACAGCTGAAACTAATACAGCACTATAAACTACAGTGGAATTAAATTATTTTTTAAAAACTTCCATAGACTAATTTTCTATTGCTCACCTTTATCTAAATCATATGTAATCCTAAGTGTTTTTCAAATGTAGTTTTGAAAACATGTATTGAAAACAAGAAAGTATTTACCAGTATTATAGCTAATACAAGTGGGGCCTCAGTGGCTCAGTCAGTTGAACGTCTGACTCTTGATTTCGGCTCAGGTCATGATCCCAAGGTCATGGGATTAAGCCCCATGTCAAACGTGGAGCCTGCTTATGATTCTCTCTCTCCCCCTCTCTCTCTAAAATAAAAAACAACAATAACAAAATAACAAATACAAAACTTGGGAATATTTTCTACTTTATAAATGTTTTTAGAGTCCTGGGTCAAATCTTTACTAGGTTATATTTTTACATTTTAGTCAGACCTTTAAGAGGATATAATGTTAAGCTGATACTATGACTAGGTAACACAAAGAATTATTCGACCCAAAATGTCAATGGTGTGTGCCACTTCTGCGAAACCCTGCTCTAGGGTTTACGCAGTATACCTTCATATAATGTTATATTCGTGTGTAGTGTTAAGAACCTTGCAACAATGAACATTTCCTTCCTTCCTCCCATCCTTTGTGCTGTTGTTGTTAGTATGCCCATGTGGGAATTCCTTCTAGGTATGCTCAGAAAGCTTATGATGTTCCAGATTCTAAGAAAAACCAGTTGAGAAATTGGGAAAACAAAAAAGTAATTCTTCTGTGAGAATTAAACCTTATCAACATGGAGATCTTAGTGTTTCATAGAATCTACTGATACCAAGTTGAAAGCAAGAGCAGGAGATGATGATACATGGAGTTGAAAGTTAAGGTTGCCATTTCCAGGACCTGGGACAGAGTGGTCATGATATAATCAGTCAGTCTTGCTTGTAACTGTTGCCATGTGTTTTCTGGTCCTGTGTAATGTAAACAGTTATTCATACAAATAAAATCAACATCAATATGCCAGTGTGCTTGGTATACTTTGTACAGACTCTGTGAGTGCCATTCCAGAGAACTGTTGGGAGCATGTGGTATTCAAGAATAATTTTCTTTTTGTGGTATACACATTACTTTTTAGGTTCTGAGGTTCTCCACTGTGATGATCATTTGGAATCCCACTTCCATTCTATTCTAGTGATCAAACCTCTTTATTATATCACCTGAACTGGCAGTTGTTGCTGCTGCTACATCTGAACAAGCCATATAAAATTCCCTTTCTAATCTGCCAATTGGGAGATACAAGTTTTCTATGTTTAAGTAGTTCTTGTGGCAGAGTACAGTCAAAATTGCAAGAATGTATATACTTCAGGGGCACCTGGGTGGCTCAGTGGGTTAGGCGCCTGACTTTGGCTTGGGTCATGATCTCGTGGTTCATGAGTTTAAGCCCCACGTCGGGCTCTGTGCTGACAGCTCAGAGCCTGGAGCCTGCTTCCGATTCTGTGTCCCCCTCTCTCTCTGCCCCTCCCCAGCTCACACTCTGTCTCTCTCTCTCTCTCTCTCAAAAATGAATTTAAAAATTAAAAAAATATTTAAAAAATGTATGTACTTAAGATTACAATCAGTTTTGAGTAGGATTCATAATTTTCTTCTGTGATAGGAGTACACTATAATCAAATCCTAGATTATTTTTTCCAGCTGTTATCTGAATCCCTGAGAAATAGAGAATGTCCCTAATAATTTACCATACATGTGTCTCTATATGTATTTAGCAAATGCATGTTAAAGGATCTGTATAAAAAAAGAAAAATGTATGTTCTTTCGTCCATAGCACAAACAGGTGAGACTTTGAGCTCTGGAACTTAACAGACAGGAGTTCCCATATATAATTACAACTCTGTCACCTTGCTGCTTTGGCAAGTTTAATTCTCTGAACTTCATATTCCTCATTTTTAAAATGAGTATAACAGGGGCTAGGGAGACTAGGGAAAAAATGGCATAACAACAGCAATTAAAAAATAACAATAGTCAATTGCTCAAGGGTTCAGAAAAAAATTACGAAAATGCATGTAAAAGTTAAGTCTTAACATATTGGGCATATTAGCAGCATTCAAGAAATGTTAGCCCTTATTATCACTGGGCTATACGGAATGTAGTCCATAATCCTGGATGAGTAGTTATCTACTTCATGAATTCTTTCCTTAGATGATTTTCAGCCTAACTTGTTACAATAGAATAGTGGTGCTTCTTAAATTCTTTTTTTAAATGTTTATTTTTGAGAGACAGAGTGCCAGCAGGGGAGGGGCAGAGAGAGAGGGAGACACAGAATCCAAAGCAGGCTCCAGGCTCCGAGCTGTCAGCACAGAGCCCAACGCAGGGCTCAAACCTATAGACCGTGAGATCATGACCTGAGCCGAACTCGGACACTCAGCCGACTGAGCCACCCAGGCGCCCCAGAATAGTGGTGCTTCTGAATGTCATCAGTGATTCTCTTGCTTTCTAACTGCAGTAAGTCGAAATGTTTATTTTCTCCTTGAAAATTCTGTCAATATTCTCACTTAACTTACACACAGTTTGTTTTGCTTTAGGTCAGAGATGCGTGAGAGTGGAAGACATGGCAGAGAACTTGAAGAACATTTCTGCTTTTTAGCACTTACTCAGAATGATGTGGCTGAAATATATCAAAATGGGATAAGTACCAGAGCATCTACATTCAAGATACTAGGAAATCCTCTTCTTGGAATTTATGTATTTAGACATGTTGACATTGCTTTGAATTATGCTCACAGTAAAAGCATTACTGTAGAAAGTATTATAATTTTTAAGGTAGGTAGCATAAAACAAATACTAAATGTTATATTTAGTTGCTTTAAATTGACCCAAACATATTCTCCTTTCAGTCTGAATTATTAGTGTTCTTAAGTTGCATTATATAAAATAAATCATACATATATTACTGTCATCATCGTCATTTGAAAATTTTCCCTATTTCTGACTTTAGTTGGGTATGCAGCATAAAACAAAACTCCCAAGTAAGCAAATTAAGCCTGTATCATCTTTGTCTTTATTTTTTTCTGTCTTAAATGACGCTTTTCTCTTTCTTCCTCTTGTTTAGACCATAATTAATACCACAGTGTTTTAAGTGTTTTTTTTTTTCACAAAACATTGGTTACAGAATTCTGACTTAAGCTAAAGTTACTAAACTCCTACTGTTAATTTTTTTTAGGTTTTTATTTATTTATTTTTGAGAGAGAGACAGCACAGAAGGGGCAGAGAGAGAGGGACAGAGAGAGAATCCTAAGCAGGCTCTACACTGTCAGCACAGAGCCCGATGTGAGGCTCAGACTCACAAACTGAGATCATGACCTGAGCCAAACACTTGACCAGCTGAGCCACCCAGGTGCCCCACTAAACTCCTACTCTTTTAGTTAATAGTATTACACAATGTTAATTTCTTTTTGTTTTATTTTTTAATTGAAGTATAGTTGACACAGTGTTGCATTAATTACAGATTACAACATAGCAGTGTTTAGTTTTGCCATGTTTATCTAAGGTTTAACATTTGGAAAAACTGGATACACGTATATATAGGACCTCTGAACTAGTTTCAAAACTAGCAACTTTTCTGAAAGTCTAAAATTACTCAAAATTGAAAAAAATAAGTCTTTCCAAATCTTAAGCATCAACAAATTGGTTAAGATAGACTTTTATGGTTAAATTTAGCTTTGCCAGGACTACTAAAATCAGAGTAGGTAGTCAGGATCCTCAGATTTGTAATATAGGATGTGTGTAAAGCATAAAACCAATGCTTCCTTTGGAATAATTCCTTATGTGCTTAGGCCTCGAATATTATCAAATTAATAAAGCATAATTTATTTTTATATTAAAACAATACATCCTGATTTTAGAAAATCTGGTGCATACTAAGAAGCTTCAAAGAACTCATTAGTAACCAGTTAATTTTTTTGTATACCTATACCTAGTCTTCTATTTATGTATGCAAATATGCATGTATAATTGTAATTAAAATGTATTCTTTACATACTATATCACTTTTTTCACTGATTATAAGGTAAACATTTTTAATTGTATTAAATAAGTATTTTTCTCTAATAACCTTTTGAGTAACTACCCAGTATTCTACTATATAGCCCTACCATTATTTGCACAACAAATTTTAAAATTTGGGGATATAAGTTACTTGTTTTGTGTGTGTGTGTGTGTTTTACATACTACTTTGATCATCCTTGTAGGTGTATTTTTATGCCTATGATTATTTGCTGTGAATTAATTGGTTAATTCCTACCTAGGAGTAAGATTAGGAGCTGTAAAAGCTTTTGATATGTAATGCCCAGTTATCCTGAGAAAGGTTGTACTGATTGACATTTCTATCCACAGTGTGTCAGAACATCTGTTACATGTAGTATACTTTTTTAAAAAAATCTTTGCCAGTCTTATATGTAATAGTTTCTCATTGATGATTCAGTTATTTTTGCAGTCACTGCTGAGTTTAAACATTCTGCATATATTCATTAATAATATTTAGTGAGTTGGCTATATCCTTTGCCGTTTCGGTGTTTTCTTTTTTTTCTAGTTGATTTGTAGACATTATCAATTCATTAAGGCATATTGTGTGAGCTAGGCTTTTCTCTGGACAATATTTTATCACTTAATGTAATTTTCTTTTTTAAAAAATAAACTTTTCCAATTTGTAATAAATCTAAATGTACAGAAAAGTTACAAAGAAAATACAGAAAGTTCCTGTATACAGTTCACTCAGCATCCCCCTATTGTTAGCATTTCACATCACTATGACACATTTGTCAAAACTAAGAAACTAATATTGTATTTGTCAATTATATTTCAGTAAAAAAGTAAAAGTTAAAAGTAATAAAATAAAAAGACTTAACAGAGACTAACATTGGTACAGTACCGTTAACTAGGCTACAGACTACCTTTTGCCAGTTTTTCTATTGTTTTTCTTCTCTTCTAGTACCCAAATGCAGGATACCACATTACATTTAGTTTTTTAAATTATGAATTAATGTATTATTATATTTAAAAATAACAGTAATAGAATTGCTGAATTTAAATGTTTATTTATTTTGAGAGAGAGAGAGAGCAGAAGTGGGGCAGAGAAAGAGATTGGCAAGTAGGCTCCACGCTAAGTACAGAGCCCAACACAGGGCTCATTCCCATGACTATGAGATGATGACCTGAGCCAAAATCAAGAGTTGGACACTTAACTGACTGGGCCACCCAGGCACTCCTTGAATTCCAGACTTCAAATAAAATGTGTACTTTTTGTCATATGAATTATATGTTCATCCACCTTTTATCAGTTAATTGTATTTGTTTTTTTAATTTTATACTTGTTTTGTTTTCCAAACATGACCACATAAATGTTTCTTTGTATATCCTACTCAATGCCAATATCTTCCCTGATCCAAATTAATATATTAATATATTGTGTATATGCTACATCTTAGCCTTATATTGTGTATGTTTTATACATAAAGGAATTGATTCACATAATTTCTGGGGCTGACAAGTATGAAATCCATAAGGCAAGATTTCTATGCTGAAGTCGTGATGAAAAATTTCTTCTCTGAGACACTTCCCTTTTTACTCTTAAGGCCTTTAGCCAATTAAATGAGGCTCACCCACATTATCCAGGGTAATGTACTTAAAGTGAACTGATTTTTCATCTGGGATTTTTTTTTATCATCTCAACAAAATACCTTCATAGCATCATCTAGACTAATGTTCAATCAAACATCCAGACACTATACCCTAGCCAAATTGATCTATAAAATTTACTATGACATATGCTATCTATAAATTATTATTAAAATATATTACCCAGGGCACCTGGGTGGCTCAGTCAGTTGAGCATCCAACTCTTTTTTTTTTTTTTTTTTATGAAATTTATTGTCAAATTGGTTTCCATACAACACCCAGTGCTCATCCCAAAAGGTGCCCTCCTCAATACCCATCACCCACCCTCTCCTCCCTCCCACCCCCCATCAACCCTCAGTTTGCTCTCAGTTCTCAACAGTCTCTTATGCTTTGGCTCTCTCCCACTCTAACCTCTTTTTTTTTTTTTTCCTTCCCCTCCCCCATGGGTTCCTGTTAAGTTTCTCAGGATCCACATAAGAGTGAAACCATATGGTATCTGTCTTTCTCTGTATGGCTTATTTCACTTAGCATCACACTCTCCAGTTCCATCCACGTTGCTACAAAAGGCCATATTTCATTTTTTCTCATTGCCACGTAGTATTCCATAGTGTATATAAACCACAATTTCTTTATCCATTCATCAGTTGATGGACATTTAGTGAGCATCCAACTCTTGATTTCAGCTCAGGTCATGATCCCAGGGTCATGGGATCAAGCCCCATGTTGGGCTCCATGCTGAGCGTGGAGACTGCTTGGGATTTCTCTCTCTCTCTCTCTCTCTCTCTCTCTCTCTCTCTCTCTCTTTCTCTCTCTCTCTCTCTCTTCCTCCCTCCTCCCCTCTCCCCCCACCATTGCTCTTCCCCACTTGTGTGCTCTCTTTATATAAAATTAATTAATTAATTAAGAATCCTTAAGATTTGTTGGTAAACAGTGATATTTTATTTTTAATTTTTTTAATTTTAATTCCAGTACAGTTAACATACAGTGTTATATTAGTTTAAGCTGTACAATATAGTCATTCATAAGTTTCATATATTATTCAGTTCTCATCAAAGTAAGTGTACTCTTAATCCCTTTCACCTATTTCACCAACCCCCCCCCCCCCCCCTCCCCTCTTGTAACCATCTATTCTCTATAGTTCAGAGTCTGGGGTGGTTTTTTTTTTTTTATTTTTTTTTATGTTTATTTGTTTTTGAGAGAGAGACAGAGCATGAGTGGGAGAGGGGCAGAGAGAGAGGGAGACACAGAATCTAAAGCAAGCTCTAGGCTCTGAGCTGTGGGCTCAAACCCACAGACCAGGAGATTAGGACCTGAGCCGAAGTCAGACACTTAACTGACTAGTCGCTCAGGCACCCCCAGAGTCTGTTTTTTGGTTTGCCTTCCTCTCTCTTTTTTTTAACTAGACTCCACACCCAATATGGGGCTTGAACTCATGACCCTGGGGTCAAGAGTTGCATGTTCTACCAACTGAGCCAGCCAAATGCCTGTCTCTTTTTTCCCTTTGTTCATTTGTTTTGTTTCTTAAATTCCACATGTGAGTGAAGTTCTTTGGTATCTTTCTTTGACTGGCTTATTTCATTTAGCATTATACTGTCTAGATTCATCCATGTTGTTGCAAATGGCAAGATTTCATGCTTTTTAATGGCTGATACTATTCCATTGTATATGTATATATACCACATCTTCTTTATCTATTCATCTTTCAATGGACACTTGGGCTGCTTCATAGTTTGGCTGTTATAAATAATACTGCTATAAAATAAGGGTGCATATATCCCTTTGAATTACTGTTTTCATATTTTTTGGGTAAATGCCCAGTAGTGTGATGGCTGGATCATAGGGTAGGTCTATTTTTAATTTTTTGAGGAACCTCTATACTGTTTTCCAGAATGGCTTCATCAGTTTGTATTCCCACCAACAGTGCACGAGGATTCCTTTTGCTCCACATCTGCACCAGCACTTGGTTGTTTCTTGAGGTTTTTATTTTAACCATTCTGACAGTTGTGAGGTGATATCTCCTTGTGGTTTTGATTTGTATTGCCCTGGTTATGAGTGATGTTGAGCATCTTTTCATCTGTCTGTTAGCCACCTGTATGTCTTCTTTGGAAAAAAGTCTGTTCATGTCTTCTGCCCATTTTTTAAAAGTTTTTATTTAAATTCCATTTAGTTAGCATACAGTGTAATGTTAGTTTCAGGTGTACCATTTAGTGATTCAACAACTTCCATGCAACAGCCAGTGCTCACCACATGAGCACTCCTTAATGCTCATGCTCCTTAATCCCCACCACCTATTTAACCCATCCTCCCACCCACCTCCACTCTAGTAACCATCAGTTTGTTCCCTATAGGTAGGAGTCTGGGGGCACCTGGCTGGCTCAGTCAATTTAAGTGTCTGACTCTTGGTTTCGGCTCAGGTCATGATCTCATAGTTCATGGAATTGAGCCCCACACCGGGCTCCAAGCCAACAGCACAGAGCCTGCTTGGGATTGTCTCTCTCCCTCTCTCTCTGCTCCTCCCCTGTTCACTCTCTCTGTCTCTCTCTCTCTCAAAATAAATAAACTAAACTTTTTTTTAAAAAAGAGTCTGTTTCTTGTCTTTCCTCCCCCCCCCCCCCCGCCATGGTCATTTTTGTTTTCTTAAATTCTACATATGAGTGAAATCATATAGTATTTGTCCTTCTTTGACTTATTTCTCTTAGTATAATACTCTCTAGCTCTATCCATATCATTGCAAATAGCAAGATATCATTCTTTTTTATGGCTGAGTAATATTCCTCTGTGTGTGTGTGTGTGTGTGTGTGTGTGTGTGTGTGTGTACACCTCTTATTCATTCATTCATTAGTCGATGCACATTTGAGCTCTTTCTATAATTTGGCTATTGTAGATAATGCCTCTATACATCAGGGTGCATATATCCCTTTGAATCAGTCTTTTTTTAATTCTTTGGGTAAATACCTAATAATGAAATTGCTGGATTATAGGGTAGTTCTGTTTTTAACTTTCTGAGGAACCTCCATACTGCTTTCAAGAGTGGCTGTACCCATTTGCATTCCTACCAACAGTTTAAGAGGGTTCTCCTTTTACTGCATCCTTGCCAACACCTGTTGTTGTTTGTGTTTTTGATTTTAGCCATTCTGACGTGTGAGTTAATATCTTGTAGTTTTGATTTTCATTTCACTGATGATGAGTGATGATGAGCATCTTTTGATGTGTCTGTTGGCCATGTGTATGTCTTCTTTGGAATGTCTATTCACATCTTCTGCCCATTTTTTAACTGGATTGTTTGTTTTTTGGGGGTTGAGTTTTAGAAGTTCTTTATATATTTTGGATACTAATCCTTTATCGGGTATGTTACATGCAGATATTTTCCCCCACTCAGTAGGTTGTCTTTTAGTATACTCATTTGTTTTTGATGTACAAATGTTTTGTAATATTTTACAGTTTTATGTTTTAGGTTTATGGATTCATGGCACATATGCTTAGAAAACAATTCTCACTTTGAGATTAGATAAATACTGACTTTCTACAGTGTTTGCATTATTTAAATATTTAACCAGTTTGGCATTTATTTTGGTGTATATATTAAGGTAATTTAATTCTTTCAATTGTTTTATACTTGTTTATTATATGTTTTCATTTCAGTTATTTCAAATGGTACTTTTAACATTATACTGTATTTTTATAGATGCTTGGACTTACCTGGGGCTTTTTATTTTGTTCTTTTCCCCCACTGCCTTTTTTTGTGGTAATACCATCCTTTAAGAAAAATACTTAATACTGAGTCATGTGGGTGGCTCAGTGGGTTAAGCGTCCAACTTTGACTCAGGTCATGATCTCACATTTCGTGGGTTCGAGCCCCATGTCAGCAGAGAGCCCGCTTTGGATCCTCTGTCTCCCTCTCTCTCTGTGCCTCCCCCGCTCATGCTGTCTCTCTCACTCTGTCAAAAATAGGTAAATATTAAAAAAAAATTTTAAATATATTTAATACCTTTGAAGTGCAAGTCGCCTGCCCTGTTCCATAATTCTGTTATCTCTGACCCAAAACTTTCTTCTAATAACATTTTTTTGAAATTTTCTGGGCTGTTGTTTGTTAGTATTCCAAATAAGTTTTTAGACTAAAATTCATTTCTACAAATAGGTTTTCTAAAATTTTACTTACAGGTATTATAGTCCTAAGTTTAATTTAGAAGGGGAATTGATACAAATACAGTAAGTCATCTTATTCATCTGGGATATGGATTATCCATTTGTATTTCTTCCCTTAAAAAAGATAGCTTTAATTTATGTTCTGTATGGGAGTTTAAAATGTTCTAATATATTTTTATGACCTGCTTTTTGCCTTTTTTTTTAGGTTCTCTTTGGAAAAGTGAAGAAAATTCGGCCTTCATTGGATAAAAACAAAGTTTCTTTGGATCCTTCTCCTAACTTTGATTGTCACATGTCAAGAAGTATACCTTCTCTGAAAGATGCCATTGAGTTACAAGCCTACAATTCAGCAGTATGTTAACTTTTGGGTTCATGTGACTACTTGAAAGTGACATGCTTCACACTATATGATACACAACTTAAAACAGCTTCTTGAAATATTAAATGAAAATCCCTTATTTTATTCAATATAGTAAGACATTAAATAAATAATGAAAGCTCTTTAATATTTGTGATTTGGGAATGTAGTAAAGAAGTTTCCAAATTTGCATTTAACCTTGTTCAAAATACAGTGGCTGCTTTCTTTTATTTAGTTGTTCCGTAGATTAATTCCTAACTTGCAAAACATGCCAACTTTTTTATAACAAGCTATTTTGAAATCACAACTGGAGAAAAGGCTTATATGTTCATCGTTACATGTGAAACAGTAATTTTCTATCATAAATTGCTAAGATACTTAGTAGACCTTTCCTCTTCTGTAGAATATTAAATTATATGTGGTAAACATTGCATATCATCATCTATATGACTAAATGAAGGTAAATTTTCTAGAAGTATGTATATGCTCCCACATGTAAAATGTATCAAGCAATTATTATTTTCCTAATTAACTTTCTCTTCCAAATAAAACTTAGGGGTTAACAGCATATGCAAAACATTGAACTTTTTAAAATTTTTTTTTTCTTTTTGAGAGAGTGAATATGAGCAGGGGAGGTGGCAGAGAGAAGGGGACAGAAGATCTGATGGGGATTCCACACTGACAGCAGAGAGCCAGATGCAGGGCTCGAACTCACAAACCGTGAGATCATGACCTGAGCTGAAGTTGAACGCTTAACCGACTGAGCCACCCAGGCACCCCTAAAACGTTGAACTTTTAATGGAAAAAAATCTTTTTTAAAAAACAAATAGTTTCTAGGGCACCTGGGTGGTTCAGTTGGGTAAACGTCCGACTTCAGCTCAGGTCATGATCTCACCATTTATGGGTTCAGGCTCCTCATTGGGCTCTGTGCTGACAGTTCATAGCCTGAAGCCTGCTTCAGATTCTGTGTCTCCCTCTCTCCCCTCACACTCTGCCCCTCCCCCGCTCACGCTCTGTTTCGGTCTCAAAAATAAATAAAACATTTTAAAATTTTCTTTAAAAAAGAAGAAAAAATAAAAACAGACTGTTTATGCTGCTGCCCACACTAATAACATACCAAAGAAAATATGTGCGGTTGGGAGAAAAAATTTATACCTTCAAAAAAACTAGAGTTAAAGAATGTGGGGAGAAGAAGTGGGTATATGGAAGCAGGTGAATAAATAACAAACATGAAGTTAGTTACATAGCTTTTTAAAATATGAGCTTATTCAATTCTGCTAACACTAATTAGTTTAAAATGTTTTTTTTCCTTTGTTTTTCAGGTATACTTCTATGAATACAATGTTCTTTCAAAGCCAGTAGATAAACCTAGGCATTGTCTTCCATATGCGACAGTAACTGTAAAATTTATTGGCCAAAAAGTAGATAGTGGACACCTTATTACATCTTTGAGGTTCCTTTCAACAGGATTTCCTAAGAGGGCTGGTAAGATACAGACATTATTATGCTTCCGTAGCATGTGTGCTGGTAGTAGAACTTCTGAATGTTATTTTCTAATACGTTATCAATCTGTAAGCAAAATAGTTATGCTTTAACTTTTTAATTTTATGTATCTGGAATTATACTACAGATGTTTTTGTGACTCCTTTTGCTCAGTATTATCTTTGTGTGATTCTTCTTTTTTTTTTTTTTTTTTTTTGAAGTTTATTTATTTATTTTTAGAGAGAGTGACTAGATAGAGCACAAGCAGGGGAGGGACAGAGAGTGAGACACAGAATCTGATGCAGCCTCCACACTCTGAGCTGGTCAGCACAGGGCCCACTGTAGGGCTCTAACCCATGAACCGTGAGATCATGACCTGAGTCAAAGCCAGATGCTTAACCGACTGAGCCACCCAGGCATCCCATTTGTATGATTCTTCTATGCTGATATGTATACCTGAGTTTCTTCATGTATATGTATTCACACACACACATTATTCTGTTTTTTGACTACACACTATTCCTCTGGGGATGTTTGGATACTTGCCAGTTTTCTTCATATGCCAGACATTGCTGTTTTAAACATTTATGTAAGTGTCTCAGTGCATATGGGCAAGAGTTTTGGTATAGAGTAATATAATGTCTACATCAGAAATGTACAACTTAATCCAAAGATAATATCAACTAGTTTTCAAAAGTGGTTGCATCAGGTTACATAATTACTCTATATCTTTGCCAACACATACACTTTTTAAAAAAATGTCTGTTTCTGCCAGCTCAGTGAGTGTGATATGTTATCATCATCGTTTCAAAAAGAAACTATACTCTTGAAAAGCCATCATATCCCTTTCCCCTCAGGCCTGCCCCTAAGCAGTCGCTAATCTGCCTTCTGTCTCTTAGTACGACTGACCCTTGAACAACACAGAGGTTAGAGGTGCCAACACCCACGCAGTCGCAATCTATGTTTAACTTGTAACTCCCTGAAAACTTCACTACTAATAGCCTAGTGTTCACTGGAAGCCTTACCCAGAACATAAACATTGATTAATGTGTACATTGTATGTTATATATTCTATATACTGTATTCTTAGAGTAATATCTAACTTTTTCTTAATTTTTATTGGCATTTCTAAGCTATGTGGTTCATCTGTGAGATTTTTTTAAATTGTGGCAAATCTCCAAAAAATTTTCCAATATATTACATGAAAAAAATTCCATTTATGAGTGAACCCATGTAGTTCAAACCCATATTGTTCAAGGGTCAACTGTATTTGCCAATTCTGGGCATTTCATATAAGGGAATTCATAAATACGTGAAGCAAAGTGGCCTTTCATGAGTAGTGACTTTCATTTAACTGTTCTTAAGGTTCTTGCATGTATTAATATTTCATTCCTTTTTATGGCATAATATTACATTAAATAGAAACTATATCAGTTGAGGACATTTGGGTTGTTTCCATCTTTTAGCAATTATGAATAATCTTGCTATGAATGTTCTTGGACAAATTTTGGTACAGACCTGTGTTCTCATTTCTCTTGGGGTATATAGTTGGGAGTGGAATTGCTGGGTCATATGATAACACTGTTATCACTTGAAGAATTGCCAAACTGTTTTCCGAAGTGGCTGCACCAGTGACATTTACACCAGTAGTGTACGAGTGCTAGGATTTTCCACTTCCTATGTTATTATCTTACTTTTTGTTTATAGCTACCGTGGTGGAGGAAGTAAATGTTTTCAGGGTATAAGTTTTATGCTTCTTTTGTTAAATTTATTTCAAGTATTGTATTTTTGGATACCTTTGTAAGTAGAGTTTGCTCAATTTCACTTTTTATGTTCCTCTTTGAAGTATATAGCAATAGTGTTATTTTTGTGTATTGATCTTATAAATGATCTTGCTGATCTCATTATTAGTTCTAATAGTTTTTCAGTGATTTCTTTAGGATTTTCTATATAAAAGATCAAGTCATTTACAAATAGAGTTAGTTTTACTTCTTCCTTCCCAGTCTGGGTGTCTTTTATTTCTTTTTGTTGCCTAATAGCCCTGGCTAGGACCTCCAGTTGAATGTTTAATAGAAATGGTAGGAGTGGACATTCTTACCTTATTTGTAAACTTAGGGGAACGTATTCATCCCTCACCAGTAAGTATGATGTTCGCTATGGAGTTTTTTGATGTCTTTTATCATGAGGAAATTCCTTTCTATTCTTAGTTTGTTGAATGTTTTTATCATGAAAGGGTAGTAATTTTGTCAGATCCTTTTGCTGCATCTATCAAGATGATCACATGATTTTTAGTCTTCACTGTGTTACTGTGCTGTGTCACACTAATTGATTTTCAGATATTAAGTAAACTTTGCATTTTTGAGGTAAATTCCATTTGGTCATGGTATGTGATTCCTATTATATGTTGGTGGAATCAGTTTACTAAATTTTTGAAGATTTTCATGTCTATACAAGATACATTAATCTGTAGCATTCTTGTGATGTTTTGGTATCAGAGTAATATGGTCTCATAGAATAAGTTCGAAAGGGTTTCCTTTTCTTCCATTTTTTGGAAAGAGTTTGTGAAGAATTGACATTAATACGTCTTTATATATTTGATAGACTTGACTATTAAAGCCATTCAGGCTTTTTGGGGGGGGTAGTTTTTTATCACTAAGTCAGTTTCTTCACTTACTGTCATTCAGATTTTCTGTTTCTTCTTGCATCAGTTTTAGTGGTTTGTGTCTTTGTAGGAATTTGTCCATTTCATCTAACTTACCTAATTTATTAGCATCCTGTCATTCCTAGTATTTCTTTATAGTCCTTTTTATTTTTGTAAAGCCAGTAGTAGTATCCTCTCTTTAACTTATTGTTCTACTAATTTCAGTCTTCCTTCTTTATTTTCTTGGTCAGCTTGGCTAAAGTTTTGTCAGTTTTGTTATCTTTTTCAAAGAACCAACTTTTTTGGTTTCATTATTATTTTTTCTATATTTCTGTTGTCTCTTTTATTATTTCCCTCCTTTTTGCTTTAGGTTTAGTTTACTCTTCTCTTTCTTGTGTCTTAAGGTGGAAGGTTAGGGTATTGATCTTACTTCTTTGATAATGTACATATTTACAGCTATAAATATCCCTGGTTGTTTTTTTGTTTTTTTTTTTTTTTCTTTTTGAGACATAGAGAGACAGAGCATGAACAGGGGAGGGGCAGAGAGAGAGGGAGACACAGAATCGGAAACAGGCTCCAGGCTCTGAGCTGTCAGCACAGAGCCCTATGTGAGGCTCAAACTCACAAGCCCTGAACCGAAGTTGGAGGCTTAACCAGCTGAGCCATCCAGGCGCCCCTCAAAGTACTGTTTTAACTGCATCCCATAAGTTTTGGTATGTTGTGTCTTCATTCTCATTCATCTCAAAGTATTTTTCTAATTTCCCTTTGATTTCTTATTTAATCCATTGGTTTTTTAGAAAGTGTTTTATTTCACTTATGTGTACATGTGAATTTCCCCCAAATTTTTTCTGCTACTGATTTCTAATTTTATTCCATTGTAATTGGGGAATATAATTTGTATTATCTTTATCCTTTTAAATTTATTGACCCTCTCATGTGGTCTGTCCTGAAGAATGTTCCATGTATACCTGAGAAGAGGGGAAGTTTTGCTTTTGTTGGGTAGAGTGTTCTGTAAATGTCTGTTAGACCTAGCTGATTTGAAGTTTGCTCAATTTTCTGTTTTCTTGATGAGCTTCTGCCTAGTCATTCTATCCACATTATCCCTCAGCCAGATGGCTTAAAATGAGGCAATAAAATAAGGATCTTTCCTTACTTTCTAGTCTCACCCACCCATAATCTTATAGCTAATTACTTTAATCAAAGAATGATGGATAGTAACTAGACTTACTGTGATGATCAGTTTGCAGTGTATTCAATATTGAATCACTATGTTGCACATCAGAAACTAATTAATATAATACTGTGCATCAATTATACCTCAATTGAAAAAAAGGAAAAAAAGCAATAAACAATGATGCCTTTCAGGATGATAAAGTTTGAGGAACACCTGTATTATGCCCAAAGTCAAGGCCACATGTGTTGGCTATCAGTGTACTCCTCTCCCTCCAGAGTAGTCTAGATCTTTGCTATCCAGTACAATAGCCTTTAGTCACATGTGGCTATTTAAACCTAAATTAGTTAAAATTAATAAAAATTTTAATTCCTCATTCACACCACCCCTTGTTCATGTACTTGCCCACATTTCAAGTGCTCAGTAACTACATGTGGCTATTGGCTACTGTACTGGATAGCATAAAGAACATTTCCATCATCACAGAATACATGGTGCTAATAACTATTTGGTAGTTTGCTTTGTGATTGTAATTTCATTTTCTTACAGATTCTTATATTATGAAGATGTTGGGTTTTTTGTTCTCCTTTTTTCATGTGTTGTTTGGTGAGACTGCTAAAAACGGGAATAAATTTAAAGGGCCTTCATCCAGTTTAAGTGAATAATGTAACCTAGTGATTAAGGTTCTGCTGCTTATAAATTGTGATCTTGGGCAAATAATTCTTTACTTCCTTATCAATAAAATGGGAATGTTATGAAGATTAAATTAGTTAATGTGTATAAGGCATCAGAAAAACCATATCTGGCATTCCCATTAAGTACTTTATTAATATTATGTATATGTTAATATGCATTTACCATACATTTATGAAATTCAGGTTATTAAACTGATTTAAGTTTCTTTTCCCATGTTGCTTTGTATTAATTTGTCTTAATCTTTTTTTTTTTAAGTCTATTTATTTTGAGAGAGAGAGAGACTGTGTGTGAGCAGGGGAAGGGCAGAGAGAGAGGAGAGGGAAAATCCCAAGCAGGGTCCACACTGTTAGTTCACTCATGGTGTAGAGCCCAGCACAGGGCTTGAACCAAAAAATCGGTGAGATCATGACATGCGCCGAAATGAGGAGTCGGACACTTAACTGACTGAGTCACCTAGACACCCCTGTCTTAATCTTTGTAACAGCTCCATAACATTATTTTTCTAGTGTATTTGTATAGTACATACATACAGTACTTTTATAATTCTTGATATGCCGTATTTATTTAACCAGTCCCATTTTTTCAAGTTTACTTATTTTGAGAGAGAGTACAAGCAGGGGAGGGGCAGAGAGTGGGGGAGAGGATCGAAAGCAGACTCCATGTAGTCAGCGCAGAGCCCGATGCGGGGCTCAAACCCATGGGATCATGACCTGAGCCGAAATCAAGAGTCAGAGGCTTAACTGACTGTACCCTGCAGGCACCCCTACCCAGTCTCATTTAAAAAAATTTTTTTTATTTGAGGGATGCCTGGGGGGCTCAGTCAGTTAAGCATCTTACTGTTGATTTCAGCTGAGGTCATGATCTCACCATTGTGAGCTTGAGTCCCATGTCAGGCTCTGTACTGGGCATGGAGCCTGCTTAAGATTCTCTCTCTCTCGCTCTCCCTCTGTCACTCCCCTGCTTCTGCTCTCTCAAATATTTTAATTTGCCTATAGGTGACACACAATGTTACATTAGTTTCAGGTGTACAACATAGCGATCCAGCTCTTCTCTATAGCATTCTATGCTCTCCACAAGTGTAGCTACCATCTGTCACCATGTAACGCTGTTACAGTATCATCGACTGTATTCCGCCTGCTGTGCCTTTTACTCCCTTGACATATTCATTCTATAACTGGAAGCTTGTGTGTCTCTTTATGTGCCAGTAACATACTGTTTTGATTACTGTAGCTTTGTAGTAGATCTTGAAATCTTAACCAGTCTCATATTGATAGGTTTCTGGCTTCCAGCTGTCTTGGATTATGGTACTAAAAATCCTTGTGTATATATTATTTATGCAAGTATATCAGAATAATGAATGCATAAAAATGGATTTACTGGAGGGGCACCTGGGTGACTGTCAGTTGAGCATCTGACTTCAGCTCAGGTTATGATCTTGTGGTTCACGAGTTCAAGCCCCACACGAGGCTCACTGCTGTCATCCTGTCAGCACAAAGCCTGCTTTAGATCCTCTGTTCCCCTCTCTCTTTGCCCCTCCCCTGCTTGTGCTCTCTCAAAAAATAAATAAAACACTTTTAAAAATATATTTACTGGATATTATGTATTACATTTTGCTGAAAACTGTAGATTTACTTCCCAGGAAATTAGTACCGGTTCATACTCCCATGAACAGTATAAGAGTGTTTATTACATCTGCAGAATATTAATTATTCTTTGTAGTCTTTGCCAGTCTAAGCAGTTTTTAAATATGGCTCTGTTTATTTAGTGGAGTTGGACATCTTTTTGTGTTTGTTGACAATTTTTATTTGTGATTTTCCTGTTCTTACACTTGCTCACATTTCTATTGCAGTATCTGTTTATTAATCTTTTAAATGTGTCTGTATACTCTTTATGCACGCTAATATATGTGTAATGATGTACAAAGCTTGCTCATTCAGAAAATACTTCGTACCAGTTTGTCCAAGTTTTGTTTATCATGAGTTTTGACCTACTAAGGTATTTAATTTACATGTAATTGACATCATTTCTTAATTTCTAGTTTTCTGATCTCCAGACATTCTTAAAAAGTACTTTTCTACCTCAGGATTATAAAACCATCTCTCTGTCTTTTCTTCTAATACTTTCATGGTTTTATTTATTTATTTTTTCAATGAATTTTATTTTGGAGTGAGTATAGGGATCCACCTTTTCTTCTGTCCACTGCAGCTCCTCCTCTTAAGAAATATATCTGTGTTATGGTCAGATTTCTACTATAGCTTATTATAATTAAAAAGTATAGTTACAGGTGCACCTTGGTGGCTCAGTTGATTAAGCATCCGACTTTGGCTCAGGTTATGATCTCACAGTTCATGAATTCCAGCCCTGCATCGGACTCTTTTGCAATGTTGACGCAAGGACTGCTTGGGATTCTTCCTCTTTGCCTCTCTCTACGTGTCCCCCACTTGCACTCTCTCTCTCAAAATAAATAAATAAACTTTAAAATGTATATAATTACAAGTTATAGAATTTAGAAATCTTCAACAAAGCTATCTTTCGATATATCGTGAAAAAGAATCTCATGGTACTTCCCAGTAATATGATTATAGTTTCGTGTATGTCATAAATCTCACAATTTCTCATCATCAGTTTGTTTTAATAAAGATATTTTTATGGTGTTATCTATGAATTCTTTATGAATGGCTTACTTGGTAAATATGCATTCTTATAAGTTCCTTTGTTATTATATGTAGTTATTTGTGAAATTTTAGGAATAAATTTCTATAAATTATAAGAGAAAATTTGCCTTCATTGTCAAGATTTTTGTTTGTATATATTATTTGCAGGAATACTTATTTTAATGAAACAGGGGTAGTGCTTTGCTTTTGCTCCTGGGAAGGATTTTTTGGGTCCTTTTTGATCTGTTTCCCCACCTCATTCCCGTTTCCTTCCTGTTTTCTTTCTCAAGGTAACAGTAGATAAAAGGCGGAGACAATTTTGCATATTAATATGTAGATTCTATTATTAAGTATCTGAATATACAAAATTAATATAAGAAATACCTAGTCTTTGAGCAACATGTTTTTATTCCTTTTTAATTGTTCTATTCTTTGTATTTGTCACAATTCAAAAAAATTTATGGTAAATACTTTCTTAGTAAGGCCTCTAGGACACAGTTTCCTGGTACATCACTTATATTTTATTGGTTTGTCTTTCATCCTCTTCTCACCTTGCTTTTTCTGAGACAAATACTTTAATCATCATTAGGCTATTTATCGAACTTTCATTTAAAACCACTTACGACTGGGGCGCCTGAGTGGCTCAGTTGGTTAAGCATCCAACTTCAGCTCAGGTCATGATCTCATGGTTTGTGAGTTCGAGTCCCACATCGGGCCTGTGCTGACAGCTCGGAGCCTGGAGCCTGCTTTGGATTCTGTGTCTCCCTCTCTCTCTGGCCCTCCCCCATTCATGCTCTGTCTCTCTGTCTCTCTCTCAAAAATAAATAAGCATTAAAAGAAAAAAAGAAAAAACCACCTATGACATAGTTTATTTGAATTAAGGGTTGAATGTAGAAACCCTTTCCTTCCTATTTTTTCTTAATTTTCTTATTATTTCTACAGAAAGAACCTGCTCTCTGAATAACTGTACAGTTGCCAAAAGAATCGGAAAAGGAAAAGATGCTACTGTCATCTTTGAACATTTCAGGAAACCTGTAGATCCATTTGTTCAGGAAAACTGTTCTTGCGGCACACTAAATTCAGAGATAAATCCTTCCAACACAAATATTTCTAATTCCTATGGAAATGTGAAAAATGGAAACATTTCTATATATGAAACATACGGTGGACAGATGGAGCACAATTTAGCAGAATGTGGAGACACTTCTTGTATATATGATTCAGGTCTTTCATTTATTCCCAGTGATACCAGAGAAAGTGTTAATGGTGACCCCATGTTAAATTTGGCACATCTCAAAAATACTTTAAGTGGTCTTTCTGCTGCTTTCCCCCTTCATAACAATACTGGCTCAAGCACAGTTATTACTTCAAAACTCATTAAAGACCCAAGACTGATGAGGAGAGAAGAAAGCATAGGAAAACATAATAATATTACAGATTTAAATGAGATTTTGCCACTTGAGAAGAGTTTAGATTTTGTGAATTCAGAAATAAATCTATCATCCATGCCAAATAATTCTGCCTCCTCATCTGAAGTTGTGCCTGGTGATCATTCTGTTCTTACTAATTGTTTGGATGCCCCTAGCTTCAAAATTTCTTTTGATGGTTCACAATCTCAAGCTCACAACTTGGACTTTAACAACTATGATTATACAATTCCCAGTAAAATTACCCCAGCAGGACAGTGTAAGGGCCAAGATAATTTTTCCTTTCCAATGTGTTTGCCAAATGTAGTTTCAGAAGTTGAGAACCAAAAACACAATGAGGAAGAAGCCCAGAGATCTGAACTGAGAAGCAACATCCCACTTTTAATTGAAGAAAACAGTGAAGCACATAACTCTTATGAATCAGTGAATATTTGTACAAAAGGGCACAGTAATCACATCTCTCTGGAGTCATGGTCTTCTAATTTAGAAACTGTATCTCAGACTGGTCAGCAAATGTCTACAGCTTTTCCTCTCCAAAGGAAAGAAAGCATTCATGAGTACACCCAAAATATTGGAGAAATGAGAGACTTCACTGGCCCCGAAGATAATTCCAAACATGGAGAAAAGCAGGTTTTGTGGAAGGAAATTGATTTTACTAAGGAAGCAAAAGTCAGTCCAGTAGATAATTATATTTCTTTGTACCAAGAATACAAAGAGGATGAGAGTCTTGATTCTTATGGGAAAAATTGTGATCAAATATTAATTGCTCAAGAATTAGACATACAAAAATCTTCCACATCTACCACAAAGGATGAATATGAGCTAGATCATCTAAGTTTGGAATTACAAAGAGTGGAGAGCCTTTCACAGAAGCATCCTCAACTCTCTTTAGATTATGAAGATAACATTCATACAAGTTTTGCAATTTCTCAAAAACTAATGGAACTAAAACTGGGAAAACCAAATCAAAACTGTGTTAGCATTGTGACTGATGCTTTCCAGGAAGCAAAAGACATTCCCCAGGTCAAAGAACTGCCAATTGATGCAATTATTTCATCTCATGACATTAAGCCAACTCATGACAACTCAGATTATAACATAACTGGAGAATATGTATGTGTCCATGGAAGAAAGGAAAATGACCCAGTGTCATTAGAGAACATACAAAGAGAATGTGGAGAAACTTTTCAAATTGATGAAGGTCATACTCTGTTCTGTAATGCAGAGTTGCACAGTGATACACACCTGAATATTGATTTCAGAGAACAAGGAGATAATGATAAAGAAAATGAAAATGAGGCTAAAGAGGAAGCCATTGCCTTGTCTACAGAAAGCAGAGAAAATATATATGGAGAGGAGAAGCAGGGTTTTCATACAAACCAAAGTTACACCAACATAGATGAAAGAAGGGAGAATAAAAATTACAACAATGTAGAAATTCTTAGTTCTGAAGAATGTTGTACATTTAATTTGAGTTCGGGGGAAAGACATGTGTCAACAGAAGCTACATTGTTAGAAAATGAAGACACTATGACTGCCACACAACAAAAAGATGCTCCAAATACTGGCGGGACTGTAGAGCATTTGGCTTACACAGCATTTCCCAATGTTGAAGGGTCTTCAGAACATGAAGCCTCAAGTACTGCAGTGCAGACAGCTGGTGCTACGGTGCCTACATTGGACACAAATCGTGAAGATCACCAAAGATACCAGATTAAAGAAACTTGTTCTTCTGAGAGTCTAGATTTTGGGTTGTTAGTAAAACATAGGGCTTCTGATTGTGAAATGGATATGGATAACAATAAATTACATGACTCATTTCATCAGTCAGTAAGTGATACTTCAGTTCTTCAGAGTTTCAAATTGGAAAATAAGATTGAAGTAGGATTGGAACAGTGTGATGATGCTTTTCTAATTCAACAACATAGCCATAGAAATGATCCATGTGAAGAATTTAGGGCCATATATGAAACTCTGAAGTCTCGTATTGATTGGGAAGGTCTACTAGGAAGCAATAATGGAGAGAGGGAAGTTTTGAAAAGCTCCAGAAGAAACGAGAATAGTGATCAGCATTACCCTAAGAAAAGTATTTTTTATCCCTCTACACAAAAAAACAAAGGAGAGCTCAATCCAATTTTACTTCCAGATTTACAAATTAGAATCACTAATACATTTATGCCAGGATTCAATCCCACTTTTGAATCCCTTGCATTGAAAGATAATTTTTGCAAACACATAACTAAAACCACAGGACCAGAAATAAATGAGGAGGGGAAAGTGTCAGGATTTGAAATGTATTCCCACTGCTCTGGTGAAAATTCAGGTTATCCATGTGAAGATGAATTTGGTAATAGAAGGCAAGAATCAGGACTAGTGAATAAGTCTGAAATTGCTCTTTCTCTTGATGTGAGTCATAATACACAAGTGAATCATGTGTCTGAAAAACAAAACAGTGGACCTTTGCCTACTGAACCCTCTAATGTCACAGCATTAAATAATGAAAGCAGATGTTCCTTGACAGGGTCAAAAACTGATTGTAATGATATTACAAGTAAAAAGGACACACAATCAAGAATTAGCGAAAGAAAGCTACATATGCCTTTTAGGGACCAGAACACACCACATAAGAATTTAAGACGTCGTGAAATTTATGGGAAGAAGAGGAGACTAACCAGTCTAGACTCTTCTGAACATTTTTCTTCATTATCCCAAGGACGAATTAAAACCTTTTCAAAGTCGGAAAAACACATCAGGAGTGTCCTTGATATTCTAAATAGTGAAGCATCTTTATGCAAAAGCAAACGTCTTTCCAGAAGACTTGACAGAGCTGTTCTTCATTTAAAAAAAGCTCATAGAAGAGTTCACACGTCTTTGCAACTTATAGCTAAAGTAGGAGAAAAAAGAAAAGGCCCATTACCAAAATCATATGCAGTAATATGCAATAATTTCTGGGAAAGTTGTGACCTTCAAGGTTATAGCTCTGTGTCTGAAAGAAGATATTATTCCACTAAACGTTTTTTGTCAAAAAGAAAATACGGCAAACCAGGAGAGAAAAGAGCTTTGGGATTTGAAGTGGATAAATCATTAACTCATGTATCAAAGCCCAAGTCTTACAAAGCAAGTAGAGCGAGAATCGCAGAATGCATTTCTAAGAGAAATATGGCCAGCAGTGTCTCCAGAAGTCACACCACCATTCATGTAAGGGAATTTTGTGATCTCGAGTATCCTGAGTCACAGTTAGCCCTGTGCTCCACATCCCAAAGTGCCAGTCATTCCGCTTATAACAAGAGCCGGGTGAGAAATCGAAGATCATCAGAACTTCAGCTGTTTTCTGGAAAAACTGGATGTCTATTTTCCCCAGCCTGCCCAGATGCGAAAATAACTGAAAAAGAAAATCAAGTTGGCATAAAGTTTTTATCAAACATTAATAAATATGAAAATCCTGAGAACCACTCAGCACACAATAATATTAAGGATGCAGGAAACAATTCCGAGACTAATAAAGTAATAAATAAGAGTGATTCAGTATCATTAAGTTGCATAAAAGAAGACAAAGTAAGTTTTAGCACAGACACAAGTTATAATGCAACCTGTATAACACACACAAAGGTAAAAACTGACATAGTTATTTCAGTTTTAGAATCAGATATCAAGCACCTTTTAAATGTTGATGTCCGCACACCAGATAACCTTATTTTATCTGATTGTAAAGGCAACCTGGAAGTAAATTTGCCTGTAGAAGAACGGACAGCTGCTAATCAGAGCTCCAAACCAGGCACTGTTCCAGAAAACTTCATTAAGGACCCATTAAATCTAACTCTGATAACACACAAAAATTCTGACAGTATTCCTCAATTGATATCAACCACAGCAGTGACAGACAGTGAAGGAGAATCTTCAGAATCTTATTTGGATAAACAGAGAGTTTTTGCTGTAGATTCTTTTACAACATCCACCAATGTACCACACTGCCAGCCAGGATGTGGTGGAAAGGAACTTCTAAAGACAGAACAATGTTCTTCAAGTAATTGCTTCCATATAGATGGGAATGAATCACATGTTCTTGAGGATTCTGAGTTGGGTCTCAGATTAGTAACTGAAGAAAGTAAAAGTTGTAGGAAAAATACAATGAAGGAACTATTTTCCAATGATAGTTATTTGCTCTTAAAAGATAATATGAAGGGTTCTTCAAAAAAGTGTATGGCAAATAAAGACATTTGGGACAGAAAAATGTGGAAAGTTAAACAAGCAGAAAAAGCAAGAGATTCACTTCACAAAAAAAGCATGACTGAAGGATGCACTGTTAAGACTCAGTTCAAAAATCAAAAGAACAAGATCTTAGAAGAATCCTCCTACTTAAGCAAGAAAACAATTAAAAATAACTTGATTGATTCTCATCTAAACGTTGAAAACATTACTGAGGCAGTCGCTTTGAATAACCCAGTTTCTAATCATCTTAACAAAAGAGAGAAAGAAGGGGGAGTTAAAGTTAGTAATGACCCTCAGTCTGACTCTGCATTGCATTCGGAAATAGCCTGTAATTCCAAACCAGGCATTATAGGAATGAATCATATTCCTGTTTTACATACTGACTCTCAAACTTCCGAAGTCTCTACTCCTGAGAAGAAGCCTGCATCATACATGAATGGATTAAAAGAGAAACATTGCTCAGCTAATCATTCAGCTCTTACAGCCAAGCTAGCTCAGATTTTGAGAAGGGCAGATGAAACATCATCTTTGCAGATTCTACTGGAAGAAACTAAGGCCTGTCAAAGTATTCTCCCTTTATTTGTTGAAGCTTTTGAAAGAAACCAAGAATGTTCTCTCGAACAAATCCTGATTTCAAGAGAACTATTAGTAGAACAAAACCTGTGGAATAATTGCAGACACAAATTAAAGCCATGTGCTGTTGACTCCTTGGTAGAACTCCAAATGATGATGGAAACTATTCAATTCATTGAAAACAAAAAAAGGCTCTTAGGAGGTGAACCAACCTACCGAAGCTTGCTTTGGTATGATGAAACACTGTACAGTGAGCTGCTTGGTAGACCACGTGGATTTCAACAACAATCCAACTTCTATCCTGCTTTTCAAGGAAGATTGAAGTATAATGCATTCTGTGAGTTACAAAACTATCGTGATCAGTTAATTGAATTATTTGAGGAAACCAAAAGGGAAAATAATTCATACTATGCATTCTTAAAATACAAACGACAGATTAATGAGTGTGAAGCAGTAATGAAGCGTTGTTCTGATTGCTTTGACTTTTCTCTTTCTGTTCCATTTACCTGTGGAGTTAACTTTGGAGATAGTTTAGGAGACCTAGAAACCTTAAGAAAAAGTACTTTAAAGCTGATTGGTATGTATGGGGACTCTCCTAAAGTTGATTCCTATCCAGGAAAACAAGACCATTTGTGGATTATCATAGAAATGATCACCTCTAAAGTTAATTTTATTAAGAGCAGTGAGGCAATAAGTATTAAAATATCTCTTTATGGTCTGGAACATATCTTTTTTGATGCTGCAAAAAGTCTTATTTGGAAAGAGAAGAGAGAATCTTTCAGCAAAATATACTCAGGAGAGAAGAATAGAGAAATGCTACTCAAAATGAATCAGTGTGCTTTTTCTAAGTTGAAAAAGATATATGATACATTGTCTAAGGATTTAAGCAGTGAACAAATTTCTAATACTGTGCTTGAGAATATGGAGATCGCTTCCAGAAAGTCAGTTGATCTAATAAACAAAGCACCAGTTACCCTAGAAAACTGTGAGTTTAACAGTACTTTGCTTTCACACCCAGATATCTGTTGTATTAGCGAAATACTAGATCAAGCTGAATTTGCAGACTCTAAGAAATTACAGGACCTCACTTTGAGATGTACCGAACACCTAGAAATTTTAAAAAAATACTTTCAGATGCTGCAAGAAGAGAACATAGATAACATTTTTATCACAGAAGAAAACGTTTTGGACATGGTGAAAAACCACAATCATGGGGCCATAATTTTAAAGCCTGCAGCCATTGAAACCTATATTGAAATTGTCATGCTTTCAGAAACCATTCACTTTCTTAAAAACTCAATGGCAAAGAAACTAGACAAACAGAGGTTTCGAGGTATGCTTTGGTTTGATTTGTCACTTCTTCCTGAGCTGGTTCACTGCCAGGAAAAAATGGCTTCTTTTTCATTTCTTAAAGATAACTCAACAGATTGCCTTTGGAAAGTCATAGAGACTGCTATTTCTGAACTTAAGAAAGATCTGGATATTATTTACAAATATAGTGAAGCTGTTAATTGCTCATACGCTCTTCATTTGCTCTCAAGAGAACTTCAGGAACTTACAGAAATACAAAAACTTCTAAAGAAGTCTCAGTATTCCGTTTCCACATATATTGACTTTGTGCCATGTATAGCATCCATAAATTACGGAAGCACAATGACAGAGTTGGAATACAGCCACAACCAGTTTTCTGCACTGCTCAAAAATATAATGGCTGCCCCTCGGAAAGATTTTGGGAAAATGGCCCATATTATGAAAGTCATGAAAACTATTGAACATATGAAGATAATATGTACTAAAAATGCTGAATTAACCATTTCCTTTATTTTGTGCCAAATGCTACATAACAGAAAGAAGACTTCCCAACTGCAGGGAAAAGAAAAAATGAATGTGCATGTAAAACCTAGGAAGGATAGCAATAAATCTAGTATTTATATGAAGGTGCCCTCAATTTCAGAGTGCATAATGAAAACTGTTTCAAATTCTTCTGAAAAACGATCTATCACTGTAGACAAATGTGGAGACCCTCAAAAACGACAGAAAAACACTACTGTTTCCAGCTGTAAAAAACAAAAGGTAACAAATGTTTTAAAACAAAAGCCTATGTAAGTATTATTTTTGGGAACAAGTCTACTCTTCAAACAAGTAGTTTGCAGATTGGTAAAAATTGAGAATGCTTTGAATATTACCTTGCAAAATGAATTTACTAACTATAGAATTGGATTAGGGGTGCCTGGCTGGCTTAGTCGGTGGAGCATTCACCAAGGGTGGAGCCCCATAATGGGCATAGAGCTTACTTTAAAAAAAAGAATTGGATTAAACAGTTTTTATTATCTTTATAATAAAGTGAAATGTTTCTCTATATGAGAAATACCTTGCAAATACTTATTTTTAAACGTACAATTAAATTTTTTAATTTGGAAAACATTTCTTGGAAGAATGTAAATTTGTATAACTTCTTAAGGAATAGTCCAATGTGAATGTGAGTAAGTTAGTAATTTATTGAGTAACTCCTATATAACAAGGCTATACTTGATGTAGTAAGTATTAAAAATTGGCTAATGGAACCTGTGTTCTTGACCATTATCATCCACATGGAAAAATAGGACAGATTTTTTTTCTTAACTTTAGAGAGAGCATGTGAGGGAGGGAGAGGGTCAGAGGAGGGGCGGGGGGAGAGAGAGAGAGAGAGAAAGAGAATTTCAAGCAGGCTCCACATTGACGTGGGACTCAATTTCACTACCATGAGATCATCATGACCTGAGCCAAAATCAAGAGTCCGACGCTCAACTGACTGAGCCACCCACCCATCCCAGGACAGATATTTTTAAATAGATGATTATAAACGAGTTGCAAGAAGTCCTACATAAACAAGTTTTATTTAACAGATTATAGAAAATATTTATTTTATACCTGGCACTGTTGTAATGAATGCACAAATATTAACTCTTTATTCTTCACAAAATCTTTATGATGTAGGTACTGTTATTACCTTATGTAAAGGTATGAAAACAGACACATAGAAAGGTTGAGTCACTTTCCCAGGGTTACAGAGTTAGTAAATGGATATAAAACCAGGCAGTCTAGCTCCAGAGCCCATAATAAACTGATACTTGCCTCTACTCTACCCTCAGAGGCTTCTCTTAAAATAATTTTTTGGGAATTTCAGTTCAGAAGAGAAACCTATATGCAAAATGAAAAATGGGATTTTTTTTCTCAGCTTACTGTAATTGTATTTGTTAGTTAAACTAATTCTAGACACCAGGAAACCAATCATTTATTTCACTGTGTTTATAGGAAAATGCTTAATAAACAACCAGTTTGTAAACATACATCCAAAACAACATTAATACTCCACATCAAGAGTAAAATGAGAATAATAAAAAGGTGTTGTAAGTATTGAGAAGAAAAGTAACAACAAAAAAATTGTGTTTTTTAATTTCATGGAAGAGCATAGGCCAAAGCGTTGCCTTAAATTAGGAAAAAATGGCATTTGATGAAGATTAAAATGAAGAGGGGGTATCTAAGTTATGGAAAATAATATGAGCAAAGATACAATGTTTATTGACATTATTTGAGAAATGAGTTTCAAATTAAGTCTGGAACAAAAATTTAATTTAGTGGACAAGTAAAGATGGAGACAAATATTTTTTCAGATTATAGAATGTCTTAAATATAGGCAAAAAGAGTTTGAACTTCATTCTGTATTGAAGCGTAACATCCTGTGAAATGTGTTTTTCAGTGATTTAAAGGGTAGAGATTCTGAGGACAGTTGGGAGTAGCAAGTCACCCAAGGCTTACAAGAGGGTGCTGTCTGACAGACTGAAAAAAGAAAGTCCAGGGGCGCCTGGTTGACTCAGTGTGTGAAGCATCCAACTCTTGATTTCGGCTCAGGTCATGATCTCATGGTTCATAAGATGGAGCCCCATGTCGGGCTCTGCACTGGCAGCACAGAGCCAGTTTGGGATTTCTCTGTCCCTCTCTCTGCCCCTTCCCCACTTACGCTCTCTCTCAAAATAAATAAAGAAAGTCCATATCTGGCAATTATTTAACAATGGAGCTTAAAAACCAGTTTACTAAAAAGAGTATGTATTTAAAAAAAAGGCAGTGATAAATGGACCCCAAGATTTGTTGTGAGATATGGGGATAAAAAAATATTGTAAATTGTTTATTTCAAAGTTTCTCCAAACATTTAAGACATAATGGGAAGTCCAACAGAATCACTGGTTTTTGAAGGTAGGAGGATCATTAGTGAATGTTGTTTTAGACAGTGCATTTTAGATGATGACCAAACAAGCAATTGTAAATACCTGTGATGAAAATATATATGTGTTGTATTTTATAACATTGCCAATGTCGGTTCTCTTTGTAACTTTTAAACACAGGTTGACATAAAAGATGTCACAAAAATCAACAGAGAAAAGGCAACATTCAAGGATTCCAGGTAGGTTGCCAGCAGACCTATGTGAAGAAAAACTAAACAAAACTAAGCACATACTAAGGAACAATACTAAGACATTTATTTACGTACCTCTATTGGATCATACGTGTAACTTAAAGGACAAGAGTAAATTTAGGAGGGGGAGAATAAGGTTTCAGATTATACAGTGCTTTATTAAGATTTAAAGACTTTGAACTTCATTCTGTAAGTATTGAAGGATAATGTCCTGTGAAATGTATTTTTTAAGTGATTTAAAGATAAGGAAGTTCTGAGTAGAGATAGAAGTAGTAAGTTAGAGAAGAGTGATTTTTTTTTTAGAGGAAGAAAGTAAAATTCATGCTTGACAGACATGACTTAAAGAATTGTTGGGGATTAGTAGCTGGTTGGCTAAAAAAGGAGATGAAATAATATAACAAGTGATTAGATTGAGTTTTTTAAACTTGTAATTGTTACAGACCAATCAGATTTCAAAATTGGTTAAAAGATAGAAATTGCTGACTTATATTACTAAGAATTTGGTCATAAACACGCATACGTATATTATAAATACACAACTGTTTTCATGAAAGGATGCTTTAAAACCTTTAATGAATTATTTTTATTATTTTTGAACTGAATTATTTTTATGAAAAATTCACTACACTGTTTATATTTTTTCATTTTGACATGAAATGGTCCCACTGGACATGTGGACCGTCTCTTATTTCATTCAGCTCTGTAATATTTTCAGTTTATGACAAGCTTCATTTTTTTTCCATGGTTTTTTTTCTGTTTTATGAAGGAGAATGAGTAATATGGAATACAAAAGATTAGCATTCTCATTTCTGTCTTACTTGGTTTTGCTTTTTTCAATACACATTTTATTTACTACATTTCTAGAATCGTTTTCTAGACTCTTGAAATAATTGCATAGTGGCATAAAGATGAATAGGTTTGTAAAGGGTTAACATAAACCACTTCTATAATCATCTTAGTTTTGGTAACTAAATCTAGGTGGTATTTGCTACTCAGAGAATCGAACTTTGTCTCACATAGCAGAAAATAAGTTCAAAGATAAGTTTAATACAGGGTGCTGTCTTCATGGAAGAATATCCTCTAAGAGAGTACATAAAAGAATGACCATACAGGCTGCTGTCAATCTGTAGGGTTGAGACATTACTGAAACTTCATTGGAAATGTGATAAAGTCCAAATTGTAGTCTCTGTAAAATGTCAAAGTGTTACATGGGATTGGATGATGATGTAGGTTGTCACTCAGCTGCCTTTGAGAGAAGCTGGATTAAGTAAACTACGAGGCTTTTAGTTTCATGAATTGGATATATAAATTCCAGGCCAAAAATTAATTTCTTTTGACTGGAGAGCAGTGATTACTTTTTTCTTTTCAACATGTTCTTTTCCACATGCAATTCAAAGAATTTGATGAGACACCAAAAAAATATAATTATCCTGGGGACCTATATTAGCTATCTGACTCTAGACATTTCCCTAGTGGATACTTCCTTCAGCCTGCTTGAAATTGTCTAAATTTAGGTAGAAATGTCAAGGATATTAAATTGGCATGGTATTCTGGAGGTCTGTGTTTCCTATTCTCAACCTTGAGCAGACAAAATACCTTAGTAGCTCCTGATGACAGTAGGTGGTCTTTTGGCAGGGGCAGGGCACAGCTGGTAGTTTCATCAGTTGCATATAACCATTTACAAGTAACGAAGATCATCAACAGTTGGAGGTATATGTATGCAAAACTACAGTAAAATATTGGACATAGTTGCATACATCTAAACACCTCTGCTAGAATTGTCCAATGCGTAAAGTAATTACAATATTGACTGCACTATATATATTTCAAAATATATTAGAAATACATTTGAAATGTGGAATATTATCACCGTCAGCAGGAAAAGTAGGCAAGGGAGTAAAATTGGGTAAATAAGTTACATATATACTGCTGATAGAGAAAATGTAAATCTTAAGAATTCTTCTGAATAAAAATTTCAAATACATGTTTATATTAAAACTGGGGACTCCAGGGGCGCCTGGGTGGCGCAGTCGGTTGAGCCTCCGACTTCAGCCAGGTCACGATCTCGCGATCCATGAGTTCGAGCCCCGCGTCAGGCTCTGGGCTGATGGCTCAGAGCCTGGAGCCTGTTTCCGATTCTGTGTCTCCCTCTCTCTCTGCCCCTCCCCCGTTCATGCTCTGTCTCTCTCTGTCCCAAAAATAAATAAACGTTGAAAAAAAAATTAAAAAATAAAATAAAATAAAATAAAATTGGGAACTCCATATATTTAAAGTTGTTTGTATATATGTGTTACACTTACTAGGACTACAAGATCTCATCTCGAAAGTGAAAGTGAAATAGGACCGAGTTCATCTGACAATCTGAAAAGAAACCATGTATCTCCAAAAAAGGCTGAAATGGAAAGATCACTACTTGGCTCACTTTTACCTTTAAAGAACTTAAAAGACACTTGCATATCAAAGTCAGAGGGCAAAATAGATTTAACTAATATTTCATCTCATACTTCAGAAGATTTCACTGGACAACAGGGAAACTTAAGTAGCATGAAGAAAAGGGATGTGAATTTTAGTGCTGCTGAAACAAAGAGTGATAAGAAAGATTGTTGTTTTGTGAGTTGTGAACAAAAAAGTGTAGACGGCATATTTAGGGACATCCCTGCCAATTTAGAAACAGGTAACACTGTCTTTGAACTTCAAGATCATGAAATATTAAATTCATCTATTAAAAATTCTGCATGCACCAATCCTTCAGAATCCAAATTTATCCAGGACAAATTTCCTATTCTTCAAGTAAATAAAACACAGCCTGCAAAAACTGAGTTAAAAGGAAAATGCATGAAGGATACATTCAGTCCCAATACTATACCTGTTGGAGCATCTGGGAACATAACCCTCAGTGTAAATCAAACCACAGAACACTCTTTTTCTGAACAACAGAATAATGAAAATTCCAAAGTCCTAACTCAGAATGCTGCAGCGTGTTGGAACGAACTTCCACAGTCTGCATGTACCCCAATATATAATTCTTCTCAGCACCCGTTTGGAACTTCATATCCTTACTACGCATGGTGTGTTTATCATTACAGCAACAGCAGTGGCAGCTCCATTACCCAGACATACCATGGGATAACATCATATGAAGTACAGCCGCCGCCTCCTGCGATGTTGACTGCAATTGCAAGTACCGTCCAAAATGCACATTCTAATCTTTTGTACTCTCAATATTCTGGTTACTTTTCTGGGGAGCCACAAGCAAACGACTTGGTGCCAGTGAATGGGCATTTTCAATCTCAAATGCCTGTTTCTTATCATTTTCAGCAGCCGATTTTTTCACAGTATGCTCCCCATCAAGCGTTCCCACAAGCTGCATACCCTTACCCTCCTGATTCAGGTGTGCTTCCACAAGTTCCTTGGACTTACGGTGAGTTTTATAAGTTTTAACGTTCACTTTATTGAGTTTTTTCTTTTATTTTTGTACATTTATGTAAATGGAATTTACAACAGATGGTGATATATATAGCAGTCATTTTTCTGTGTAGATTTGTAGTCTTGTTCCTATCTTCGGCAGTTGAATTATGTTGTCACATGGGAATCTGGCTGTCAAAGACTGGTAATATCACAAATATGTCCTTTAGTAAAACCCAACTTTGGGAAAACCCAACTTTGGGAAAAATTAAAAAAGTTATAGTTAATCCACACTGCAAAATACAATGCAACAATCAGAGTTTATAAACATTTTCAATGGCAGTTTTAAAAACTATGTCATATAAATATACCTGTGTAAATAAATGACTAAGGGTGCCTGAGTGTCTCAGTCGATTAAGCATCTGACTCTTGATTTTGGCTCAGGTCATGATCCCAGGGTCCTGGGATCTAGCACCATGTCGGGCACCATGCTGACAGCATGGAGCCTGCTTGAGATTCTCTCTCTCCCTGTCTGTCTGTCTGTCTCTCTCTCTCTGCCTCTCCCCTACTCATGCCCATACTTGCTCTCTCTTAAAAATAAATAGACTTTAAAAAAATGCCTAGAAATACTGAAATGAAATGCAACAACATTTTAATTTGTTTGCTTCTGCATAATCAGGGGATTGTGGAGAGTGCTTTTTATATTTTCTAGATTTCCTACTGTGAAAATACATTATATTGATAAGTGGAGGAAAAAAAGAGTAAAAAACCAATTTGGCAAAGAAATTTCAATCTGATAAAGCAACCTTTCTCTCTCTTTTTTTTTTTTTTTTTTTTTTTTTTTTTAAGAGAGAGAGTGGGCTGGGTAGAGGGGCAGAGGGAAAGAGAGAATCTTAAGCAGGCTTTATGCTCAGCATGGAGCATGATGCTGGGCTGGAACCCATGACCCTCAGATCATGACCTGAGCCAAAATCAAGAGTTGGGACATTGAATCACCTAAGCCACCTAGTCGCCCCTCTTTCTCTTGGTATTCTAATACAATATTTGGGCATACGTGAAACGACTTAGTAATTTGCCACTAGAAGCTGTAATTTTTTTCTCTTAAGCACAATTCTATTTATATCATAATTAGGGGTGCCTGGTTGGCTCAGTTGGTTTAGCATCTAACTTCGGCTCAGGTCATGATCTCAAGGTTCTCATGAATTCAAACCCCGTGTCAGGCTCTGTGCTGACAGCTCGAAGCCTGGAGCCTGCTTCAAATTCTGGGTCTCCCTCTGTCTCTGCCCTTTCCCCACTCGCACTCTGTCTCTCTCAAAAATACGGGGCGCCTGGGTGGCGCAGTCGGTTAAGCGTCCGACTTCAGCCAGGTCACGATCTCGTGGTCCGTGAGTTCGAGCCCCGCGTCAGGCTCTGGGCTGATGGCTCGGAGCCTGGAGCCTGTTTCCGATTCTGTGTCTCCCTCTCTCTCTGCCCCTCCCCCGTTCATGCTCTGTCTCTCTCTGTCCCAAAAATAAATAAACATTGAAAAAAAAATTAAAAAAAAAACATTAAAAAAAAATTTTAATGTCATAATTAGAACATAAATGTTTAAAATTAAATTAAAATTTATATACACCAGTATTAAATCAAATTTGAAAAACAATTATTAATAATTCTGCAAAAACTACAATTATCCACTAACACCCCAGTATTCTACCATCAGAGGTAATGTGTATCATAAGTTAAGTTAACAATCTTTTAAGGTCTTAAATAGAGAAATGTAAGAGAATTTTTTTCAAATTAAAAAGTTATTTCCCAGGTCTCCTGGCTAGCTAGTCAGAAGAGTATGCAACTCTTGATCCCAGGGGCATGAGTTCAAGCCCCATGTTGGCTATGTAGAGATTACTAAAAATAAGTAAACTTCAAAAAAATGATAATAGGGGCACCTGGGTGGCTCAGTCAGTTAAGCGTCTGACTCTTGATTTTGGCTGAGGTCATGATCTCATGGTTTGTGAGATCAAGCCCTGAATCTGGCTCTGTGCTGACAGCATGGAGCCTGCTTCGGATTCTCTCTCTGCCCTCCGCCTCGTGCCCTTTCTCTCTCAAAATAAACATTTAACCAAAAAAAGAATTTTTTTTTGTTTGAAAAAAATCATTGGAGTTACTACTGACACTCTGTGACCTGTGGGATAAAATTCAAATATTTTAGCTTGGAATGCAGGGTCCTTCACAGTATATGCAGCCTCATCTCCCACCACTTCTACCTTTGTGTTGAGGCCACATTGAACTTCTTGCTGTTCTCCCATATGACAGTTCCTCTTGTACTATTTGTGCACGTTTCTCACATGATACGGCATGTGAGTATTATATGGTATTCTAATTATCTCTGTGTCTTTCCCTTCCCACCTGGCCCACCAAATGAATTTAAACAGGACTGGAAATTGTTCATCTAAAACAGAACCTGAAGAAAAACTATACAGGAGAGGAGAAAGAAATAGGAATGGAAGTGGGGAAGCATATGACTGCCCTTTTTCCTTTTTTTTTTTAATTTATTTTGAGAAGGGAGAGAGAGAATCCCAAGCAGGCTCTGCACCATCATCACACAGCCAGACGCAGGGCTCCATCCCATGTGAGACCATGACCCAAGCTGAAATCAAGAGTTAGTCACTCACCGGACTGAACCACCCAGGTGCCCCATGTGCTTTTTCCTTTTTGATTAACTTGATGTGCTGCCGCTCCTGTAAGGCTAAACACCCAACCTATAGTAGGTGTGGCAAACCTACGAATTAAAGTAGAAATTTTCATTTCAGAAGAAGAAAATCTTGAATACAATTGTTTCACAGAGGTTCTCGGTTTGAGCTTTCTCATGTTCTTAAATAAAAAGATCTCTCTAGAATCAAGTCCAGCTTTGATTCTCAAAAATCTTAATTGTTAACCTGCTTAGTTATATTAATCAAGTGAAAATAAAAGGAAAAGAAACAATTATTCAAAAGCAACTCTAACAGTGTTAGGCAATAAGCACAACACTCAGTTTTCCTGAGTGCAAATAATCTAGAGATCACCTCTCAGGCTTTCAGGAACTACCTCCTTCTAAAGGTGTGAAAATCCTTGTGACTCATTTATTGATGTTTTTGCTCATGGTGCTTGTATTCAGCACCATAAATGGAACTAAGGGAAGGGGCCAAGTGAGCCCTGTGTGCAAGGCACAGTGAATCCTTTACTCCATTTAAATCTCTCAGAATACCTACGAGGGATGAAGAGATGTTACTGTTCTTTACAGATAAGGAAAGTACTTCTTGAAGAGCCTTAAATAACTTTTTCAGGATCCCATGGCTATCAAAGGGCAGCTGTGCAGTTTGAACTCTAATATCTTGGTTCTAACTTAACTCAGGTCTTCCACTAAACTATTGTGTGCCGTTAGTCTGTATTGTTAACTTATCTCAAATCTTTGTGGTTTTTCTTCCAGTTCCATGGCAACAAGAACCGTTTCAGCCAGGACAATGAAAAAAAGTCTTCTGTCTACTGAAATAAAGGGGATTTAACAAGTTTTTCCAAGCATTTTTTACTTAACTTTTTTTATATATGTAAATGTGGTAGGAAATATAAACCATATAGCCCTTTATAAATGTTTAAATGTAAGCGTATCACAGAATGCAATTGGAAAATTTCTGACATCTAAAATACCAAAATTAGTTTCGTGCAATATTTTAGTGAACTGTACTAGGCTATTTTCAATACCTATATTTTCAATAGGCTAGTCTTTTCAATAGGTTAATGTTTCAATATCAGAAACATTAACAGTATTTTGAAATTTATATTTTGAAGTGTTTTTATCACAACTGGTAACAGCTTATATAAAGATTCTTTTGAGATTAGTCTAATGGAGTAAGGAGAGTAAATGTAACATTTAATATGATTAAAGTTAAGCAATAGTAGTAAAATCTTTAAAATAAGATTTTTGTAAAGTCTGATATTTTTTAATATATTGTTTATGGTAATATTGTGCCATTTACCTTAGATTAAACAAGGATTTTTTTACTTTAATTGATCGATCAAACCAATAATTTTATAATTCTTGATACTTCATATAATTTACAATTCTGTGTCTAATGCAACAAATTCCTTTAATTTCAATATTTTCAAATTTTACTTACAATCTATATTTTAATAGGGAATTTGGTTTGCATATTTTCTGTCCTTGAGTAGAGATTTTTTAAGTTTTTATGTTTGAAGTAGTTTTATATCATATTGAAATTAAAGCACATTTAGCACCTTTTCTAGTGAGCCCTTTCCACAAGATTATTTATTTTGTATTGTATTTCACAATTCAAACTTTTTTTAAAAGTGATTTTGTAGCAAATAATAAGGGCTAATTTCTTTAGCTTATGCCATTAGTTTAGTTGTATTTTAGTGATTTAAATAATGCAGCACATAGAGTTTTTTAATCCTGTGGTCATAGATTTTTTTTTTCTTTTTCCAGCACTCCACAAAAGCAAAAAATGTCTCAGTAATAATCATCGTAGAACAGGGGTGTAGTGTATAACTATGGTCTTCAGCACTCTCTCTGCCCACTGACATCCATTCCTGTTTTCTGTAAGATTGCAGCTAGAAAGATCCCTCTCGACCTGACCTTTCCCCAAGTGCTAGTGGGCCCAAAAAACGTGACACAGACTTTGCATTGACTAAATCTAATAAACAGATAGCAGAGCCTCAGAGTTTTCTCAGACTTTTTATGTGAGCAAACTTTTTATGCTATCTAGCACAGGCCTCCAAAAAGAGTATAATTCAGCCAAATTTATCGTAGAATAACTAATTTTTCAATTTAGAAAAACAGTAAGAACTCCCAGGGTAAGCCTCCCAGAGTAACCAAATAGAGAATTCAGATTACTTAGGGTTCTTTTCTAACAAGGGGAAAGTAAAGAGGAAAAGTCCAGCCAAGACTGCAACTGAAAGAAAGAAGGAATCTGGAGACTACAGAATTAAAGTAATATCAAAATAATACAGGTGGGGGAAGGGGGGTGTTGTCCATACAGTTGTTTTATTTGAAAATAGTCTAAAATTCTGAACTCCTGAACAGGTATTAAAACAGTAATACTAACACTTATTCAAAAAACGACTTTGTCTCAGTCATTTGATTTATGCTTGGTTATTGAAAGATGTTACAAATTTATTACTAAAAATATCTCTATTAGGTAAACAAGTTAAATGTTAAAAGGATGCTTTCTTTAAACAACATTCAGATTCTGTTGATACTGTCTTGTGATATTTTTATTTCATGAGTTTTAATTTCTTCCAAAAAAATGAAAAACACATATCTAAACATTCAGTTACATTTTAAAATCTGCACTTTGAAACAGAGCATAAAAACTGTAGCATTTTCTTTTTTCCCCCTCTCAAATACGTGCTTTGGTCCTAAAAGTAAAAGAGCAAATTAAAATTTGAGCAAACATTGTAAACAAACAAAAAACGCTGCTTATTTGTCAATATTATTGTTTTTTGGAACTTAAGAGTTATCTGAATAAACTTAATTCCTTCTAGTTTCAGTGTTTTGGGTTTTTTTTTTTCCTATTTTGTTTCTTGACTAATGAGCAAATACATGGTTGGTCCTTGGCTTACACATGCCCATTACATGAAAAACAACCCACAAAGAACTGGCTGAATTAGATGACTGAAGTGCTGGAGCCCTCCATCCACTGCAGCTGGTTTTGCCTTTATCACCTTCCTTCCTTTCCCCTCACTCTACAAACTTCTTTCCTGCCTGGAGTTTCATAGGATAAACCAGAGTCCCTGCCTTCATGCAGTTCTCCTGCTGTTCAAGAGACACAAGTAATAAACGTGTGTTTATCACATCATGAGAAGTAATATGGAAGAAACAAAGTAATGGAATGGAGAATGACTGGATGACACGTATGTAAGCTGAAATATTCAGTGAGGTAATCCACCTAATTTCTATATTCTTACGTTTTAATTATATCACTCTGCCTTCCATTGATGTAAAAGTGCCTCTACAACCTAAGGTCTGAATCTAGCCAAAGATAAGACTCTACCTCCATTTCCCCAATGAGAAGATTCCCAAAAGTGTTGTTTAGTGAACTTAAATAAATATATAAACTTTTTAGAGATATAGATACATGTTTAAATACCAATTGGATATTATATAAAAATATTTAAAATGCTTTTTTTAGCTCATTTTGTAGAACCGTTTTCATTGTATCCTGTCATGTATCTTCGACATCAATGTCTTTGCCATCATTAGAGCCAATGACAGAATTTTCCAAGGCAGATCATCCTTACTTACAAGTTGTTTGAGGTGTATGCTTTTTAAATCTGTGTACATATCAAAATTACTTTTCACTGAGGTCATTTCAGGCTAATTTCTTCCCCAAAGACATTCTTGAAAGTAATGACTTAAGTCTTTGCAATAGAGTAAGGCTCCATACATACTCCTTTTTTGTTTTAATGTTTGTTTATGAGAGAGACAGAGCACAAGCAGGGGAGGATCAGAGAGAGAGGGAGACACAGAATCTGAAGCAGGCTCCAGGCTCTGAGCTGTCAGCACAAAGCCCGATGCAGGGCTCGAACCCACGAACCATGAGATCATGACCTGAGCCAAAGTTGGACACTTAACCAACTGAGCCACCCAGGCGCCACATAACATACTCCCTTTGATGGGTGTAATTTTAGGGTAAAAAATATGTTCAGGTATATGTGGCATTTTAAAACTATTAAATCTTTTTTTATTTACAGGCATAGTTTGATTTCAATGTTTACGATATTGACAGTGCTTGAGTACCATGATAAACTCCCAGTTTTTCATGCAGCTTAAAAAATAGCATATTGTGGAGGAAGAAAATTAAATTATCTCTGATGAATATAATTGTAAGAGCAGTGACTACAGATTCTTAGCTAATGACAAGAAACTGAGAAAGTAAGAAGTTGTTGCTTAGTAATGCAATGTGGAAATAAGATTTAAAAGAACTTGTTAGAAATTAAGACGAAAATTTTGTAAGGTTATAAATCCTACTCATTTCTTGAGGTGTAAACTCTGCTGCCTGCTTTATTGTTACTATCTTATTTCTGAATCTTGTAACCATTAAAGAACCCCTCTGGTTCTTTAATTTGTAAGAAGCTTCCTCTGAAATATTCTATGGAACTCTTAATCTCTTAATACATTGCATTCTAATTTGTCACAGGAAGCTGCATATATCTTGGGATTTGTAACTCCTTTCATTTTTTTTTTTTAATTTTTTTTCAACGTTTTATTTATTTTTGGGACAGAGAGAGACAGAGCATGAACAGGGGAGGGGCAGAGAGAGAGAGGGAGACACAGAATCGGAAGCAGGCTCCAGGCTCTGAGCCATCAGCCCAGAGCCCGACGCGGGGCTCGAACTCACGGACCGCGAGATCGTGACCTGGCTGAAGTCGGACGCTTAACCGACTGCGCCACCCAGGCGCCCCACTCCTTTCATTTTTAAAGTTTATTTTCCTTTATTTGATAAGAATAATACGTAGGTCTATGACAGGTTCATTTTTTTATGTGAAAACATTTGTTTTGAGAAAACTAGTCAATTGAACATGTTTGGTTAAAGATTTCATTCACATTTAGTCAGCAATTACTGATCATGTGACTTGTGCTAAAAGTATGCTATTCTGTTTGTGCATGCATCAACTAATCTTTATGTCAATCCCATGAAGGAAAGCATTATTTGCGTATTTCATAATGAATTCATTCAGAGGACCCTTCAAGATATTTTCATACCTCAGGTCGTCTTTGTGAACATCAGTTAAAAGTTTCCAGTATTGTTGGATTAAAAGAATGTAAGATCTGTCTTAAATTTCTCTTCTTTGACATGTTACTTGCATTTTTAATTCCATACATCAATTTGTGTACCTAATACATAATCCCTTTTAAATTTTGAATTACAGAATATGCAGAAAGCATTACAGTAATCTTAGATTTTTGCATGTTCAATTAAAAAATAATTACTCTATGTGCATACAAATAATTATAATCCTTTTGCTAATATTATTTTAGTTATATTAAGAAGTGAGTGTGTTTTTCATGTTGGAAGTTCTGCTAAGTCAAGTAATTGATGACTCCTAATCCACTGATTCCCAACCAAGGTGTTTTAAAACCATGTCTGAATATTAATGAGAATATTACTACTGGATTATAAAGTTAAAAAATGGTTAGAGTGGTAAATTTTGTTATGTATTTCACAATTTTAAAATAAAAATAAAAAGGAAGAGTCCTGCCAGGAATACTTTAACCAGGGATATGTTCTATAGGATGTGCTTGTACTTCCCTTCACTCCTGTGGTAAACCAAGGGTTCGGCCAACAGATAATGCCAAGTTACTATGTCAGATTGAGATCTTGTCAAGGATGTTAAGTCTCTTGTTCCTCTTCATCGACTTAAATCATTCCATAGGAGACTGATGGTGTGATGTGTATCCCTCTTATTTCCCCATATTGCATAGACCCACACACATAATGTCAGTGGAATGCTTTAAGTTATGCATTCACGTGTGTCTCCTCTGTCTAAAGACCTCTTGGGGCTCCTGGGTGGCTCAGTCAGTTCAGCATCTGACCCTTGATTTCGGCTCAGGTCATGACGCGGTGTCGTGGGATCAAACCCAACATCACAGTTTGTGCTGAGCATGGAGCCTGCTTGAGATTCTCCTTCTTCCTCTCTCTGCCCCTCTCCCACTGATGCTGTCTCTTTCTAACAATAAAAGACATCTCAACTTTTCAACATGTATAACTCAAAAAAGATTGTTCAAGACTCATCTTTGGGTTGCCTTACTCTTACAAGTATTCCTAAATCCCAGTAGGATGAATTATATAGTCTTCCTCTTAAGACCTATTAACACCAAGCAGAAGCATTTTTCACATTATTTACCTCACTTTGTTTCAATGGCTGGTTTCTTGCATGCGTCTCCTACTCTTACAAAGACTGTAAGCTCCTTTCAAGCCAGAAATGTCTCATTGATTCTTTAATTCCAAATGTCCAGCATATGGCTGAGCTCAGCAATAAAAGATGCATGATACACATTTGCTATTTGTAACTTGGAGTATATTTATACTGAGTGGAATGGATTTTCATTTTGTCTTTAGGAAAGCAAGAAAATTTTTGTCATTCCCACCCTCAAATCTTGGGGTTGGTTTGTTTTTTTTACTATGACTACATCTAAAGGGAGCACCCATGGGGTGCCTGGCTGGCTCAATCAGTAGTGCATGAAACTCTTGATCTTGGGGTTATAGGTTCAAGCCCCACACTGGGAGTAGAGACTACTTAAAAAAAAAAAATAAGGGCACCTGGCTGGGTTAGTCGATAGAGCATGCAACTCTTGATCCTCGGGGCTGTGAGTCCAAGCCCCATATTGGGTGTGGAGATTACTTAAAAAATAAAATCTTTTTTTTTATAGTTTAAAATTTTTTTTCCCATTTATTTTTGAGAGACAGAGAGAGCACAAGTGGGGAGGGGCAGAGAGAGAAGGAGACAGAGTCCAAAGCAGGTTCCAGGCTCTGAGCTGTCAGCACAGAGCGTGTGACGTGGGGCTCGAACTCACAAACTGTGAGATCATGACCTGAGCTGAAGTCAGATGATTAACCGACTGAGCCACCCAGGCGCCCCAAGAAATAAAATCTTTAAAAAAATCTTTAAAAAAAAAAAAAGTAACACCCAGGATATTCACTAACAGATTGTTTTTACTTTGCCATTTGATGAGTACTCACAGAAGGTTGTAGGAGAAACTTCTTATTGCAGGCTCCTAGATCAGGAACCCAAAAAGCAGGGTGAGAAAACTAGTTTTTAGTCTGTCTCAATGTTTTGCCCTGAAAAATTGGTGGAAGACCACACAAGTAACACAGCGGGCTCAGCAGGCTATATGTGTGCATTTGCAATAGATGACATACTTGAAACATTACTTTGATTGATTTTGAATAGTTGACCTGTGAGAAAGGTTTGAGGTTGGGTATAGGTCCAGGAAACTATCACAGAAGTAAATAGTCTTGGGATAGCTTTGAAAAGGTGAGAGGGAAGGAAGGTAGAGAGCCAGCCTCCCATAGGGGGTATGGACCAGAAAAGGCTTCAGGACAGCATCTGAAGAGAAAAAGTGGGGACAAAGTCAGTTTTGAAGAAAGTGCCACCCATCTCCAGAACTTCCACATTTTGCAAACAAACCTTAAACCCACTCAACAACTCCCCCTTTCCCCTGTCTCTTCCAGTTCTGGCAACCACCATTCTGCTTCGTCTCTGTGATTTTGACTCCTCTAGATACCTCAGAAATGGGAGTCTTACAATGTTTGTCCTTTTTTTGACTGACTTATTTCACTTAGCATAATGGCCTCAAAGTCCATCCATGTTGTAGCATGTGTCATAATTTATTTCCTTCTTAAGGCTGAACATACCATTGTATGTAATACATTTTCTTTATCCATTCATCCCTTGAACATTTGGGTTGCTTCCATTTTTTGGCTATGATGAATAATACTGCTATGGATATTAGTGCACAAATATCTCAAAACTGCTTTTAATTGTTTTGGATGTAGGGGCGCCTGGGTGGCTCAGTTGGTTGAGAGTCCGACTTCAGCTCAGGTCATGATCTTGGGGTTCATAAGTTCGAGCCCTGGGGCTCTGTGCTGACGGCTCAGAGCCTGGAGCCAGCTTCAGATTCTGTGTCTCCCTCTCTCTCTCTGCCCCTCCCCTGCTCATGCTCAGTCTCAGTCTCTCTCTCTCTCTCTCTCTCTCTCTCTCTCTCAAGAATAAACATTAAAAAATTTTTTTAATAGTTTTTGATGTATACCCAGAAGTGATACTGATGAATCACATTGTAATTCTATTTTTAATTTTCCAAGGACCTACCATAATGTTTTCTATAGTGGCTCCACTATTTTATACTCCCACTAGCAGTGCAAGAGGATTTCAATTTCTCCATATCCTCACCAACACTTGTTATTGCTGGATTGTTTGTTTATAGTAGCCATCCTAATGGATATATGATATATCGTTGTGGTTTTGATTTTCATTTCCCCAATACCGCTGCTGTGCTTTTAATGCCCCAAATTCACTATATACATATATATCTTGATATATTTTCAGCCAGTGGAATATTGGGAAAAAATATGTCCCCCACACTTGATTTATAAAAAATGTTATGACATTCCAAATGCATGGACAGAACATTATGGTGTCAAAAATAGGATAGGTGTGTTGATATCACAGCTAATCCTCAATGTGAACCTTTTTCTCCACTATTGCATGTTTGTCCTAAAGGTTTTTTTTCCACATTCATCTTTCATGTGTAGCCCTTGGTTTTCCTGGAATGTCATGAGTGCCATGCCAGATGAGAGCATATTGAAGAAAATTGTAGATAGACAAGATAACTACTGTTATCTTGTCTCAGGATTAAAACGAGAGATGGCTAATGTCTAGGAAAAGACAAGAGCCTTGAATAAGGGTCCTTGCCCCGTATTTATTCAGATCAGAAGGCTTGCAAATGTGATGGGCATGTACAAAGGGCAAAGAAACTAGGAACATTAACTTGGGGATGTGAGGGGGGAAAGGGGATTTTGAAGATATACTGTGTTTGGGGTTTGGGTCAATATAAAACAAAATCCAGGCGCCGGGCAGATGGGTAGATGGTTGTTAACAGCAGACAGGAGGCGCCATGACTGTTTATCTTTGCCAGCCTTGGGGATGAGACAGCTAGGGGGAATAACCTCAGGGTTAATAAGGCACCTTTTATTTTGTTAATCATCTCTGCTCCGGGATGCTTTGCCTGCAGCACAGTGGTCCATGGTCCACCAATTTACCTAACCTGGCCCTATTCTATGAAAGTAGCTTTTCTCCTATAGTAGTAAATTTGGGGTGCTTTCACCCTGAATATCTAATCTTGTTATTCCTATATATTGGGCACCTTTGTGCCATTTCTACTTCAGGCCTTTGCCTCTTGCTCTCTATTTTTGGGGGTCAGCACCCACTCCTTATTTTGGGGTGCCCTTGCACCTCCCTATTCCTGGCACCTTTGTGCCTCCCTATTCTTGGGGTGTCTTTGCACCCCCCTATTCTTGGAGTGTCAATCTGGTTTACCCAAACTCAGGTGTGAGCATTTTATGGCTTTGTATTTCTTTCTTTTTAAAAAAAAAATTTTTTTTAATGTTTATTCATTTTTTGATAGAGACAGAGCATGAGTGGGGGAGCAGCAGAGAGAGAGGGAGACACAGAATCCGAAGCAGGCTCCAAGCTCTGAACTGAGAGCACAGAGCCCGACATGGGGCTCTAACTCACAAACTGCGAGATCATGACCTGAGTTGAAGTTGGACGCTTAAACGCACCCCATGTCTTTGTATTTCTTTATGCCTTGTTAACCCATTGGTATAAGCCTGGGGGATTCCTAAGCTTATCCCCCACAAACTACTATGTACAAAACTACTGTTTATTGAAACCATTTTGTTTGGTGATCAGAAAACCATGTTTTAAGCATTTTACATTCAAACATGATAGCTGCTTGTTTGTACATGGGTAATTAATCATATTTTGTTACATTTCTAGGAAATTGGAGATTTGGGGTTGGGATGTGCATTATAATTTTTCCTATTTAAAGAATTGGAAAATGGGCTCCTATTGTTGCAGAATGACCTTGTTTTCAGGTAAAGGTTACTGATTTTACCTCTATTTGGATCTGAAGAACAACAAAAAAATTTTTGAAACAGTCACAAACTTATAGAAAAGTTGAAAAAACTTTTACTTTTGGGCTGTTTAAGGGTAAGTTACTGACTTGACGCCTCACCACTCCTTGAATACTTCAGTGTGTGTTTCCTATAAAGAAGGAAATTCTCCTACATAACAGTATGATCATTAAAATCAGGAAATTAACACCAATACGTTACTACCGTCGAATCCTTAGACCCCATGTAATTCTCACCATTTGTCCCAGTAGTAGGTCTTACAGCAAAAGGATCTAGGCTAGAACCACATATTGTATTTCATGGCCAGTTCTCTTTAGTCTGGAATGTTTCGTCAGGGTTTCCTTGATATTTATACCTTGACACATTGGAAATTTATAAATTAATTTATACAGTGTCCCTCAGTTTGAATTTGTGTGGTGTTTCCCCATGATTACATCTTTGGCTAGACCCCAGCTTTTCACGTTGAACAAACATATACTAAGAACTAATAAGCTAAAATGTAGACATAGGAATAAGAAATGATTTAAGTCCCAAAAATCACAAAAAGGAAAACAAAATGGATTTGACAACAGTTTCTATTCAAAGAACTTCACAGAGAGATGACAGAATGAGGGAAATTACTTGACACAAATAAAACTAGGGATTAACATATACAACATACTCCCGGAAATAAAACAAAACAAGAATATTGAGCCTGCTGCGATTTGAACAGGCAAATCACAGAAGAGGAAGCCCAAATGGCCAACAAATGTATAATGAGATATTCAAACTAACTACTAGAGACAAAATGCAAATTATAATGAAATACCACTTCATACTCATCAGAATTGCAAAAAAAAACCCAAAAATCAGAAAGGGGGATAAGATCATTAGAGAGATAGGTCAACTATGGTGCATTCATACAGTGGAATACTATATATTAAAATTTAGGGGCACCTGGGTGGCTCAGTCAGTTGAGTGTCCGACTTTGGCTCAGGTCGTGATCTCATGGTTTGTGAGTTTGAGCCCCATATCGGACTCTGTGCTGACAGCTCAGAGCCTGGAGCCTGCTTCAGATTCTGTGTCTCTCTCTCTGCCCCTCCCCCACTCATGCTCTGTCTCTCTCTCTCTCAAAAATCAGTAAACATTTAAAAAATATTTTATAAAAAAAAAGTTAGAAGTGGGGCGTCCTGGTGGCTCAGTTGGTTAAGTGACCAACTCTTGATTTCGGCTCAGATCATGATCTTACGGTTGAGAGAGCCCCATGTCAGGCTTTGCACTGACAACACAGAGCCTACTCAGATTCTCTCACTCCCTCTCTCTCTGCCCCTCCCCCACTCACGCTCTCTCTGGTCTCTCTTAAATAAACTTTTAAAAATGTTGAAAAGAAAACTTAGAAGCTAAATACAGTAATGGTCATCATTTAGTGAAGTTGGAAATAAATGCATAGCACAATTCAAATATGCACGTAAGACATAATACTGTATCTTTTACATGGATAATTTAAGGATATGTATGTCAAATACATTAAAGAATATTGTTCAAAGGAGAGAAACGAGATCCTGTATCCAGGATGAAAGGGAAAAACAAGGATTTTGCACAGACATGTTGACAATGTACTGTAAAATAAAAGGATTAAGTATACCTATGCATCTGAGAATCAAAAGAAAGTGGGCAGCTAATTTCCACAGCAAACTATGAAAAGATATAAATTACATCCATGAATTTAAAAAATTATGTAACTATAGCAACTTTAACTACTTTTTAAAGTGTTAAGATGACAATAAGTTAAATATAGTTGTAACCAAAACAGTAAATGTCATAAGTTCACCTGTCAAAAGATGTATTAAGATAAAAACTTACTGTGTTGCACGGTTCCATAACTAATTCCATGACAGTAAATAGGTATATTGCAATTCATTTCAATTCTGACACTTAGCACAACCCCTACAAGTGAAGTGCAAAATCCTTCACAAGACTGTCCCCACTTCAGGCTGCAGCCACAAATTTCAAGTGTATCCCAAGCAGGCTACAAATTCAGGGGTTCCCAATGACCCTTTCAGTTTCAATAATTTGCTTGAACAACTCACAAAATTCACTGAAACATGACGGTTACAATTATAGTTTGATGATAAAGGATACAGATCAGGAACAACCAAACTAAGAAATGTGCAGAGAAGTTCCTTGCCAACGGATGGGTATCCAGAGCTTCTCTGCCCTCTCTCCATGTGGCACCCAGGCACCTCACCTCCCTGCACACCGATGTACTCACCAACTCGGAATCTCTACAGAGTTTCAATATCCAGAGTTTTTATTGGGGTTTTATTACATAGACATTTTAATCAAATAATTGATCACATGGTTGAGCTCAATCTGAAGCTCCAACCTCCTCTGAGGTCAGGTGGCCCAAAATTGGCTAACCTGTCATATGACATGTGTTTTGGGTGACCAATTCCCATCCTGTAGCTATTTTGGGGCCAACCATGAGTCACCTCATTAGTATAACAAATATACTCCTATCATACTCCTATGGGTCTGTTCAAATTTTCTGTTTCTTCTTGTTTCAATTTTGGTAGTTTATATGTTTCTAGTAATTTGTCCATTTCTTCCAGATTGCCCATTTTATTGGCATATAATTGCTTGTAATGTTCTCTTATTATTTTTTGTATTTCTGCTGTGTTGTTTGTGATCTCTCCTCTTTCATTCTTGATTTTATTTGGGTCCTTTCCTTTTTCTTTTTGATCAAACCAGCTAGGGGTTTATCAATTTTGTTAATTCTTTCGAAGAACTATCTTCCGGTTTCATTGGTCTGTTCTACTGTTTTCTTGGTTTTGATAGCATTAATTTCTGCTCTAATCTTTATTATTTCCTGTCTTCTGCTGGTTTTGGGTTTTATTTGCTGTTCTTTTTCCAGCTCTTTAAGGTGTAAGTTTAGGTTGTGTATCTGAGACTTTTCTTCCTTCTCTAGGAGGGCCTGGATTGTTATATACTTCCCTCTTATGACCACCTTTGCTGCGTCCCAGAGGTTTTGGGCTTTGGTGTTACCATTTTCATTGGCTTCTATGTACTTTTTAATTTCCTCCTTAACTTCTTGGTTAGCCCATTCATATTACGCCACTGTTGCATAAAAAAGATGTTATAAGTGGAAAGATAAACTTCACAGTTTAATATTGGACAAAGATTTACCAATTGTCCTGTAGAAAAGAAAACTGGTGATAATATTAACAATCAAAATTACATTAAGATAAAATTTGAGAGTAATAAGTTATCATAAAGTTAATATTATGAAGTCATAACATATTAATGTACTATATACAACATTAATGTGTACTTTTTTCTTTTTTTTTTTTTTGTTATGTTTTCTTTATTTTTGAGAGAGGGACAGAGTGCAAGCACGGCAGTGGGGCAGAGCCAGAGGGAGAGAGAGAGGGAGACACAGAATCCAAAGCAGGCTCCAGGCTCTGAGCTGTTAGCACAGAGCCTGATGCAGGGCTCAAACTCACAAAACACGAGATCATGACCTGAGCCGAAGTCAGACACTTAACGAATTGAGCCATCCAGGAGTCCCATTAATGTATACTTTAAATTAGAAAACCTTTTAGGAAAAGAATTTTAAAAACCCAGAAATAGACAAAAAAGGATTATTATGAGAGATTTTTCACTTTATTGGCCTGTGATAGATTTAGTAGATTTAAATAAGGCCATAGAAGAAATGAAAAGAGGACAGATAGATAGATAGATGATAGATAGTACTACCCAGAGTAACTTTTGCTTGTCTGGCTTTCTGTGTTATCAATGGCTTTTTGTGTAGAAACATGGAACATTTTCATGTGATTTAATCCCTAAGTATTCATTGACTCATAGATTGTTCCTGAATGCTCTCAAATGTTCTCCCATGTTTTTATTTTACATTTATCTCCAAAGGCAGCTCTCAAAATCAGCATCTCAAGCACTTTCAAGTGAAATCTTTTGCTTCTGTCAATATTTAATATATTTATTTATTGTATTTAATTCTTATCCACAGTATCTTGTTTTTCTATGCTCACTGTTGTAAGACATAATCCCCGCATTAATGTCTTCCCCTTCGATTACTACTTTGTGGTCATTTGTATCCATTACTTCCATTTTTGATTACTTGGGGCCACTCCAGTTTCCAGTTTCCAATCATTCATAGCATTTGAATATATTTAATGTTTATTTATTTATTTATTTATTTTTATTTTTGAGAGAGAGAGAAAGAGTACAAGCAGAGGAGGAGTAGACAGATAGGGAGACATAGAATCTGAAGCAGGCTCCAGGCTCTGAGCTGTCAGCACAGAGCCAGACACGGGGCTCGAACCCACAAACCACGAGATCATGACCTGAGCCCAAGTCAGACACTTAACTGACTGAGCTACCTAGGTTCCCCGAATCGCTCACAGCTTTTAGATCATGACTCAGAGTTTATCTCAACACCACTTTTTAAATAATTTTATTATTTTTTAATTTATCCATTCTGAGAGAAACAGTGTGCACAGTAGGTGAGGGCAGAGAGAGGGGGAGAGAGAGAGAATCCCAAGCAGGCTCTGCGCTATCAGCACAGAGCCCAATGTAGGGTTTGAACCCAAGAACCCTAAGATCATGATCTGAGCCAAAACCAAGAGTCAGGTGCTTAACTGACTGAACCACCCAAGGACCCCAATAATTTTATTATTTTTATTTTTTTTTTAATTTTTTTTTTTTTTTTAGCGTTTATTTATTTTTGAGACAGAGAGAGACAGAGCATGAACGGGGGAGGGTCACAGAGAGAGGGAGACACAGAATCTGAAACAGGCTCCAGGCTCTGAGCTGTCAGCACAGAGCCCGATGCGGGGCTCGAACCCACCGACCGCGAGATCGTGACCTGAGCCGAAGTCGGACGCTTAACCGACCGAGCCACCCAGGCGCCCCAGTTTTATTATTTTTAAAATGAAAAATAATCTATACAAATTTTGACATTTACTCCCTACCTTGCCAGTCAGCATCAGCATTAATAAATGTACCAGTGTGTTTCTTAGTTACCGTATTTTTACATCTAAATTTCTTTCAAGGATCATGTGAGAGAACATGCATAAGTGAACTTAGGGTAGATCTACCCTCTGTGTTTCTGAACACACTCTCCTTTGCCTACTCAACAGTCATTATCTCTAGTTAGAAATGCATTTCTTTGATGTTGACCAAACCCCAATTTTGTTCAGATAACTGTATGGAGAGCCCTTGAAATAGGGGGAAAATACATCCCTATTACAGACCTAGGGAATTATTCATAATTAAGCCAGTCATAGTAACCTACTTTGGGAGAAAAATGAAAAAAGCACAAATGTAAATTAAAAACTCATCGAGATACCATTTCTCACCTATCATAGTGACACAATTTTAAAAGCTTGACCAGGTACTCTGTTGGAGAAGCTGCAGGGAACGGGCACTCTCATACACTGTGGGAATGTTATGTGGTACAATCTCTGTACAGCAGAAGTTGTCGATATGTGAGGAAACTACATATGCCTTTGTAACCAGTAACCTTACTTTCAGGAATTTATCCGGATGATAAATCTCCAATAATATAAAAATGCAAATGTATTGTTTGTCATCGCAAAATTTGGGAAATTACCTAAATTCCCATTTAGGCATAGCTGAATAAACTATGTCGCATACACCAGTGGAGGACTATACAGTTGTAAACAATGAACACAATCTTTATGAACCAATGAAGAGTGTTTTCTGTGAAATATTAAATTGAAAAAAGCAGAGTACAAAAGAATACCTAACATATTACCTTTTGGATAAGAAAGAAGGGGATAAGAAAGAAAGAAAGAAATACACGCATATTTTTGTATAAAAGAACACTGGAAAAAGCAGAAAACAATGAAGCTGGTTACTATAGAGAGAACAGGATGAAAGGGGGAAGGGAAAGAAGGACATTTTCCCAAATTCACCTTTCTGGATAAATTTTACTTTTGGAAGCTTGTGTAACGTTCTACATATCAAAAAGAAAATTAAATCAAGAAGCATGGGAGTAAAACTATAGGCAAGCAGATACAAAATTAATTGTTAAATGAATGATATACCCATACTGAAATAAAGAGTGGAGGGGTGCCTGGGTGGCGCAGTCGGTTAAGCGTCCGACTTCAGCCAGGTCATGATCTCACGGTCCGTGAGTTCGAGCCCCGCATCGGGCTCTGGGCTGATGGCTCAGAGCCTGGAGCCTGTTTCCGATTCTGTGTCTCCCTCTCTCTCTGCCCCTCCCCCGTTCATGCTCTGTCTCTCTCTGTCCCAAAAATAAATAAACGTTGGGAAAAAAAAAATTAAAAAAAAAAAAAAGAGTGGAGAGAGACCAAACTAAAGTAACTTGAACACAGCACTTTGGCTGTAAACAATTCTAAAAGGGATTTTATTGAATCTAAGATGTCACTGACTGTAAGATGGGATTTGATTTCAAATGTGTTACAGTATGAAAAAAAAAACAGTATCTTAGAATCAATGGATATGATATAATCTGGGAAAATGCATATTAGATGAATAATCCAGATAACTCAAGAGTATTAGAATAAGCACCACAAACTTCCTTCGGCGTCAGGGTGAGGGCTCTTCTGAGGTTTATGATAAATAATAGTAGAGTATATGTATATTAGGGGAATGATGATTATTGTTTGATTGGTACAGAGTTTCTTTTTAGGGGTGATGAAAAAGCTCCGGAGGTGAGAGTGGTGAGAGTTGCCTAATATTGTGAATGTACTTAATGCCATGGAATTGTATGCTTAAAGATGGTTAAAATGGGGGCACCTGACTGGCTCAGTCCATAGAGTATGCAGCTCTTGATCTCAAGGCCTTGAGTTCAAGACCCACAATGGGCAAAGAGCTTAATTTACTTTTTAATTTTTTTTAATAATTTGTTGTCAAGTTAGCTAACATACAGTGTATACGATGTGCTCAAAGAGCTTATTTAAAAAAAAACAAAAAACAAAATCAGGGGCACCTGGGTGGCTCAGTCAGTTAAACATTGGACTCTTGATTTTGGCTCAGGTCATGATTTCACAGTTCATGGAATTGAGCCCTGCATTGGGCTCCCCGGGGATAGTGCAGAGCCTGCTGGGAATTCTCTCTCCCTCTTTCTCTGCTCCTCCCCCCAGTCACGCACCTGCATACTCTCTTTCTCTCAAAAATAAACATTTTGAAAAACAAACAAACAAAAAACACTCTAAAAATGGTTTAAGTGGTAAATCGTATATTTTACCACAATAGCAAAAATCACAAAAAAATTATATTGCAAGGAGATCTATAGAAATTATTTGGGTATATGAAATAAACAATAAAGAATTCTTGAAATCTTGGGGCAGACGAGACTCTTTCAACAGATTTAAGCAAATTACTGACAGGATAATGACAGAGTATGACACAGATATTGGAGGCGGTAGGCTCCGGCTACCTAGCTTCATTTCCCGGCTCCAACTGAGTGACCTGGGGCCAGTAACTGATTTTCTCTCCCTCAGGATCCTCATTTGGTTAATTAGAACAGTAATCATAGCACTTACTTCATAGGATTGTAATGAAGGGAACAAATGAGGTAGTAATTTAAGTACTTAGAGTACTGCCTGAAATAAATACTCTTACCACAACCAAAAAAATGTTTAAATTTTTGTATCCAAGTAACACACTTTGTAAAATATTTGAAATATGTATATCAGACAGTCTATAAATCGGTAATAAGGAAATGAAAAACCCAATACAATAATGAACACTCAAGGGGCACCTGGGTGGCTCGGTCAGTTAAACTTCTGGCTTTGGCTCTGGTCATGAACTCACAGTCCTTGCAGTTGAGCCTCTCAACGGCTCTGTGCTGACAGCTCACAGCCTGGAGCCTGATTCTGATTCTAAGTCTCCCTCTCTCTGACCCTCCCCTGCTCGTGCTCTGTCCTTCTCTCTCCAAAATAAACATTAAAAAAAAATAACAATGAACGCCCAATTCACATACACAATCTAAATGTCAAAAAATATGAAAAATTGCTCAACTTCACTAATTGTCAGAAAAAATCAGATTATTTTCCACCTATCATTTAGTCAAAGCATAAAATGAGTAGTATCTGGATGTATCTGCCAGGTTTGTGTTTAGATGTAACAAAACCTCCAAGTGAAGCTTAAACAAATATGAAGCTTGTTTTTTGTTTTTTGTTTTCTCACTCATAATATGTTTGGAAATAGACAGTCCAGAGCTGCTATTCTGGTTTCTCATTGTCATTAGGAACCCAAGTTCTTTTTATCTTTCTTCTTAGCTACCCCTAACATGTGGTCTTTCATCTCTTGCTTTTTTTCTACTGGCTTCAAAATGGCTGTTCCATCTCCTACAATGAGTTCCAGGCACTTTGAGTTTACTCCCTTACAAGCTTTCCTGTGCAGCCCCTCTCAGCTACTTCTACTTATATCTCTTGCCAGAATTATACCACATACCCACTCCTAGGTATTTTTTTAAGCAGGGCATTTTTTTTACTCCAAACAGAATTGTACAGTGGATATTAGCTAGACTACAGCAATCTCTGCTATACCAGTGTTAGCTAGTATGAAAACTATGGTATCCAAATCATAATGACAAGAACTGTGATATTTTTATTAATAGTTTATTAATAGCAATGTGTAGTTTTTAAATTTAAATAAGGCATTTCCAATTTGACTTTATGTTTGTAATTTCATCATAATTGATGGAGATTCTGACACAGAATTCCCTGTGTCAATTTCAACAATATCATCTTCACATTCTGATCATCAGGTTTTTTTTAACTAGAAGTAAAGATACTTATTTAATCTTTTGAGAATTATAGTGGTTTAGAAGAATATTTTTTAGAACAATACAGTGTGTAATTTTAAACTTTTTTTTTTCAAAGTTTTTTATTTATTTTTGGGACAGAGAGAGACAGAGCATGAACGGGGGAGGGGCAGAGAGAGAGGGAGACACAGAATCGGAAGCAGGCTCCAGGCTCCGAGCCATCGGCCCAGAGCCCGACGCGGGGCTCGAACTCACGGACCGCGAGATCGTGACCTGGCTGAAGTCGGACGCTTAACCGACTGCTCCACCCAGGCGCCCCCAGTGTATAATTTTAAATGTAGCATAAAACTTCCTACAATATTACAAAATATAAATATAAATGATTCATATTAAAACCATTTAAATCAAGAAAATTATCAATATTTATATATTTTAAAAGAACCTAGAGGTGCCTGGGTGGTTAAGCGTCCGACTTCAGCTCAGGTCATGATCTCGTGGTCCGTGAGTTCGAGCTCCGCGGCAGGGTCTATGCTGACATCTCAGAGCCTGGAGCCTGTTTCAGATTCTGTGTCTCCCTCTCTCTCTGACCCTCCCCCACTCATGCTCTGTCTCTCTCTGTCTCAGAAATAATTAAACATTAAAAAAATTTTAAAAATTAAAAAAAATAAAAGAACCTAGTCAGTTGTGTAAGAACAAATATTACATGTAATATTATTTTTTCAAGTTTGTTTATTTTGAGAGAGAGAGCAGGCAGAGAAAGGGCAGAGAGAGAGAGAGGAAGAGATTAAGAATCCCAGGCAGCCTCCATGTTTGACACAAAGTCAGACACAAGGCTCCGAACCCATGAACCATGAGATCATGACCTGAGCCAAATGCAAGAGTCAGACGCCCAACTGACTGAGCCACCCAGGTGCCCTATATCTAACATGTAATTTTTTTTAACGTTTATTTATTTTTGAGACAGAGTGTGAGAGGAGAAGGGGCAAAGAGAGAGGGAGACACAGAATCTGAAACAGGCTCCAGGCTCTGTGCTGAAGCCCAACTCAGGCCTTAACTCCAGAACTATGAGATCATGACCTAGGCCAAAGTCAGATGTTTAACCGACTGAGCCACCCAGGCACCCGAACACGTAATTTTAAGGCAAAGGATCTGCTGAAGTCAATGATTTTAAAATTCTTTGATCAAAAGGAAAAAGGTAGGAACGCCTGGGTGGCTTAGTTGGTTAACTGAATAACTCCAGCTCAGGTCATCTTCTTGGGGTTCATGAGCTGGAGCCCCACATCGGGCTCTGGGCTGACAGCTCAGAACCTGGAGCCTGCTTCAGATTCTGTGTCTTCCTCTCTCTCTGTTTCTCTCCCCCCTCCCCCAGCCCTCTCTCTCAAAAATGAATAAACATTAAAAGAAACTTTTAGGGACACCTGGGTGGCTCAGTCAGTTGAGCGTCTGACTTCAGCTCAGGTCACGATCTTACAGTTTGTGGATTTCAGCCCTGCATCAGGCTCTGGGCTAAAGGCTCAGAGCCTGGAGCCTGCTTTGGACTCTGTGTCTCCCTCTCTCTCTGTCCCTTGCCCACTCACACTTTGTCTCTGTCTGTCTCAAAAATAAACATTAAAAAATTTTAATAAAAATGAAAATATTAATTAATTAATTTAGGGGCACCTGCGTGGCTCAGTCAGTTAAGCCTCGGACTCCTGATTTCAGCTCGGGTCATGATCTCACAGTTGCTGAGTTTGAACCCTGCATTGGGCTCTGCCCTGTGAGTGCAGAGCCTGCTTAGGATTCTTTTTCTCTCCTCCTCTCTCTGCCCCTCCCCTGCTCTCTCTTTCAAAATAAATAAACTTAAAAAAATTTTTTTAATTTTTCTAAAGGAAAGAGGTTGGCAAATAAAAACAAGAACATTTCTGGTAAACAAATTTAGAACTGGCTTGCAAACTTAAGATTAAATGCAGTTTTACATGGCGAGTAATTAGCAAGGATTAGAGGTTGATGGTTATTTTCTGCAGGATGAAACACACAACATATACATACATACATACATATGTGACAGAAGAAAAGTGCAAAGAAAGAAAGATGTTTAAGGATTATGGCTTTTATTTTTAATTAAGATGCCTTTACAACCAAAATACCAAAAACTGATATTGCACTCACCAAGTCTCCTGACTGGTCTGCCAATGTCCAGCCTTCCCTACTCCTGTCAGACTGCTGAGGTCATAGAACAGAAAGTACAGGAATGGCAGCAAGACAGACTTGGGTACTCATTCCTACTCCACCAGTTATTACCTGTGTGACTTGGACGTGTTTTTAAACCCCTACGTATCTGTTTCTTTATGTGTAAAATGGAGGATAATAGGATTATTGGAGGATTAAATGAGAAGATACAAGTGAAATGCATGGTCTCTAGGAAGGACTCAAAAAAGCATTCGTTTTTCCTTGACAGCATAACTTGACTGAACTTTTCGGAAGCACTCTTTTCACAAACTCTCTTCCCTACCCCCAACTCTAAGAACATTCTCTCACATTAACTCCAAACACATTTGCTTGCACTTCAAGTACTTGCCTCCCCAAACACTATCCATGGTTCCCATTTCTCCTCTGGGTATGTTTTTCTATGCTCAATCCATTTTCTCTAGGAACTTTGAAAATAACCACTTACATTTGCAATCTGAGCTTTCCAGGTTTGGCTGAAACTCAGCCTCCTTTAAGCCTTTATAGATAATAGACTAACGTCCTCAGATACTGCAACATCTACTGCAATCATACACGTGTCCCTTCTCTTCAGTATTGTTTCATCACCTTTTCATGTTTTGTTCTTTAATGGGTCTAGTACTATTTACAAGTCACTTGAGATCAAGATTTCCTCCAGCCTGATTTCCCATCATATGACCTATTTCTGTTGAAAGAAGTAGCTTTCCAGACCACATTTCACACATGTGTTCTCTACCAAAAATAATAACAATTATATATGTATGTGTATATATGTATGTACATATATATGTGTATATATATGTATGTATGTATATGTATATACATATGTGTGCATAATTATGTATGTGTGTGTGTGTATATATATATATATATATGTAATTTTTTTCCTCTTCTCCAGGCAACTTCAAGGTTTTGCTTGGGGAGAAGGTGCAAACTTCAGTTCATATACCACCTTCCCTTATTAAAAAAAATTTTTTAAGTTTATTTATTTATTCTGAAGGAGAGAGAGAGCATGAGTAGGGGAGGGCCAGGTAGGGAGAGAGAGAATCCTGAGCAGGCCCCATGCTGTCAGCGCAGAGCCCAACATAGGGCTCGAATTCACCACTCTGTGAGATCATGACCTGAGCCGAGATCACGAGTCAGACGTTTAACCGACTGAACCACCCAGGTGCCCCCAAATGCCACCTTCCAAAAGCTTTCTGTAACTGTTGCCCAGGAGGGAAAAGACAACTAACATGTTAACCCCTTACTGTACTATTGGATAGGCACTTGTAAATGTTTCTTCACAACCTGAAAAGGTAGACCTTACTGAGCCCTTTTAACAGATGAGGAATCCGAGGCTGGGGGAAACTGGATGCAAGAACACACCTATGAAGTTGGCAAAGCCAAGATAGGAAACTTGCCTTCTTCTTTCACTTGGGTTGAGTTGGCAGTAGTATGTGCCTTCTATATAGTCAGTATGGCTGTTTAGCACCTGCTGTACGAGGGATCTAGCAGTTAACAGTTGTTCAATAAATATATGTTGAATGTACAAATCACTAGAACTCAGGAAACACTGCAGTAAATGCAGTAAAGAATGCTGGAGCTGGAAGGGACACAGATTGTTGTCATACAGAGAATTCATGAAAGGGAGGCTTCAATATATTAGGGTCCACAGCTACTTAGTTGCAGAGATAAGGCTAGAAAGAATTCATTTATACACCCAATAAATATTGAATGCTTGCTATGGGAGAGTGCTAGACTCTGGGGAGACAATGCAGCTGAGGAAAGGCACAGGTTTCCCAATTCCTCTCCAGAGCGCTGAAACAGCCCTGCCGGAGACTAAGGTGGGTCTAAATTCCCAGAGAAAAGGATGTGAAGGGAGAACCGGAAGAGATTGGTCCGGACCCCAAGTGAGTAAGGAGAAGGGTAAAATAGGGGCCACCCTTGACCCCCACGGGCCGTTTGTCCTCCAAGCCACAAGGAGGCGCTGCAACCCTCCGCGTCCCTAGCCCCGCCGGCGCCGCCAGCTCGCCTGTTCCCGGCGGAAATGCCCAGGCGATGACGGAAACCCAGAGGGAGGGGAGAGAAAGAGCGAGAGAGGGGGCGAAAGAGCCGGGAGAAGCGGGCGGGCGGGCGTGAGGCGGCGGGTGGTTAGCCTCTGTAGGGTGTTGCGCCGAAGACCCGCGCCTCACTCCCCCCTAAACTTCCCTCGCCCTTCACCGACTCCCGGGGCGCGCAGCCGGGCGGGCGAGGGTCTCGAGGCCCTGCGCCCGGAGCCGCCCGCTGGCCTTGGGCGGGGCGAGGGGCCCGCAGCCACCCTCCCCGGCTCCCTCCTCTCCCGCTGGGAGCTGGCGGCGGCGTCGGCAGCGAGAGAGGGGAGCGGCGCCCGGGGTAGGGGTGGGTAGGGGCGGGGAGGGGGGAGGGAGGCGGCAGGGAAGGGGGATCGGGCCGCCATGGACGACAAGGCGTTCACCAAGGAGCTCGACCAGTGGGTCGAGCAGCTGAACGAGTGTAAACAGCTTAACGAGAACCAAGTGCGGACGCTGTGCGAAAAGGTAAGAGAAAAAAGAAGAAATGTGGGAGCGTTTGGCTGGGTGGGGGCGGCCCCTCCCCTCCCGGGCCTGTCCGCCCTGTGCCCCGCGTAGCCGGTCCGGGTCCCCGTCGGGCTGCGTCTCCCGGCTGGGACGTCCACCCGGGCGGCGGGACGGGCCATTCCATGACCTAGCTTCAGGGGGCCTCCCCGGGCTCCACCTCTCCTCTGGGCCCACCCTAGGGCCCCATCCGGAAGCTCACTTCGCTGGCCTAAGGAGTCCGGTGGAGATGGGCGGGGAAACATGGCATCAGGAATCCACGCCCTAGATTTTATTGGGGTCACCGCCGCTCTTCTGGGGATTACTGACCCTAACGTTTCACGTGGGGACTGGCGATCTCGGCGCTTTAGAATGCAGGCAAATTAATGCAATCTCATTTGAAAATGCACCGAAAGTTAACCTGGATGTTATTACTATTAATGAACTTTTTAGTAGACGTAGGAATTTTCTCAGGTGAATCAGGGCCTTTAAAAAAATCACTAACCTGGGATGTGTCACGCGTTTGTTTGTGGAGGGATGGCTGTAATGGCGGGCTGATGTTTTAAATAGAGGTTGACTGTGGTTGAAACAGATGGTGACTGGTCTTCGCACTGAGTGGCCTTGGAAGCAAAATGTTTATTGTCAAAAACAAGACAGCATGTCTTAAGTTTGGCAACGGTGATTACTTGAAATGATGAATGGGAACGTGTTTTAGTGCACAATAACCCTTTTCAAAAAGTTATTTCCGTTTCTATTCTATCTAAAGTGTTTGGGTTTGTTTTTGTTTTCCCCCTATCCCAAAGAATAATAAAATATGCAGGTGGTTAACTGCTGACAGTTGTTCTTGATTGAGTGATCTTGGGCAACTTTCAGAATTCTGTATCCATTGTTTTCTTAACCACTGGGATCATTTCGCACTCTCCATTTTAAAGTCTGGGATTTTTCTTATTCAGTTTTTATAATCGAGACTAAATTTTCACACGTTTTTATGTAGAAAAAGTCCTGTAGGAAAGAGTAACAAAGTTATTTATTCTTACTGCTGTGGGGTTTGTATTTTTAAGGCATAATCTGTAAGAGTTGTTTGATCATTTTGTTTGGAAATCAGGACGCCTCAGAAATGCATTGAAGAAGAAAATAATAGGGCACTCTTAAAATTATGCAACTTAACGGATGGAGGAGTAATAGCTAATAATCTAGAACAGTGTTTTTAACAAGTAAGGTTGCCAAGGACTGTTATGTATTAAATAATTATAACTCTTAACACGGGAGAATTTCTGTAAATAGAACTGCCAACCCAGTGGTGTTTTTTTTTTTTCTTTCTGAAACAAACATTACTTATAGCTTCAAGTCGACATTGTTTTCTTATTTGATAATCTATAATTTCACGAGTCTTAAAATTTCCATTTTAAATTGCTCTCTCAAGGCCTAGTGTCAACATTCAATTTTGAAATACCTAGTTTTGAAATTAGTTGAGTCGGTTAACCCTGCTGTGAGTATTAGATACAGACTTGAAGTTGTGAACAGAGTTGGTGTTGAATCAGTTTTTCCCTTTGACTAAAATAATTTTAAGATAACGTTTATAGAGAAGAGTATTGTACCACTTCCCAATCACACTTAAGTCATTTTATTTTATTTTATTCATTTAAGTAATTTCTACATGCAACGTGGGGCTCCAACTCACCACCCCGAGATCAAGAGCCACAGGCTCCCCCTGAGCCAGCCAGGCACCCCTCAATCACGCTTCAGTCTTAATCATCTGAGGAAGTTTTCTGTATTTGTTAAGAGAGATTATTTGTACTTCAGCACTTAAATAAATTGGACTACAGATCTCTAGGACCTTATAGGTATATTTAAGCTTATAAATTCCTCACTCTTTTTAATTTTTTTTTATTTTGAGAGATAGCGAGCACATGGGCAAGAGGGGGAGGGCAGGGAGAGAGGGAGACAGAGAAACCCAAGCAGGCTCCATGCTGTCGTCACGAGCCCAGTGTGGGGCTCAATCCCATGAACCATGAGATCGTGATCTGACCCGAAATTAAAAGTCAGATGCTTAACTGACTGAGCCACCTAGCTACCCCACTACTTAAAAAAAAAAAAAAGCTCATATCCACTAAACATGAATTTTTAAGTGAAAATAACCCAGCCTTTTATCTGTGGCCTCTACCCCTTAGGTGGAATTGCCAATGGACTGGAGAAGTGTAATATAGTATTTCTTTCTCACCACCCTTTTGAGCAATGCTTAGTTTTACAACCCTCTCATGGCCACTGTGGTGTTTCTTGGTGGCATATGTATTGTCTTCTAACCTTAGTCTTTGGTTTCCACTTTATATCTCTACCCCTAACATTCTTTTTCCTGACAGGTGTGCTATTTACTTACAATGAACTTTGGTAGTCAGCATATCTGAGTTTAAACCCAGTCTCATTGCACCTCTAATTCCTTTTTTGTAAGACGAGAGTAACATTAAAATACTACCCAGATAGGGGCGCCTTGGGTGGCTCAGTTGGTTGAGCGTCCGACTTCAGCTCAGGTCATGATCTCACGGTTTGTGGGTTTTAGCCCCGCGTTGGGCTCTGTGCTGACAGCTCAGAGCCTGGAGCCTGCTTCAGATTCATTCTCTGTCTCTCTCTTTGACCCTCCCCTGCTTGCGTGTGTTCTCTCTCTCTCTCTCTCTCTCTCTCTCTCTCTCTCTCTCTCTCTCAAAAATAAATAATAAACATTAAAAAATTTTTTTAAAGATACCACAGATAAAGTACTAACAAGCAAGAAGCCCTCAGTGAGTGAATCTTAGAAAAAGCCAAGTAAAAATAGCCATTTTATCTTGTTTTATTTTTTATTTATTTTTTTAATGTTTGTTTATTTTTGAGAGAGCACGCAGAGAGGGAGACAGAGAATCCGAAGCAGGCTCCCAACCAGGGCTTGAACTCACTAACTGTGAGATAGATGGTGACCTAAGTCGAAGTCAGAAGCTTAACTGACTGAGCCACTCAGGTGCCTCCGTTTTACCTCGTTTTAAATCTGTCATCTCATTTTCTTTTGGGAAAAGATGCAAATTAAATAGCTGTGTTGATGTGAGGTTTTATGTGTAGTGGTTGTATAACCCTGAAAAATATAGTTTCTGTATTTCATGTAGTCTCTGTTATCTGAAGCACAAAGTACTAGAATTAGTAACAATTTTGTGAAGTGACTTTAAACTCCTTGCCTGGTCTACTTAGTACTTCCTCTACCTGTCCAGGTCAAGAATGGCAGGCATAAAGAAGGAATATAAAAGAAAAATAAAATGTTAAACCTAGTTATACAGACCATCTTTTGGTTCAATTCTTTGTGACTACATGGTTTTTTGTTTTTTGTTTTTTAATGGGAATCTTTTGGAGTCTAATGAAAATACTCTATAGGACATTGCTTTATATAGTGGTGATTTTTTTCCCTCAAAATTAAATTCCTGTTGTAATTCAGGTTGCCTAAACACTGAAGGAGTCAGCTGAAATTGAAACCAAAGTGGGACTGGTAAAAGCCCTATTTTGAGAGAATGGCAAAAGTAAGATCCATCCATCCAAAAGTAAGGCCATCCAAGTGCCAAATGGGGAAGAACTACAAAAGATGTGGTCTGGCCTTCCAGGTTCATTTTTGTATAGAAAGAAAATTGTTTGCATAAAATAATAAGGTACATCTTCTGAGAGGACTAGCTCTTAAATTAACAGTCCAGCTTTTGAAGCCAATTGCAAATTTGACTAATGTGCATAGAGAATCAGTTTCTGTGATTCATTTCTGCAACAGCCGTGTGTACAGTAATTTTAAAAGATAGTATGCCTGGAGAGCCAGTCTGGCGCTGTTCAGGACATTGTGTGACTAGAACTATATTTAATTCTTGGTAGCATCTCAGGAAGAGAAACTTTTTAGGCTCTTTTATCCAGTAAGCTTTATTTTATACTGAAGAACCCGGGCAATGATACTGTAAGTAGGTAAGGAGATTTAGCTGTGTGCTAGCAGATCTTTATTCTGATGATTACAAAGTGCCTACTTAGAAAAATTTTGAGGCTTGGGGCACCTGGGTGGCTCAGTAGGTTAAATTTCGGACTCTTGGTTTTGGCTCAGGTCATGATCTCACCATTTGTGAAATCGAGCCCCACAGAGAACAGGCTCTGTACTGACAGCAGGGAGCCTCCTTGAAATTCTCTCTCTCCCTCTCTGCCCCTCCCTCTCTCAAAATAAATAAGCTTTTTTTTTTTTTTGAGGTTTGTGTAGGAGTGTAAATATGTAAATCTTATGTTAAACTAATGGATATGTTTCTGGGTTGTGGCCTCAGCCTTGAAATAAACAGAAATATCATTAGGATATTACTTACCTCATTAATGTGAAATAGTGTGCTTAAATTCCTGAATGCTTAAAACCATCTTAGTGAAGATTAGAGTCTCATAAAAATGAATGATTTTTGTGAGCAAGAAAAATCTCTTAGATTACTTTTTTCTTTGATAGGTTGTAGCTAAAAAATAGTGGTCTTAGTAATCAGAAAGCCTAACTGGTCCTTCATTTTAACTTCTCTTAAGCTCTGGTGGTCCATTTGATAGAGTCTAAAATGCAGTGATGTAGAAAGTAGCTCCTTCCCTTCTAACTGTAACAAAGAATGACCTCATTACAGTGGACTATGAGGTTAAAACCCAATTTTGCTGACCGAACCAGTCATTTTCCATGCTTATCTAAGCCAGCCTCTCATAGCAGGCAGGTAAAGAAACTAAACCAAACTAGACTAGCACTAAATGCTAATGATTAGAAAGCAGACTTTTTAAAATCAGTTCATTTCTCAACTCTATATGATGTGTAAAATCATCTCTGTAGGTAGATAAAATGAAGATGTCTACATTACATATTTTTTTCGCATGGAATAGTTTTCTTTGTAGTAGGTGCCTTTTATTCTAATGTGAAGAGCCTGTATGAATTTTTTCTTCACAGTCTTTTCTTCAGGATAAATACTATGAGGGACTTGCTGAATGAAGTCCTTCTTTGCTAAAAGGAAACCAAATACCAGAAGTTGAAGATAAAATTAATGCCAAAACAATTGCTGTGTTTTAAAGTGTATCTGTTTTCTGAACTTAGTTGTTCTAAGAATGGCATTAAAATCATAGATGTAATCTATTGCGTGTAAGAATTTGAGTCTACTTTAAATAGGAATTTTGTTTTGAAGTGATTCCCCTATACTGATTCTTCTTGATGTAAACATAGTTAAATGTTATCCTAATCTTGGTTCTTTAAAATAACTTATATAAAGAAATATTTTCTTCCAGACTATTCCTTTACTAATGATTAAATCTTGTTTATGCTTCTTGTATCTTTTCAAGTCTAAATTTCTTTAATAATCATATTAATCTAGGGAATGAGGTCAGTTTATTATAGATTTGGTTTCTTTTCTAGGGAATGGTGGGGAGCTCAAGCCTAGACTTGGTTTGCTGTCTCTTATAGTCTGGGACAGTTGATTATGCCTTGCAAACTGCCCTTTTTTGAGCAAGAGTTAAATGATAATCTTGAGGTACAGTCTAAGATAAGTGACTTGCACTACAATGGCATTGTGATATAGCACAATGAAAGCATGCAAAGTTCCATTGAAGATCTGTTAAATAATAATTTATACAAAGGCAGTCATTTTATTTTGGGAATAGGATGGGAAGGTGGGATCGTACCCTCACCTCTTCCATCTTATATGAAATATTTTTTGAAGTGACTTTTTAGCATGTAATTTTTTTAATGTGCCAAAGTAATATGTAGCCTATTCTTTAATTTTTCTCTTTTCATTTCTAGAGAGGAAAATACTTACAAAGTGTCTTCTACTTTTGAAAGATTTCCCACACGACCTAGATAAGGAGCAGAGTTGGCTCTGCAGTCTTGCCTTTGCTTTAGTAGCAATAGAGACACTTCTTCGAGAAATGAGAAAGAAAAGAATGGTCGAATAAATGCTGGCATTGTATTTTTTATACCATAGATTCAGCAAATTTTAGTTGCACTCCTGTGTGCCAGACACTGTTCAAAGTGCTGGAGATTCAGCTGTGAACAGAAGAGGAGACTGATGATAAACAGATTTAATAGAATGCCAGACGGTGGTTCTTGGTAGGAAGAAAAGCAGAGGATAGAAGGGAGTGATGGACTTGAGCTTAGGAGGCTCTTTGAACAGACTAGTCAGAGAAAGCCTAGCAAATTATTCATTAGATGATTTACTTTTGTGATCTGAAAGTGTGTTGCAGGAGTTAGAGGGCACATTCCGAAGACTACCCTCGTTTTTGACACCAGTTACACGTCCTGTGGGTTCCACAGCCGCTCTCTCAGGTTCAGTAATTCACAGGAAGGCCTCGCAGAATGTACTCATGATTGCAGGGAAAGAATACAGATTAAAATCAGCCAAGGGAAGAGACACACAGGGCAGAGTTCAGGAGGGCCTGATGTCTTGTCTCCAGAGGCAGAACTGGCACCGGGTCACCCAACCCAGTAGGCAAGAGCAGATGCCAGACCTCTCTTTGGGGAAGGTTCTTAACATATACAGATTTTTACTTCGTAACAAATTTTAGGTGACAAGAACTTGTAATAAATAATTAGGGGGAAAATAATGCCAAAATACATGAAGAAAACATGGGTAGATTTATCAGAATCTTAGAGTGTGTAGGATATGAGGTATTTTCCTACAAATTGAGTTGGTATGTTCTTTGTTGTAATTTCATAACATTTTCTTTTCTTGATTCTGTAAACTCTGAAAATGCAGAATGTTGACCATTTAATGTTTAAAATATTCTTTGCCTATTCTTGTAATTTTTACTGGACATTTTAGCATTTTTGTGTAGTCAGATGGTTCAGCTTTTCCTTAAACTTTGTACATAAGAAACACTCGGGAAAGAAAAAAATTCGGATTCCTTAATTCCATCCCAGAAACTGATTATGTTTTGGCATGTCCAAAAATCTGCATTTAAAAAAAAAATATGTATTTTTTTTAATTTATTTATTTTGGGAGAAGGGGGTGAGGCTCAGAGGATCCAAAGCAGGCTCCAGACAGCAGACAGCCACATGTGGGGCTCAAACCCACAAACCATGAGATCATGACCTGAGCCAAAGTGGGATGTTTAACTGACTGAACCACCCAGGTGTCCCTGCATTTTTTTAAAATGTTTATTTTTGAGAGATCGAGTGAGTGGGGGAAGGGCAGAGAGAGGGGGAGAGAGAATCCAAAGCAGCCTCCACACTGTCAGCACAGAGCCTGACGTGGGGCTCAAACTCACAGACTGAGATCATGACATGAGCTCACATCAAGAGTCAGATGCTTAACCAGTTGAGCCACCCAAGCACCTCTACCTTAAGTTTGGATCAGCTACCAACATTTTTTTGTTTGTGTTTTCCATGTTGCAAGATGTCTCTGAGAGCTTCTTTACTGAGATTTTTGCCAGCATCACTTCCTCTGGGATATATTCATTCTCCTCATCACAACCACTTTCTTCATATATGTCAATAAGTTTCCTTATTTATTTATGTCACTATTTTCTAGCTGCGTATTTAGAGCCTCTCCAGCAGCAGCAGTATCCATATCTCATAGACAGCCATTTCTTTGATATATTTTTTATTTGAATTTCATTGAGTTTTACCACTTTTCATTTCTTTGCTGCAGTTTCATCATTGTTGACCAAATCCTTCTTTTTGAGTATCCATTTTTGTAAAATGTCACATGAGTTTATTGCTAGAAGATAAGGAGGCAACATAGCTGTACATTTTGCTCTCTGGGTGTAAACCTAGTAACAAATGTGCTATGACCCATCCCTTAAAGTTTTGAAAGAAGTGATGTGATTGTTATTGATCGTGATGCTGCACCTCTTGCTTATATAGTAACTTGTATACCAGCAGCAAAAAATAATAAAGTTTATTTATTTTGAGAGAGAGGGAGAGAGCACATGAGCAGGGGGGGTCAGAGAGAGAGAAAGTCCCAAGCAGGCTCCTCACTGTCAGCAAAGAGCCCAAAACAGGGCTTGAACCCACATACCATGACATCATGACCGAAATCAACTTGGATGCTTAACTGACTGAGCCACCCAGGCACCCTGCAAAAAAAAAAAAAAAATTTTTTTTTAAGTAGGCTTCACACCCAGTGCAGAGCCCAGCATGAGGCTTGAACTCACGACCCTGAAATCAAGAGTTGGCTGCTTAACCGACTAAGCCACCCAGGTGCCCTAGCAGCAGAATTTTTAATTACAGTAAATATACTGTGGTAACTTAAATTTGAACCTTGTTATTGGGGGCCTAATTTAACTAAACCATGGTGACTGAAATTCATGCATATAGGAACTAATACAAAGTGAGAATTGCCTGTATTAAAGAGAAATTATTGGGGTAGGATTCATATCCACTAAATAATTTTTTTCTAACCCCATTGGGCTACAGCAGTATTTCATACATTTTCGTCACCCCAAAAAAGAAACTCTGTGCCCATTAGCAGTTACTCCCCATTTCACCCTTCCCCCATCCCTTGGCAGCCACTAATTTACTTTCTCTATAGGTTGTCTCTATAAAATGTCTCTATTCTAGATATTTTATATAAATGAAATCATGCAATATGTAGTCTTTTGTGTCTGGCTTTTTTCAGTTAGCATAAAATTTTCAAGATTCTTCCATGTTGTAGCACATATCAGTACTTCATTTCTTCATTTCTTTTATTGGCTGAATAAATTTGTATCATATGGATATAGCTCCCTGGTTGTTTTTATAATTAAGTTCTTGCCATCTGGATTTTTTTTTTTTGAAGTTTAAAATTTTATTTTTCAGATTTAAAAAGGACTTTTTAAAAATTTTAACACAGAAATGTAGGGAAAAGAACACAAATGCTCTTCACTGTTGCACCCACCTTCCCCAACCACTGCCTTCCTACCTCAGAGACAAACATAGTTTTCCAGACCTTGTTCTTGAGAGGCAAAAAACATCTGTTGGGGAGGGGAATGTTTTTGGTATAATGTTATTATTAAAATGGGATCATAGATATAACATCGTAAAACTTTTTTTACTGAACAATATATCATGACCTATACGCATACACATAACTCATTCTTTTTATTTCAACAGAGTATATGACTTATTTTTATATGTGTTTCCAGGCTTGAAATTGCTTGGCAAACAGACAGATTGACTGTTGCTGAGCTGAAAGGAAAAGTTCATTTCCTTGTATTTAAAAAAAAGTCAGCTGTCATTTATCATTTATGGAAGAAGCTTGTAACTATATGGCTAAAGTCAAAAACACAAGAAATAGCAAGTGTTGGTGAGGATGTGGAGAAAAAGGAACCCTTGTGCACTCTTGGTGAGAAGGTAAATTGATGCAACCACTATGGAAAACAGTATGAAGTTTCCTCAAAAAATTAAAAATAGAATGATCATATGATCCAGTAATTCCACTTTTGAATATTTATCCAACGAAAACAGAAACACTAATTCAAAAAGATATATGCACCCCTATATTTATTGCAGCATCATTTATAATAGCCAAAACATGGAAGCAGCTGAAGTATCCATCAATAGATGAATGGATAAAGAAGATGTATGGTATATATGCAATGCAATATTACCCAGCCATAAAAAAGAATGAAATCTTGCCATTTGCAACAATATGAATGGACCTAGAGGGTATAATGCTAAGTGAAATAAGAGAAAAACAAATACCATATGATTTCACTCGTATGTGGAATTTAAGAAACAACAACCAAAAGAGACAAAAACAGACTCTTAAATACAGATAACAAATGGGTGCCTGGGTGACTCAGTTAAGTGTCCGACCGGCTTAAGGTCACGATCTCACAGTTTGTGGGTTCGAGCCCCACATCGGGCTCTGTGCTGACAGCTCAGAGCCTGGAGCCCGGTTCGGATTCTGTGTCCCCCTTTCTGTCTGCTCTTCCCCCACTTGTGCTCTGTCTCTCAAAAATAAACCATAAAAAAAGATTTTTTTTTTTTTTTTTAAAAAGTGATGATTACCAGAGGGATGGATGGGGTAAGGGCATGGGTGAAATAGATAAAGGGGACTAAGAGTACCTTGAACATTGAGAGATGTGTAGAATTGTTGAATCATTCTGTTGTACCCCTGAAACTAATATAGTACTGTATGTTTGAATAAAAAATAGGTCAGATGTCATTTATGGAAGAATCTTGGAACTATAGGAGGACAGGCACCCTGCTTATATTAACTTAGGTCTGTAGGATTTTTAACTTCATTTAATCTCATCTCTTTCTTTTTTTTTTTCTTTTTTTTTTTCAATGTTTATTTTTTTTTGGGACAGAGAGAGACAGAGCGTGAACAGGGGAGGGGCAGAGAGAGAGAGGGAGACACAGAATCGGAAACAGGCTCCAGGCTCTGAGCCATCAGCCCAGAGCCCGATGCGGGGCTCGAACCCACGGACTGCGAGATCATGACCTGGCTGAAGTCGGACGCTCAACCGATTGCGCCACCCAGGCGCCCCTAATCTCATCTCTTTCATAGATCAGTCTGTTCTGTAGCCTTAAGATGAATTTACCTATGTTTTAGAGCAAATTATTTATGTGTAAATAGAGGGGAAAGAAAATTTGCATACTGACTCTGCCAAAACCAAATACAGTAGCTTTTCCTTAATATGGGTCTGGTGATGGGCACCAGCACAAAAACAGAAGTAGAATTTCACCTGTTGGGCAGGGGAGATTTTAGTACATTTACGTACTATGCGTTCCTAAAACATGGGTAGGAGGGAAAATATTTTTTTCCTCCTATTTTATATAAACATCATTCCCAAATTTTTGTTTTCTCAGTTCTCTTCCTAAGATAGATTTGGTTCATAGCAGCAAGAAAGAACATGTCTTAAATGGGTGAGAAAGGAAACCAGTTTAAATGGATGGGTAGGGGCGCCTGGTTGGCGCAGTCGGTTAAGCGTCCGACTTCAGCCAGGTCACGATCTCGCGGTCCGTGAGTTCGAGCCCCGCGTCAGGCTCTGGGCTGATGGCTCAGAGCCTGGAGCCTGTTTCCCATTCTGTGTCTCCCTCTCTCTCTGCGCCTCCCCCGTTCATGCTCTGTCTCTCTCTATCCCAAAAATAAATAAACGTTGAAAAAAAAAATTTTTAAATGGATGGGTATACAGCATTCCATGCAGCAGTAACAGCTTCCTGCCAAGTGGCATTTACCATCCCCACAGTCCTTCACTTTACAGGTTTAAACTTGGTCTTATCTGTGTCCTAGAGATATTAAAGTTTGGGTGTTAAATCATATTAAAAATCACTCGTGGGGGGGGGGGGCGGCGCCTGGGTGGCTCATTTGGTTGAGCATCCGACTCTTTATTTTGGCTCAGGTCATGATCTCACGGGTTTGTGGCTTCAAGCCCTGCATTGGGCTCTGCGCTCAGGCAGTGTGGAGCCTGCTGGAGGTTCTGTCTGTCTGTCTGTCTCTCTCTGCCCCTCCCCTGCTTGCGCGTGCTCTTTCTTTCAAAATAAATAAACTTAAAAAAAAATCAGTCATGAGAATTACATATACAATCACACGTGTATAAAAAGAGTCGACATAGCAGTCCTGAGACCACTATCTGTAGAAAGGCCTCATTTCAGGGTTGCCCTTGTATGGAGTCTGGGAACTTGAATTTGGGAAGGGTTCCCACCATCCCATTACGAATGGCTCACCTGTGCCTAAACTTTGTATGCAAACAGTATGATTTATGCTGAGCACGTGCTTTCCTCACTTTGGTATATGCTTGGCAAGAGGGTGCCTGTGTGACCAACTCCCAATTACAGATCTTGAGCACGGAGTCTAATGAGCTTCTCTGGTAGACAGCATTTCACACTTCTTGTCACAGCTCATTGCTGCAGGCATTCAGTGTACTCTGAGACTCCCTTGGGAGAGGACTCTTGGAAGCTTGTGCCTGATTTACTCAGGACTTTGCCCCCATGTGCCTTTTCCCTTCGCTGAGTTCACTTCGTATCCTTATGTTGTAATAAAATCTAGCCGTAAGTGTGACTATATAATTGAGTTCTGTTGGTCTTCTTTGTGAACCTGTGAACCACCAGGAAACCTGGGGATGGTTTGGGGGGGCCCTGACACACAAAGGTTTTTACATGGAGAATTTGGAGAATTTTAAATATCAGGTGAACTGTATATACTTCTGCCAGTCCAGCACATGATTTCCCTGTAGGCAAGTCAAAGATCTTACAATAATATCACTTGGTGAGCCAGGAATCCTGAAAGAAAGGGTGTGAGTTAAAAATCAAGAGTGTTTAAAACATCAGGGGATCTATACAATGGAGATTAAAACTGAGAGGTGGGGTGGATATCACACTGGCCTGAGAAGTACCTTCTTCACTACTATGTAGTGTAGACGGAGTATTGCTGTATTATTGTGAAACATAGATACATTCTATATCCTATCTTAACTCACCAGGTAGTTTTGTGAAACCTGTGCTGGGTTAAGATAACCGTATATCCTTAAAAGAACAATTGACTTAGATAATACTTGTATTTTGGTGCTTTTTATTTCTATACTTAAAGTAAGACAGTAAGTGATAAGGGTTGCATATCAAGCAGAATTTTTCAGAGTTGGAACCATCAGTCGAGTGTTGTTTTTTTTATTTTTTAAATAATAGTAATAAATAGAAGACATCAGCTCCGAATGAACATTCTAATGATTTGTGCTGTTCAGTTTGATTTTTCTTTTCCTGAACATAATTGGGAAGCTGTCTTGTGGAGTAAAGTTGGTTAAAGTTTCTTTCATTTGTGATTTTAGACATTTTTGAGCTGTTTGTCAGACCCATGTAGGAGATGATTGATAATTTAAAATTTCCTTCAGTTGTAATTGGAATTACACCTTTTAGTGACTCTACCCTCATTCTGTTTGCATGCCATTGATGGATTGGGGCAGCAGGGAACGTGTGTCTCAGCCAGTGAGCTGTAGCAGAGTGGCTGAGTGGGACTTCTGAGAAAGTTTTCTAAGATAGATAGACTAGGCTAGCATGTACTCTTTAGTCTTTTGTCCCTTTGCCTTCTTGCTGAAATAGGGCACCAGATACAGTGACTAGAGTTGCACCACCAGTTTGTGACCATGAGTTGACAATTGTGTTCACTGCAGATCACAAGGTAGGTGGAAAGAGTCTGCTGTCCTGGTGACCCTTGAGAAGCTGCACCAGTCCAGGATGCCTACCTCCAGGCTTCTTCTTAACGTGACAAAAATAAACCCAGTTTGTATTCTCCCCCCGCCCCCACTGCCAAAAGGGATAATTTCAGTATTATAATGATTATAAAATAATGTACTTACCACACAGCTAAAAATCAACCCCTAAAGAATATCAGTTTACGAAAGGATAGCTATTTCCACATTATACATGTGGAAGGAAGACTGCATATTTTTTAAGTTAATCCCTGCACCCACCGTGGGGATTGAACTCACAACCCCAAGATCACGAAAAGTATATAAGGTTACACAGATTTGAACCAGAAGGGGAGTCCCTATTTCTTGAAAGATTTCTATACATATAATCTCTAACTAACTATAGGCAAAGAGAAGAAAAAACATGGGTTACATTGTTCATAACTCTTGGGAAGGCCTACCAGGCTAATGTAAGCAGAAACAATATTTGGTAGCCTAGAATCAAAAGGAAACCTGGAGAGGGGCGCCTGAGTGTCTCAGTGGGTTAAGCATCTGATTCTTGATTTCAGCTCAGGTCATGTTCTCATGGTTCATGGGATCGGGCCCTGTGTCAGGCTCTGAGATGACAGTGAGGAGCCTTACTTGGGATTCTCTCTGTCTCTGTCTCTCTCTATCAAAAGTAAATAAACTTTAAAAAAAAAAAAAAAAAAGGAAAGCTGGAGAACTTAGCTTGGAAATTTTGTAGAAATTAACAAAGAATGGAGCCACAGTCAAAATCATACGTGAGAAATGTTTTAGAACACTGGAGAGAATGGCTCTTTTGGAATAGAACTTGCTATTGTCCCTACTGCTTAGAGTCACTTCAAAATAAAAGTCTGGGCTAAGTGCATCCAGTTGGCATAGATGAATCTGGAGATAGACTTTGTGATTCCTACAATGTGTATGCAAACTTGCATTGCAATTTGTTTTACATATTCTAACATCAGTCCTTATGATTAGTTAATAGGACACTAATAGTCACTGAAAACAAGTTGAAGTGAATGGGAAACATGTCTTTGTAGAAATGTGAACCTGCTTACCCTTACATGATCTCTGTCTTTCATCTTTCATGTGGGTCAACAACAGAAGCATTAACATAGAGATTTTGTTAAACTTTTTAGTTTCCTGACCTCTTTATACTCTTAAAATTTAAGTTCCAAAGAGAGCTTTTCTTTATGTGGGTTGTATGATTGATACTTTATTAGCAATTAACGCTGAAATATTAAAAGATAAAGTTTCTTCAACATAGTCTCAATATTAGTTTCTTCAACATAGTCTCAATATTACACATCTTGGAACATTTTGTTTTTGTTTTTGTTTAATTTGAGCGTGTGCGAGAAGGGGAGAGGGGTAGAGGGGGAAGAGAGAAAATCTTAAGCAGGCATTCAGGAAGGAGCCCAATACAGGGCTCGATACCATGACCCTGAGATCATGACCTGAGCTTGAAATCAAGAGTCGGACATTCATCCGACTGAGCCACCCAGACACCACACAAGTCTTAAAAGTATGAAAGCCATCAATATTCCCAAAATCTCTTTACCTAGACTTAAAGAACTTTTTGATAAAATACAGAAAAGTATAACTTTAAATTACATTTAAGTCCATTACTATAAAAATAGTTACAAGCCCTCTTCCATTTAACAGTTCAAACAAAGATGGCTAATTCAGAGACTTATATTCCCAGACACTGTTGTATAGTTTCTTAGGGTTTCTCAAAACTATGACCTCTTAATGTTGACTACCAGTTAGTGATTTTTTAAGACATAGTTTGTTCTCCAGATATCTTTAGATGATAGATGTCAGTATGTTTCTTTTATCTTGTGTGCTATAAATATTTTCCCAGGCTTCTCCTTTTATCTTTTTGTATGAGAAATTTTTATTTTGTTTGGTGCAGCCCATCTAAACCAGCCTGTTTTTGCCAGAGGGTTTACCTGTTCCTCTTTTTATCTCTGGTGCCTGGCCTACAACACACACTTCACAAATGTGTGTTACATGTATACATGAACATTACTTTTCAGGAGTATTTTGATGTGTCAGGTGATTGCTGTGTATGGTATACATCAAAGTGAATAGATTATCATCTTAACAACTGTTGTCCTATGCAGTTACAAATGTTAAATAACTTTTCCTGTTTTTGGTAATGTTTCCTTTAGTAGATTTGTACTTGTGATTAGCTTGTTAAATTACTAATGTTATATGACTTGAGGATTTTCTTTAACTCTGCAAAATCTTGGTTACTTGCTCCTGTTTACTTGAAAAGCAAGTTTTTGCTTGCTAAGTAAATGACAATGATTTTCTCATTTGAAGCCTGTTGCCATTGACCTTTTTTTTTTTTTCCAGTTGATAGTTACATTGCAGGAGGTTATGTTGCTTTTGAAGGTCTTCTGCTGATTGTTTTCTCAATCTTCAGCTGTTTTATAGGATCCTGTTGACTTTGGGATTTGGCTTTTGTAAACTCAGTTCTTCTATTGAGGGATTTCCTTCTCTAGACGCCCCTGCTTCCCTGATGCGTTAGTGGTTTGACAGGACTTGGCTGACTTTGCTATAAGTATTTTGCCCTTGTGATCTAAACCAGCTATTTGGAGAACCTAACACTTAAAAATTGGCCAAACAGCTTCTTGGAGTGGAGTTCCTAGACCGTTTTCCTTATTTTAATAGGTGATCATGAAGTAGTTTTAGGACTTATCTTTTTCATTTATATATCAAATGCCCTTTATATCAATATTAGCATTAGGTTTCATATGTGTAACAAAAAACCCAAAAAAAGCGTTTAACCAAAGTAGCAGTTTATATTTTTCTTATATATAGGCATATCTGGAGGTGATATGGTAGCCCTACAAAGTTACTAGGAAACCATAGACACTTGCCGTATTATTTTTCTGTGGCTGCTGTAACAAAATATTACAAACTGGGTGGCTTAAAACAGCAGAAATACATTATCTCACAGCTCTGGAAGCCAGAGGTTCAAAATCAAGGTGTCAGCAGGGCCACACACCCTCTGAAGCTCTAAGAGAATCTGTCCCTTGCCTCTTAACAGCTTCTGGTGGCTGGTGACATTCCTTGGCTGCATCACTTCATTCTGCCTCTGTCTTCACATGAGGGTGTGTGTGCGTGCGCTTGTCTGTCCGTCCAAAACTCCCTCTGCCTCATTATGCCTGTTGTGATAATCTAGGATAAGCTCCTCCTGTCCGAATCCACAATCACATCGTTTTCATGCGAGGATAATATTTACAGGTTTTGGTGATTAGGAAGTGACTATATCTTTGTGGGTGTTTTTTCAGCCTTGCCACATCTTCCAGCACTCTCTTCTGCTGTTACCAGGGAGCAGCTCTTGTCCTTGTGGTCTGAGGTGGTTTTTGAAGTTCCAGCCATCCCATAAAGCATTCCAGGAAACAGGATGGAGAGTGATGAAGGACATGCCTTCATTTCCTTAAGGAAATTTTCTGGTTCCCACATAACACTTCTTACATCTCACTGACCAGAACTTAGTCTCATTGCTATCTGTAGCTACATGGAGGCTGGTGCTATGGACTATTTGTGTCCCCCCAAAATTTATAGATGAAGCCTAATTACCAATGTGATGGTTTTTGGAGAGGGGGCCTTTGAGAGGTAGTTAGGTCATGAAGGTAAAGCTCCCATGAATGGTATTAGAGCCCTTATTTAGAAGAGACTCTGGAGAGATGACTTCCCTCCTTCTCTCTCTCTCTCTCTCTCTCTCACCCTCTCACCACCATGTGAGAATACAGCAAGAAGGCGTGCCTCTGCAAAACAGGATGAAGGTCGTCACCAGGAATTGAATCTGCTGGCACCTTGGTGTTGGGCTTTCCAACCTTCAGAATTGTGAGGAAGCAGTTTGTGTTGTTGAAGCCATCTAGTCTGTGGTATTTGTTGTAGGAGCCTGAACTAAGGCAGCTGAGAAGTAGAGTCTTTGAGCTGGGAGCATGGCTACCTTGACTATAATTAGTTTAATTATGGAGAAGGAAGGGGAGACTAGTTATTGAGGTTAAGCAGTCTTTGCCTTAGATCACATTACATTTTGTTAGCTACTGTCCATTGTTTTCCAAAGAAGATGTATAAATGTTCATTCCTACCAGTAGGGTATGAGAATAGGCTTGCTAACAGTAAGTGAATGTCTTTTTTGCCAATCTTACGAATGGAAAAGAAGCATTTTTAAAAAAAATTTTATGTTTATTTATTTTTGAGAGAGGGGAGGGGGGAAGGGGCACAGAGAGGGAGACACAGAATCTGAAGCAGGCTCCAGGCTCTAAGCTGTCAGCACAGAGCCCGACACGGGGCTCGAACCTACAAACCGTGAGATCATGACCTGAGCCAAAGTTGGATGCTTAACCAACTGAGCCACCCAGGAGCCCCAAAGAAGCATATTTTTTTCAATGTTTTATTTATTTTTGAGACACACACACACACACACACACAGCATGAGCAGGGGAGGGGCAAAGAGAGAGGGAGACAGAATCCAAAGCAGCTCCAGGTTCTGAGCTGTCAGCACAGAGCCTGACCCCAGGCTCGAGCTCATGAAGCATGAGATCATGACCTGAGCCAAAGTTAAAGGACAGGAAATAACTAAAAAAAAGAGGCACAGCCCAGGGCTATGATCACCAAGTGGCACAACGAAGTACCACTCCTTACTGTACCCTGCCAGTCCAAGCCATGTGAATAAACTAGCAAAACCCGGAGGGTTTTCATTGACATCCCTCGTCTCTGAAAAGAGACAGCTAAGTGGGATCTTGATCTGGTCCTCTCTTGTCTGAGAAATAGTGGAAATGGCTATTGGGAAGAAATGGGAAGCGAGTGGTGGGCCTGACAGCGACAGAACTGAATGTGTCATGGCTGCTCAAACTAAGACAAGACATTGGGAAATATGTCCAAAGTCTGAGAGTGTACCCCTATGGGAGTGGAGTGAGCCCTAAAAAACCTCAGAAGCAAATGCAGTTTGTAGGTATTCTAGACCCCACACACCCTCTTGTGAGCCCTCTTACCTTCTCTCTTGGCTACATAAAGAAGAATTGAAATTAACTACCTCAACATTAAACCTGTGGTTCGGGGGCACCTGGCTGGCTCAGCTGGAAGAGCGTGCAACTCGATCTCACAGTCATGAGTTCGAGCCCCACGTTGGGCGTCAAGATTATTTAAATAATTTTTTTAAAAAACTTTAAACCCTTGTTTCATTGGGGAAAACAAACCAGTCTCATGTGGTAGAGTGGGAGTTAATAAATCACTTGCAATATATTGGCATAAATAGAAGGTTTAGACAACCACAAAGTGAGAACAGCATGGCAAGCAAATTACAGCAAGCAAGAATGGAACATAGCTTGGGAAATACTGTACAAAAGACCCAAAGTAAAAATAAAAGCAAGCCTTATCCCGAGGAACAGGAAGAAATTACCCAGATGTGCTCAAATTATAAAACAACTGACAGTGATGTGGATTAAATAAAAGAAGCTTGAAAAACGATAGCATAGGAGGAGATGAATAGAGATTTAGGAAACATTGAGGGCAAAATCAGTAGTAATACAAAAGAAGCAGAATAGATGTAGCAGGAAAAAATCTACCTCCAGAAAGTTAAGGTAATCACAAGGAATGCAAGTGACAACAACAAAAAAACAAACATAATTAAAAATAATTCAGGTAATTAAAATTTTTTTTAATTTTAAATTCCAGTCTAACACAGTGTTATATTAATTTCAGGTGTACAATATAATGATTCACCAGTTCCATACATCACCTCATGCTTCTCACAAGTGTACTCCTTAATCTCCCATTGCCTTATAACTTCTGAAATAGGAAATTCAAATAGAGCAGATTCCATGTCATGACAAGAGAATGTCCCCTAACTTAAGAAATGATAATATTTATAAGTCAAAGGAGTGTGATCTTACTAAGTTTTAGGAAATCTTACTCTTAGGCTTCCAGAACTGTGAGAAGTAAAATTCTGTTGTTTCTAAGCTACTCAGTCTATGGCATTTTTATTGTAGAATGCCAAACAGACTAAGACATTAGTAATTACAAGATTTATAAGGGGAAAAGAAATTGTCATTCTGGAGTGTATATGAAAAATCCAAGAGAATCTGTAAAATTTTAAGTGGCACAGTCAGTTGGGCGACTGACTTAAGCTCAGGTCATGACCTCAAATTGTTGAGTTTGAGCCCCACATTAGGCTCTCTGCTGTCAGTGCAGGGCCCTCTTCAGATCCTCTGTCTCCCTCTCCCTGCCCTTTTCCACTTGTGTTCTCCCTCTCTCTCAAAACTAAATTTAAAAAAAAATTTTTAAATAAAGTTTTAAGTATTCTAAGTTATGAGTATTATGTAAAAATCTGGCATAAGAGATATTTTTAAAATCCCAGTACAGTATCAAATATAGATTATCTTGGATTATGTATGACAGCTGCAATAACAAGTAGACATTATTAGACAATTAAAAGACACTTGACCAGGGGTGCCTGGGTGGTTCAGTTAGTTAAGCGTCTGACTTGCACTCAGGTCATGATCTCAACAGCTTGTGAGTTCAAGCCCCGCGTCAGGCTCTGTGCCCTCAGCTCAGAGCCTGGAGCCTGCTTCTGATTCTGTGTTTTGCTCTCGCTCTCTACCCCTCCCCCGCTCACACTCTGTCTCTCTCTCTCAAAAATAAAAATAAAAAAATAAAAAACTTGACTGAAGAATAAAGGAGATCTGAAATAATTGTCAGTACTATATTTATCGGTGTAAAAACTTCATATTCTTTTTTTTTTTTTTAATTTTTTTTTCAACGTTTATTTATTTTGGGGACAGAGAGAGACAGAGCATGAACGGGGGAGGGGCAGAGAGAGAGGGAGACACAGAATCGGAAACAGGCTCCGGGCTCTGAGCCATCAGCCCAGAGCCCGACGCGGGGCTCGAACTCCCGGACCGCGAGATCGTGACCTGGCTGAAGTCGGACGCTTAACCGACTGCGCCACCCAGGCGCCCCAAAACTTCATATTCTAAAGATGCCTACTCCAAATATATAAATTCAGAGCAATTTGAGTCAAAATCTCAACAAAATTTTAATAGGCCTTGACAAATTAGTTTTAAAATTCATATGGCAGCTTTAATGAAAGGACCAAAACCAAATAATTTTGAATAAAAGGAGTAAGGAAGAGAGCCTCAGTTCTCTGTTACCATCATTTCTCATAGAATTAAATTAGTCTGTTACTGATGCAGGGGTAGTAGACCAGTGAGAAGGGAATCTGAGGCAAGGTTAAGATGCTGACACTTTATTCAGGGACTGTACAAGCCCAGGTAGCCCAAAAATCAGGTGAGAAAGCTGTGAAGCAATGTGATATATGATGCATTACCTTGGGAGGTGAGGCTTCTGCCAAGTCCAGATAAATCATACCTCAGAGAAGTCCATGAAAGGAAAAACCAAGCTGGCAATTTATTTCCCTCTTCCCTTCTTTACTCCCTCTTCCCGCTGGTCAAGGTGCACTCCAGATGACCCCCACCTGTTTCCGGATTGTGCATCCTGCCTTCAGCACTTGCTCAGTAGACCAGATCCCACATCCCCACCATGTGTCATTCCATGCCTGGAAATAGAGGAGCAACTTGGCATAGTTAGGGCTCAGCATGAGGACCAACCAGGTCCACAACTTCACCTTAAATTCTAGCCAGCTCAGGGTACCATCAGTGATGACAGCAGTACAGTTCAGAAGACAGGCAGCTCCTTTTTTTTTCTCTTTTTTTAAAATATTTTTTAATATTTTATTTTTGAGAGATAGAGCATGAGCAGGGGAGGGACAGAAAGAGAGGGAGACAGAATCTGAAGCAGGCTCCAGGCTCCAAGCTGTCAGCCTAGAGCCTGATGCGGGGCTCGAACTCATGGGCCATGACGAGATCATGACCTGAGCTGAAGTTGGATGCTCAACCGACTGAGCCACCCAGTTCCCCCGACAGGCAGCTTCCGAAGAAAAAGAATTATAAAGGAATCTGAGAAAGTGTACAGGGCAGTTTCCAGTACAAATAAGAAATCAGGAAACAGAATGTTGGTCTTTACAAAAGGCTGGCACTATATAAATAGTGCTGGACTAGCTGAGTAACCACTAAGAAAAATAAAAAGTTCCCAGAGTCGCCTAGCTGGTTCAGTCGGTAGAGCATGTGACTTTTGATCTTGGGGTTGTGTATTTGAACCCCACTTTGGGTGTAGAAATTACTTAAAATCTTTTTTAAAAAATGAATCCCTACGTTATAACAAATTCCAGCTGAGTTCAAGATCTGTTAAATGTGAAAAGGCAAACTGGGATAAAAACACTGGAGTGCTGGAGGACCTGGGTGGTTCAGACTCCATCTCAGCTCAGGTCTTGATCTCGTGAGTTTAAGCCCAGCGTTGGGCTCCGTGCTAGGTGGGGAGCCTACTTAAAAAAAAAAAATACAGGAGTGCCTTTTTGGACCTAGATGTGGAGAACAATTTCTAAAACAAGACCCAAGCACCAGAAACTGTAAAGGAGCAAAAGAAATAGATTTGGCTGTCTTCGAAACAATAAAAGAAACTTAACTAGTGACACTAGAAGTGAAATAAAAACACCAGCCCCAGATTGAGAGAAGATATTTAAAATGCGTAAAACCAATAAAAGGTGAATATTCATAATTTAAAAAAAAATTGGTACAACTCTATAGGGAAAATATAAACAACCAAATAAAAAATTAGGCTAATTTTGTGAGTAGGTATTTCACCAAAAAAAAAAAAAAAAAAATTCAATGACCAGTAAACATAAAAAGCTACTTTAAAAAAAGTGTACCTATTAGAGTTGCAAATTAAAAGATACTATTTCTGACCCATTGGCAAGAATGTTAAAGTGTTGACAGAGATGCAGAGCAGCAGAAACTTCTGTATAGACATTGAAAATTCATGTTTTTAAATGCTCTTCAGATGATCACATCTGCCAAGGCAGAGAAATGTCTGTGCCTAAAATTCTCCTCTCCTACAGTCTTAAGCTCTCCTCTACCAGGTCCTATTGTAAGCTTCATCCTTAGTGTTTGACTTTTGTTGCCATGTCATTTTCTCTACCTTCGCCTTACTTTGTATGTCTTCGTTGGTCCAGTTCTTCCCTCTTATTCTTCATGGTTTTCTGTTCCTCATCTACCATAGATCTGGAAACTCTATAAATAGCTTATTAAAATTTTGCACATAATTAAGTAACTAGGCCCAAAAGAAGGCCTAAGAGACTCTTCTGGCAGGTTGGTAGGGAGGTACATAAACTTTTATCATATCTGTTTTATTACTTTAAGAGGCCTTTTTAATTTTCTCTGTTTCTGGGCTCTTTTTCTATTAGGCAAAGTTGCTGGCTAGATGAGACTTAATGAACTTTAATTTAGCCTGTTTATTTACGTATTTTGCCATGGTTTACACATAAATCCTGTCCTTCAAGGCCTTCTAATGCTGTGTTTTTGGGTTTTTTTAATCTTTATTTATTTTTGAGAGAGACAGGAGTGCGAGAAGGGGAGAGGAACAGAAGGAGACACAGAATCCGAAGCAGTCTCCAGGCTCCGAGCTGTCAGTGTAGTGCCTGACACGGGGCTTGAACTCCTGAACCATGAAATCATGACCTGAGCTGAAGTCAGCCACTTAACCAACTGAGCCATCCAGGAGCCCTGACTAATGCTATGTTTTAATTTGACTCAAATGTAAAATAGTTGGAATAAGGAAGTTGAATGTTAGCCTATGAATTGGTGTAAGAAGTACAAAACATTTGAATAATTGATTGGTAACTTTTCTGTATTGACCTTTTAAAAAATGCAAATAAGATTATTTTTTTAAATGAAAGATTTCTTGAGATGGAATTTCTATTGATATATTTCTAATAAATACAGTGCATTCAGAATTCAGTCAGCTCACTGACTTTTAGTGTATTGCAGATATACTAAATATTACCACAATATTAGAACAATATTAGTACATTTTCATTGCCCACAAAAGGAACACTGTACCTCTTAGCTTTTATCCCCTAATCCCTCAGCCTTAGGCAACCATTAATTTTTCTGTCTCTGTATATTTGCCTGTTCTGAATATTTCATGTAAATAGAGTCATACAACATATGCCCATTTGTGACTGACTTCTTGCACTTAACATGTTCAGAGTTACAGCCTGTATCAATACTTTTTATTGCTGAATGATACTCCATCAAATGAGCAATACCATATTTTATTTATCCCCTAATCATTTACTGGACATTTGGGTAGTTTCCACTTTTTGGCTGTTATGAATAAAGCTGCTATGAACATGTGTAAACTTAAGTTTTAGTTTCTCTTAAGTATATGTCTAGGAACAGAATTGCTGGATCACATGGTAATTCTATGTTTAAGATTTTGAGGAACTGCCAGACTTTTCCACAGCAGCTGTGCCATTTTACATTCCCACCAACAGTGTGCGAGAGTTCCAATTTCTCTGCATCCTCAGAGACAGTTGTTACCTTTGAAATTTAGCTATCCTAGTATATGTAGTGTGGTGTCTCATTGTGGTTTTAGTTTTATGATTTTCTAAGGTATCTTTTTTCTCCATATTTTCTTTTAACAGGCTAAGGAAATTTTAACAAAAGAATCAAATGTGCAAGAGGTTCGTTGTCCTGTTACCGTGTGTGGAGATGTGCATGGTCAATTCCATGATCTTATGGAACTCTTTAGAATTGGTGGAAAATCACCAGATACAAACTATCTATTCATGGGCGACTATGTAGACAGGGGCTATTACTCAGTGGAGACTGTGACTCTTCTTGTGGCATTAAAGGTATGATTAATGAAATTCAATTTTGTTTTCAAGCCTCAAACCAGCAAAAGACGAGCATGACAGTATTGCATATCATCTGTTCTATTTTACGATCCATTCAGTTTATAGCCCCTTAAAATATAACCATTGGTTTTACATCTTGTAAAAAAGAGAAAAATGAAAATGTTAACATTTAACTTGTCCTGCCTACTCCTGGTAAATCATTTCCCTTTGGTAATTCGCAGCTGAAGTCTTAGGATCATTTTTTATTTAGTCAGGTATCCCTCATAGTCAGGTAGTATAAGTTTGTTTTAATTCTTGACTTGAGAAGTCTGTTATTCCTGTGTCTGTTTTTTTCTGTCACACAATACGTATCTTCATCACTTCATAGCTTCAGCTAGAGTAAGTGTGGTATCTAATGTTTCTGACCTCTCCAAATGTGCCTTGCTTGCATATGCTTTGAGATTAAATGTTATTTAACACTTCATCTTGTTACTTTTTTGTCCCCAAACTCTTCAGAGATTCCATGTTGCCTACAGAATCAAACCCTTTGGCTGGTCTTCTGTAGTCTAGCTTGAATTTGCTTGCTAGTAGTTGGTAGCATAAACTCCGTATTTCAAATCAGAGAGTTTCAAAACACTCTGCCCGTCTTCATTATTTCCTTATTGGATTTTCCCACAAGATGACTCTGATTTCTTACCCCCTTCTGCCAAGAGTCAGCTTAAGTCCTACATTTTTCTTGAAGCCTCCAGCCATTTTTTTTTAGCCTTGTTCCTTCTACTCTTAAGTACTAGGAAAATTACTCTTCCACTCCTAATTTATATTACCATAGTGGTTTATTGCCTTGTAGTATTTACGTCTCATAGCTCCTTAGTAAGATTAGTCCCTAAACAGCGTAAGTCACGTATTGCATTTATGTGGACCTGGCACCTACTTTTAAACACTGAGCTTAATGTTGGACACATAATGGTTACTTAATAAATTCGTATAAATTGAAGTATGCATATGCAGCTTTTTGGTTAATTTGCTTTACAGAATCTGATGCTTTTTCATACTTCTTATCAGACACACTCCTAACTAAATAGTACGCTTATAAGGTATGTCTCTGTGTATTTTTATGAAGAGGAGACTAAATACATTTGAAATCTTGCCCAGATTTGGGAAGGGCCTATTTTTGTGTTTTTGTTAGCAAATACAGTCTTTCCGTGGAAAATAAAAATTGAAAGGAGAGAGACAAGTTACTGTATAGAGTAGTTTGTCTTGGGTTCAAATCTTTGACCTTTGGTATCCATTTAGCAGTAAGATATCGTAGTGTCTGGAAAGACCTAGAAGACTAGTAATTATTTGAGGATGAAGAAGACATTAAATACCAAGCATCATATATAATTTTATTAATAGTAATATCAGTTAATAAGATTCCAATGAAGGTGGTATAAATAGTAATGAAGAAGGACCATAAATATTTCAAAGGTCAGTCAAAGAATGAGAAGATGTTTAACTCTGAAAAAGAATTAGCATTTAATGTAATAGCAAACAAAAGAGCCATTTAAAGAAATAGGTCAGAAATTTGCTTAAGATTAACACTAGTAACAATATGCTTTATTCCATGAATTTTTTTTGCTTTTCCTCCAGGTGCGTTATCCAGAGCGCATTACAATATTGAGAGGAAACCATGAAAGCCGACAAATTACCCAAGTATATGGCTTTTATGATGAATGTCTACGAAAGTATGGAAATGCCAATGTTTGGAAATATTTTACAGATCTATTTGATTATCTTCCACTTACAGCTTTAGTAGATGGACAGGTGTGTATGTGCTTATATGGTGGGGGGGGAATAAAAGAAAAGCTGTGTTTTTGGTTTTTTGTTTTGTTTTTTTAAGATTTTCTAATAGTAATTTAGGGTTTAGATTTACATGACATGCTACCCACCTCTCCTTAGCTTTTTCTGCTTTTCCTTATAATTAAAATTTCAGAATATGGAATTGGGGGGTAAGTTTTATGCACATTGTAACCAGAAGATTTCCCTGTTGTTCTCAGATGTATAAATATTTTGGCCAAAGTATTTGCCAGTATGCTTTTTTTGTTATAGATAAATACCATAAATAAATGCTTAAGACCCTGATGTGCAATACTAGTAAAGCAAAGCTGTTTTTTAAAACTAGCTCCACACATACACAGTTTGCTGACTACCATTAACTTTTTATTCCTGTTTTCATGGTAATTGCAAGAAGTAATATTGTGTATTAGACCTTCTCACTAAGAAGGGCATGCTTTCAGGCACTTGAGTAGCTCAGCTGGTTGAGCATCTGACTCTTAATTTAGAATCAGGCTCAGGTCATGATCCCAGGGTCGTGGGATTAAGCCTTTACTTGGGCTCCATGCTGACTGTGGAGTCTCCTTAAAATTCCCTCTCTCCCCCTCTGCCCCCTCCCCAGCTCATACATGCATTCTTGATTTTGGCTCAGGTCATATCTTATGGTTCGTGGGATCGATCCCCAAGTCAGTCTCTGTGCTGACAGCACGGAGCCTGCTTGGGATTCTCTCCCTCTCTCTCAAAATAAATAAACATTTAAGAAATAAAGGTAAAAGCAGAAATTGGTACCAAAAAACCACTAGGAATGAGAAGGCATTACTATCAATGTGAATGTGCTTACTTACAATAACATAGGGTACAGATTTATTCTATTGAACTTGAAAAAATAGATGAAATTTATTTTGGCAAATTAGTTTTTAAGGAAATTAGGCCAGTGTAAATAGACTACCAAACTTAGAAGGAATTGGAAAAGTAACCAGGTCTAGATAGTTTTATAGGCAAATTCTGCCAAAGGTACATCTGTGTTCCAGAGGTTAGGCAAAGATGGAGAGCTTCAAAATTCATTCTTTGAGGCTAGTAGTATAACCTCAATACCAAACCAGACACGGCAAGTACCAAAAAATAAAACTCAGTTAAGTAGTAAAATAAAATAATACTAATTGAATAAAGAAACTTACATTGACTATACTTAATCAGCAAAACATCAGAAATCTCATCAAAATTAGGAGAAAAATGCCCTCTTAAAGCTTCCCTAGAGGATGGGTCTGGGAATAGATATTTTACCCACCCACCCCCCAAATTTGTATTTCTCAGTTTTGTTTCGGAAGTTCTAACCAGTGCACTGATCAATAAAAAGAATTAAAAGGAATAAACACTGAGAAGAAATTAACAAATATTTTTGCTAACACGATTATGTACTCCGAGAACTCTTAAGAAAGCTGAAAAATGGAGCAGGAATTGATAGTCTTTGGTATATGAGAAAAAATTTGATATGTCAGAAAATGTAATGGTGAATCACAAGAATGGAACTCACATCCACTAGAGAAGGGAAAAAAAACCCTATACAAAATATTTAGGAATATAAGGGGAAAAAAATTTTTTTAAGTTTATTTGAGAGAGGTGGCGTGCACGTGAGTTGAGAGGAGCAGAGAGAGAGGAAGAGAAATAATCCTAAATAGGCTCTGTGCTGTCAGAATGTAGGCTGACTCAGGCTCAATTTCAAGAACCGTGAGATCATGACCTGAGCCGAAACCAGGTCAGATGCTTAACAAGCTGAGCCACCCAGGCGCCCCAAGAAGAAATATTTCAAAGTATCAACTGTCTCTGATGATGTGATTTTTGTTTCCTTTTCCACTGTATTTTATAAACTTTCCAAGTATTATTAAACTTTTGAAAAGAAGAGCTCTTAGGATTGACATTTATAATAACCATTATTGGCTCTCTGTTAACTTTCAGCATTTAACAAAACACTCTTTTTTCTCTTTTTTTTTTAATTCATAAACAGATATTCTGCCTTCATGGTGGCCTCTCCCCATCCATAGATACACTGGATCATATAAGAGCCTTGGATCGTTTACAAGAAGTTCCACATGAGGTAATTTTAGTTTTAATTTTAAAAATAAATACAACCATACTGTAGTAAAGCTAAAGGAGTTAAACTTAACTGTCAATAATTTATGACATGTACTTAATTTTCTTGGCCAGGGCCCAATGTGTGATCTGTTGTGGTCAGATCCAGATGATCGTGGTGGGTGGGGTATTTCACCACGTGGTGCTGGCTACACATTTGGACAAGACATTTCTGAAACATTTAACCATGCCAACGGTCTCACACTGGTTTCTCGAGCTCACCAACTTGTAATGGAGGTATGTCCTTTTCTTGCACGATGATCTTTATTTCAAATAAATCTATATCTCTATAATAAGGCTTCATGAAATAGTCCTCCCTATTACCTAAATTAATGAAGAAAATATTTGGCTGGTTTTAGCAGGTAGTACTAGTTGGCCAGAGAAAAGTTGCAAAAATATTACCAAAAAATTTCCTTGTATCCTACACTCAGATTCTGCAAATACAAAAATTTTCACATATTTTCATCTTTGCTTTATCATTCCATCTCTACCCTCCAGCTTCCCTTCCTCCATGCACACATTACTTTCTTTTAAACTTATTTGAATGCCAATTGAAGATATGGTACTCCTTTATCTCCAAATTTCCATGTATATTTTGCAAAAATAAAGGTTTTTCTCTTATGACAGTATAGTTCTTGCAGTCCAGAAATTTGCATTGATATATTACTATGATCTAATCTAAACACTTCATTTGAGTTTTTCAGTATACCACTAATGTTCTTGATAGGAAAATTTAATTATGTATGAGCATGTATAATCCAGGATCATGCTGTTTGGACTCCTTTGATGTAGAAATAATTCCTCAGATTCTCTGTTTTGCATAATCTTTACATTTTTGAAGACTACAAGCAATTTTATTTTGTAGACTGAGGTTTCCTTATGATTCAGGATATGCATTTTTGGCAGGCATATTGCAGAATAATGTGATATGCTTCTCAGTGCATCATATTCAAGTCATGGAATCTATTTACCCTATAGTTTGTTGGTGGTATCTGCTTAAATCAGTTAAGGTAGTGGCCACCAGATTTTTCTACCATGATGTTACTGTTTTATAAATACTAAAGGAATAGAAATAGAGTTTTATCTTTTCAAACCAGTAGGGAGTAGCTTCAAGATGTTAGAGAAAGGGGCCTCTGGGTGGCTCAGTCGGTTGGGTGGCCGACTGTAGCTCAGGTCATGATCTCACAGTTTGTGGGTTCAAGCCCCGCATTGGGCTCTGTGCTGACAGCTCAGAACCTGGAGCCTGCTTCTGATTCTGTGTCTCCCTCTCTCTCTGCCCCTTCCCTGCTTGCTCTCTTTCTGTCTCAAAAATAATAAACATTACAAAAAATAATTAAAAAAAAATAAAGATGTTAGAGAAAACTTCAACCCAATTGAGGCAGGAGGAGTGAGAATATGGTTAATAAGGACTATAAATTCATACAGTAAAAGATAAACCTAATTCTATCAGTAATCATAAGAGAGAGATGTGAATGGATGAAAATTTTTATTTCCCTAAAATACTGAAAGTCTGAAGTAGATAATCAGAATTCAGCTATTAACTTGGGATGAATCTAAAACAATGAAAAAATAAAGAGTAAAACTTAGAAGTAAAACATGACAGTGCAGCCTAGAAAGAGGGAAAATAGTATGTTGGCATATCAATTAGATAGTTATCCAAAGTCAACTAATGTGAATCAAATAGGCTCTAAGATAAAAGGTATATTTTGAAATAAAAAGAGGTCATTACTGATAAAAACTGGCCTAGTGATCTAGGGAAGAAATAATTCTAGGTTTTTGTTTACCTAGTAATAAACAGATTCTAAACATAAAGCAAACGTTGATACAATTTATAAGGAAAAGTTATGTGAAGTGTTCCATCATTGTGGGAGAAATTTTAATACACATCGTAGCCAAGAGCTGAAGTATAGATCTAAGTAGAACAGCACCATTACTGAGCCTCCGTGTCACAGAACCCTGTGCCCAACAGTTGAGTATTCAGTGCAGGTGCACAGTGTTAAGGATGGATACCATATAAGGTAGCATAGAAGACTACGTTTCCACCAAGAATATTTATAATTTTTGAATTTAGTTTTCTAAACTTACCTGTGTCAATATTATAATTTTATAATGAAATATTTTGTGTTGTTTTTTTTAATGCTGCAGGGATACAATTGGTGTCATGATCGGAATGTGGTTACCATTTTCAGTGCACCCAATTACTGTTATCGTTGTGGGAACCAGGCTGCTATCATGGAATTAGATGACACTTTAAAATACTCCTTGTAAGTAACTTGATGTTAAATACAATTTTTAAATTGTATATAATTGCTTTTAGAAGGAAAACTTTAAATGTAGATAGATTTCTGGTGCTCCTGGGTGTCTCCCAGTTAAGCTTATAACTCTTGATTTGGCTTAGGTCATGATCTCACAGTTCTTTGGATTGAGCCTCGCGTCAGGCTCTGCACTGCCAGCTTGGGATTCTGTCTCTCTCCCTGCCACTCCTCTGCTTGCACATGCTTGCTTGCTCGCTCTCTCAAATAAACTCTAAAAAAAAAAAAAAAAAAAAAAAAAAAGGATTTCTGCTTCTCAAATAGTGGAGTAAGGAACTTGGCAAACCCTCTTCCCAACAGAGACAATCATTTAACTAGAAAAAGTGATTTTAAACAAGTATTACATGCTTTTGAATATTGTCCTAAATGCGTGCAGCCCATAGAGAAACATTCTAAAAAATCTAAATCTCAGTAATAACAGCCACAATCTGTGGGATTTGAGCCCTAGTGTGTTCCCTCCCTCTTTCCAGATCCCTTGTACAGAAACTACTCCACAGTCACTCCGCTCTGGACCCTGCTCATATTTTTTTCTGGTTTTAATCTTTTAGCCTCTGTTAAACTACACAACAAAGTTATTTCGAAGTCCCCTCTCTGTAGGCACAGGCTACTTATTGGTCAGAGGTTGTGCTGAAGCCTCCTTGGTCAGTGAAATGTTAGGGCCCACCCTAAACTAGTAAGATGGATGGAAATGTATGTGGCTTAGAAGTTGCTGTCACAGTCGAAAGAATTTACATTTTGGCTCACAGTTCAACAAAGCACCAGTATGTTGGATTTGTGTGTGTGTGTGTGTGTGTATGTGTGATTAGTCCTGAGAGGGCACAAGCTTAAGGATGACACAAAGTGTAGTTTTCCAGACTGTCAGAGATGTAGGTGTTTGGGATTTTAAGCCTGGCTTCCTAGGAGTTGCTTCTGGGTCAGAGGAACTTGTTTATTGGCCAGTAATTGATTAGAGATTGTGTTTAAGCCCCTAGTATCATTGAGGGTTATACCCATTTGTTGATTAGTTTCCTAGGGCTCCTGTAACAAATTACCACCAAGTGGGTTCCTGAACGGAATTTATTCTCACATATGTGGAGGCTAAAAGTTTGCAATCAGGGGGTTGGCATGGTGATGTTCCCTGTAAAGAATCCTTTCTTGGGGCGCCTGGGTGGCGCAGTCGGTTAAGCGTCCGACTTCAGCCAGGTCACGATCTCGCGGTCCGTGAGTTCGAGCCCCGCGTCGGGCTCTGGGCTGATGGCTCAGAGCCTGGAGCCTGATTCCGATTCTGTGTCTCCCTCTCTCTCTGCCCCTCCCCCGTTCATGCTCTGTCTCTCTCTGTCCCAAAAATAAATAAACGTTGGAAAAAAAAAAAAAAATCCTTTCTTGCCTCTCCCTAGCTTCTCCTGGCTCCTGCAATCCTTGGTTTATAGATGCATCTCTCCAGTCTTTGTCTTCACGTGGCACTCTCCTCTGTGTGTTCCTTCTGAGGATACCATCAGATTGAATTTAGGGCTCAACCTAATCAAGTATAACCTCACCTTATCTGATAATATCTGCAAAGACCTTATTTCCAAATAGTGTCACGTTGTGAGGTTCTAAATGAGTATGAATTTTGGGGATAAACTGTTTGACCCAACACAGTCTGTGTGTGGCTTGGGAATGTTTTCAAGAATGCCCCAAGGGCAGCTAAGTGGTTCAGTTGGTTGATTGTCCAACTCTTGATTTCAGCTCAAGTCATGGTCTCATGTTTGTGGGATTGAGCCCTGCATCGGGCCCTGTGCTGACAGCACAGAGCCTACTTGGGATTTTCTCTCTCCTCTTTCTGCCCCCCCCCCTTCCCAGCTCACACACATATGTGCTCACTCTCAAATGTTTAAAAAAAAAAAAGAATGCCCCCAAATGCTACACTAATTATTCCTGTTGTAGGTATAGTTAATATATATGCATAGTCTTCTTGTCTCCCAGTGTTGACTGTGATCCAAGGAAGCCAGGAAAGGCTCTTCTTTGCCCTTTGGTGTTTTACATTTCTTAAAAGTTCAACTGTACTACAAATACATCTGTATTTTTTGCACCCACATGCAGCTGGTTTTTAAATCAGTTATGAAGATGAAATTATACTGTCATTTGCAATTACTGTCATGTATGTTTCTTTTTTTTTTTTTTTTTTTTAATTTTTTTTTCAACGTTTTTATTTATTTTTGGGACAGAGAGAGACAGAGCATGAACGGGGGAGGGGCAGAGAGAGAGGGAGACACAGAATCGGAAGCAGGCTCCAGAGCCCGACGCGGGGCTCGAACTCACGGACCGCGAGATCGTGACCTGGCTGAAGTCGGACGCTTAACCGACTGCGCCACCCAGGCGCCCCCATGTATGTTTCTTAATTGATGATAACTTCAGTCTAAAGGAAGAGTATGAATAAAAAATGAGAAGGTTGGCTCCTGGGTGGCTCAGTCGGTTAAGCGTCTAACTTTGGTTCAGGTCATGATCTTGTGGTTCCTAAGTTCAAGCCCCACATCAGGTTCTCTGCTGTCAATGCAGAGCCTGCTTTGGATCCTCTCTACCCCTCTCTCTCTGCCACTCCCCACTCACACTCTCTTAAAAAATAAACTTTGGGAGCACTTGGGTGGTTCAGTCTCCGTTAAGCATCCGACTTCGGCTCAGGTCATGATCTCGCGGTTTCTGAGTTTGGGCCCCACATCGAACTCTGTGCTGACAGCTCGGAGCCTGCTTCAGATTTTGTGTCTCTCTCTGCTCCTCCCCTGCTCACACTCTGTGTCTCTCAAAAATAAATTAATATTTTAAAAAATGAGAAGGTTAACAATCTACACACTCTCCTCAGCTGCTTTAAGGGAATGAGATTATATGAAATAGTAATTATGATAATGCATTTTGGAGATTGTAACATAACATCAGTAGCAAAAAAAGGAAATGGAAAGGAGCTTACTATATAGTAGAAATGTCTCTTAAATCACTAGAATTTATGAATCTTAAGTAGAATTCCATAAGTTAAGTGATGTATGGTTAAGATCTAGAGCAACCAATAACAAAATAATTTAGGAAAAATAGCTAAAGTTATTAAGGGAATTTAAATGGCACACTAGAAAATATGCTTTTATTATTTTAATGTTCATTTATTTAGATAGCACAGGGGAGGGGCACAGAGAGGGAGAACCCCAAGGAGCCTCTCCGCTGTCAGCCCAGAGCCTGACTGACATGGGCCTTGTTCTCAGCTTGAGATCATGACCCAAGCTGAAATCGAGAGTCCAATGCTTAACTAACTGAACCACCCAAGCACCCCAAAATATGCTTTTAATAAAAAAAAAAAGCAGTTAAAGTAGGAACCAAGAAACAAGACAAAAAGTGGCAGGTATAAATCCAGTCATATCAGTATGAAATGTGAATGAGTGGTTTGAGTAATGCACTCAAAAGACAAAAATTATCAAGATTGTTTTTTTAAAGACCCAGCTTTATGATGTCTACAGGAAACATAGATTAAAAACAAATAGGTTGAAAATAGGTAAAAAAAAGATACCATTGCTAACAGCAACCACATGACTGCTGACCTGGTTATACTAGTATCAGACAAAAATAGATTTCAAAATAAAAATTGTTACACGAAGACATTTCACAATGATGAGAGTCAAACCATTAGGAACATATACCAGTTATAAACGTATGCACTTATTATGGAGCAAAACGAACAGAATTGAAAGAGGTAGTTCAACAGTAGTTGGAGACTTTAACATGTATGGAACATTTTACCCAAATGTGCCAAAACTCATGGGATTTGATGAAAGCAGTATTAAATAACTGTAAATGCCTATATTAAAAATCAGATTTTTAGAAAGATCTCAAGTCAGTAACCTAACTGTACTTTACAGACCCTAGAAAAAGAAGAGCAAACTAAATCCAGTGCAAGCATTTAGAAGGAAGTAAAATGAAATAGTAGACAAATAGAAAAAAGTCAAAACCAGAAGTCCTTTCCAACAAAATTAAAAAGCCTTGACAGGCCAACCAAAAATAAGTAAAGATTCACATTACCAAAAATCACTGCAAGACCCTACTGAAATAAAAAGAATTAGAATACAGTGAGTAACGGTATGGCAACAAATTAGGTAACTTGGGTGAAATGGACAAATTCCTAGAAAGACAAACTGCCAAAATTGACTCAGAAAATCGGAATAGTTGTAAACAACATAGTAAAAATGGGAAACAGCACTGCTCTACCGCAGTGTCGTCTTTATTAACTTCAAATCCTTTAACTATTTGCTTTCTTTTTTGCCACATACAGCCTTCAGTTTGACCCAGCACCTCGTCGTGGAGAGCCTCATGTTACCCGGCGCACCCCAGACTACTTCCTGTAAATTCCTCCTGGGAAAAACCTGCCTTTGTATGTGGAAGTATACCTGGCTTTTTAAAATATATATATTTAAAAACAAAACAAAAAAAGCAACAGTAATCTATGTGTTTCTGTAACAAATTGAGATCTGTCTTGGCATTAAAACCATATTATGGACCAAAATGTGCCATACTAATGATGAGCATTTAGCACAATTTGAGACTGAAACTTAGTACAACACTATGTTCTAGATCGGTCAGTCTTAACAGTTTGCCTGCTGTATTTGTAGTAACCATTTTCCTCTGGACTGTTGAAGCAAAAAAGGTAACTAACTCCTTCATCTCCTTTTGCACTTACTTGGAAATTTTAGTTCTAGTGTTTAACTGGCATGGATTGATAGAGTTGGGTTTTATTTTTAAGAAAAATTCGCAAGCTAACTTCCACTTAATCCATTACCCTTTATTTTATTGAAATGTATAGTTAAATTAACTGAAGAAAAGATTCTTGGGAGTATGTTGTCATAACATTTAAAAAGGTTTCCCTTCATTTAAACTAAATTACTGTTTTATGTTGATCTGCATATTTCTGTATATTTGTCATGACAGTGCTTGCATCCTATTTGGTGTACTGAGCAAATAAACTTTCCATTTTAAACAGAAACAAATTGGTTTACTGTGGTACACTTTAAATGAAAGTTCTGCTTTTTTGACAAAACCTCTTGACCTGTGATAAACAGTTGTGTTGAGGTAATTTAAGTATAATGTTCTTTGTATAAGGCTTATTTTCGGAAGAAAAATTGAACTAGGCTGTATCTTTTAGACCATAGAAAAGCCATTTTTTCTTTCTAAACATGATTTCAGTAGGTAGTTCGTGTTAATGTATTGAAGTATGGATTGTATGCTAAAACTGTAGAATATTCTAGGGGCACCTGGGTGGCTCAGTTGACTTAAGTGTCTGACTTCAGCTCAGGTCATGATCTCGCATTCCATGGGTATGAGCCCCACGTCAGCCTCTGTGCTGACAGCTCAGAGCCTGGAACCTGCTTTGGGTTCTGAGTCTCCCTCTCTCTCTGCCCCTCCCCCAGTCTCTCTCAAAATTGAATAAATGTTTAAAAAAAAAATTTTTAACTGTAGAATATTCTATAGCTAAGAAGAATCTTTAAAACCAAAATACAGGGGCACCTGGGTGGCGCAGTCGGTTAAGCGTCCGACTTCAGCCAGGTTGCGATCTCGCGATCCGTGAGTTCGAGCCCCGAGTCGGGCTCTGGGCTGATGGCTCAGAGCCTGGAGCCTGTTTCCGATTCTGTGTTTCCCTCTCTCTCTGCTCCTCCCCCGTTCATGCTCTGTCTCTCTCTGTCCCAAAAATAAATAAAACGTTGGAAAAAAAAAATTAAAAACCAAAATACAGAGGCACCTGGGTGGTTCAGTCTGTTAAGCGTCCAGCTTTGGCTCAGGTCGTGATCTCACGGTTCATGGGTTCAAGCCCCACATCAGGCTCTGTGCTGACACCTCAGAGGAGCCTGGAGTCTGCTTCAGATTCTGTGTCTCCCTCTCTGCCCCTGCCCAGCTCACACTCTCTCTGTCAAGAATAAACATTTTAAAAAGTAATAATTAAAAAAAAAAAACAAAATATAGGGGCACCTAGATGGCTCAAATCTGTTAAGTGTCTTGACTCTTGATTTTGGCTCAGGTCATGATCTCATAGTTCAGGAGTTCGAGCCCTGCGTTGGGCTCTGCACTGACAGCACAGAGCTTCTTGGGATTCTCTCTCTCTCCATCTCTCTTTCCCTCCCCCACTCATGGTTGCTTTCTCTCGCTCTCTGTTTCTCAAGAATAAACAAACATTAAAATATATGTTATCTTTATCCATTTCTCTAAATGAAAATAATCTCCAAAAGAGTTTAGTAGGAGTATAGTGATAGCACTATTATTAATGTAGAATATAAACTCCAAGTAGAGGGGGGAAATATGGAGTCAGTGTTGAGAATGAGTGTGGGAGAATGGAAGACCCAGAAAGCTAAATTTTTTGAGTTCTCTACTTAAAAGAAAAAGGGTCAAACTTGATTTTTTGGAACCCAACTATATCCTGATTACAAGGCACATACCAAAAGCAAAGTCAGACAATGTTGGGGAAAAAAAGATGAAAGAGATCAGGAAGATCCTAAACAAAGGAAATCTGGAATAGCTATATCAATATTAGACAAAATTTAAGAACAGATCAAATAATGTTAAGCCACAATTCTAAACCTGTATGTATATACCAAAATAGCCTCAAAATATAAAAGCAAAAATCCTTAGAAATCAAATTGACACACTTTCATTAAAACAGATTTCAACTCAAGTCAAAGATGTAGAGTATTGAATAACACCTTAATAAGATTGATATAATAAACATCTAGGTCTCTGCACCCTAACAATACACCTTTTTGTCAAGTTAATATGGAAAATTCATAAAAATTGGCAATAATTAGGCTCTAATATTTGCAAATGGCATATCAAAGGGCTAGTATCCAAAATCTATAAAGAGCTCACCAAACTCCACACCTGAAAAACAACCCAGTGAAGAAATGGGCAGAAAACATGAATAGACACTTCTCTAAAGAAGACATCCAGGTGGCCAACAGGCACATGAAAAGATGCTCAACGTCGCTCCTCATCAGGGAAATACAAATCAAAACCACACTCAGATATCACCTCACGCCAGTCAGAGTGGCCAAAATGAACAAATCAGGAGACTATAGATGCTGGAGAGGATGTGGAGAAACGGGAACCCTCTTGCACTGTTGGTGGGAATGCAAATTGGTGCAGCCACTCTGGAAAACAGTGTGGAGGTTCCTCAGAAAATTAAAGTAGAACTACCCTATGACCCAGCAATAGCACTGCTAGGAATTTACCCAAGGGATACAGGAGTACTGATGCATAGGGGCACTTGTACCCCAATGTTTATAGCAGCACTCTCAACAATAGCCAAATTATGGAAAGAGCCTAAATGTCCATCAACTGATGAATGGATAAAGAAATTGTGGTTTATATACACAATGGAGTACTACGTGGCAATGAGAAAGAATGAAATATGGCCCTTTGTAGCAACGTGGATGGAACTGGAGAGTGTGATGCTAAGTGAAATAAGCCATACAGAGAAAGACAGATACCATATGTTTTCATTCTTATGTGGATCCTGAGAAACTTAAACCCATGGGGGAGGGGAAGGAAAAAAAAAAAGAGGTTAGAGTGGGAGAGAGCCAAAGCAGAAGAGACTGTTAAAAACTGAGAACAAACTGAGGGTTGATGGGGGGTGGGAGGGAGGGGAGGGTGGGTGATGGGTATTGAGGAGGGCACCTTTTGGGATGAGCACTGGGTGTTGTATGGAAACCAATTTGACAATAAATTTAATATATTTAAAAAATAATAATTAGGCTCTAAAGCAAGTCTTAAAATTTTTCAAAAAATTGATACACCACCAAATTCTGACTACAATGTAATTTAGAAAATAGCAAAATTAAGACATGATACTTATGTAGAAAACCTGAAAGACTCCACCAAAAATTTGCTAGAACTGATGCATTAATTCAGTAACATTGCAGGATACAAAATCAACGTACAAAAATCTGTTGCATTTCTATACACCAATAATGAAGCAGCAAAAAGAGAAATCAAGGAATCAATTCCATTTACAATTACACCAAAAGAAGTCAAAGATCTGTACTCTAAAACCTATAGAACACTTATGAAAGAAAGATGGCATGAAGAAATGGAAAAACATTCCATATTCATGGATTGGAAGAAAAATAATAAAATGTTTATACCACCCAAAGCAATCTACACATTTAATGCAATCCTTATCAAAATACCACCAACATTTTTCACAGAACTAGAACAAACAATCCTAGCATTTGTATGGAACCACAAAAGACCCCAGATAGTCAAAGCAATCTTGAAAAAGAAAAGAAAAGCTGATATCACAATTCTGGACTTCAAGTTCTATTACAAAACTGCTGATCAAGTCAATATGGTACTGGCACAAAAACAGACACAGATCAATGGTACAGAATAGGAAACCCAGAAATGGACCCACAACTATATGGCCAACTAATCTTAGACAAAGCAGGAAAGAATATCCAATGGAAAAAAGTCTCTTCAACGAATAGTGTTGGGAAACTGGACAGCAACATGCAGAAGAATGAAATCGGAATACTTTCTTACACCATACGCAGAAATAAATTCAAAATGGATGAAAGAACTAAATGTGAGACAGGAAACCGTCAAAATCCTAGAAGAGAACACAGACAACGACCTCTTTGACATTGACTATAGCCACTTCTTACTAGATAATGTCTCCGAAGGCAAGGGAAACAAAAGCAAAAATGAATTACTGGGACTTCATCAAGATAAAAGGCTTCTGAGCAACAAAGTAAACAACAAAACCAAAAGGCAACCTTCAGAATTGGAAAAAATATACGCAAATGACACTTCCCATGAAGGGTTAGTATCCAAAATGTATAAAGACCTTATACAACTAACACCCAAAATACAAATAATCCAGTTAAGAAATGGGCAGAAGACATCAATGGCTATTTTTCCAAAGACATGCAGATGGCTAAATAGACACACGAAAAGATGCTCAACATCACTCATCATCAGGGAAATACAAATCAAAACTACAATGAGGCCATCTCACACCTGTCAGAATGGGCAAGATCAACAACACAGGAAACAAATGTTGGTGAGGATGTGGAGAAAGGGGTACCTTCCCTTATACTATTGGTAGAAATGCCAACTGGTACAGGCACTCTGGAAAAAAGCATGGAGATTAGTTAAAAATAGAACTACCCAACAATCCAGTAATTGCACTACTAGGTATTTACCCAAAGGATACAAAAATACTGATTTGAACGGATACATACACCCCAATGTTTATAGAAGCATTTTCAACAATAGCCAAATTATGGAAGGATCCCAAGTGTCCATCAACTCATGAATGAAGAAGAGGTATTATGTATGTGTATACACACACGTGCACGCGCGCGTGCACACACACACACACACAATGGAATATTACTCAACCATAAAAAACAATGAAATCTTGCCATGTACAATGATCTGGATGGAGCTAGAGTGTATTATGCTAAGCAAAATAAGTCAGAGAAAGATATCGTATTGATTTCATTCATATGTAGTATCTAAGAAATCAAACAGATGAACATAAGCAGGTGGCGGAGAAAGAGAAAGGCAAACCATAAAACAGACTCTTAACTATAGAGAACAAACAAGGCTGCTAGAGGGGAAGTTGGCAAGTTAAACTGGTGAGGAGTATTAAGGAGAACACTTGTGATGAGCACTGGTTGTTGTGTGTAAGTGATGAATCACTAAATTCTACTGAAACTAGCATTATGCTATATGTTAACTAAATGGAATTTAAATAGAAACTTGGGGTGCCTGAGTGGCTCAGTTGGTTCAGTGTCCACCTCTTGAATTTGGCTCAGGTCAGGTCATAATCTCAGGGTCATGGGATTGAGCTGTCCTTTGGGCTCCATGCTGAGTGTGGAGCCTGCTTAAGATTCTCTCTTCCTCTGCCCCATCCACCCCCACCCACTGCTCTCTTTTAAAAAATTAAATAAAAATGAAACTATTTTTTAAAAAAAGCAAAAATGTAATTTTTGGATGTATCTATTCTTTTTACTTGAAATTTTAAAAATTAGGGTCAAAGATGAAATAAAGGAAATTTTTAACTCTATAAAATAGAATTTAGAAAAGTTAGTTATGGAAACACATTTTTAAGGGCACCTGGGTGACTCAGTAGGTTGATCATCTGATACTTGGTTTCAGCTCAGATCATGATATTGCAGTTTGCGGGATCAAGTACTGCGTTGGGCTCTGCACTGACCACCTGGAGCCTGCTTGGGGGTCTTTCTCTCCCTCTGTGCCCCTCCCCAGCTTGGATGTTCTCTCTCTCTCTCTCTCTCTCTCGTAAACATTTTGAAAAATAAGTCAAGGGATTCAAAAACAAAAGGGTGGGGGTGCCTGGGTGGCTCAGTTGGTTGGGTATCAGACTTTGGCTCAGGTCATGATCTTGCAGTGTGTGGGTTTGATCCTGCATTGGGATCCACAGTGATGACGTAGAGCCTGCTTGAGATTCTCTTTATTTCCCTCTCTCTGCCCGTTCCATGCTCTCTTTCTCAAATAAAATTTTTAGAAACTTAAAAAAAAATAAAAGGGTAAAAATTATGACATATACATAAAACTTTGAGGGAGGATAAAAATTAAGTCCACTTAAAATGGAGTCAGCAATCCCTATCAAAATAACACCAGCATTCCTTCACAGAGCTATAACAAACAATCCTAAAATTTGTATGGAACCAGAAAAGACCCCAAATAGCCCAAGTAATCTTGAAAAAGAAAACCAAAGCTGGAGGCATCACACTCCCGGACTTTAAGCTGTATTACAAAGCTGTAATCATCAAGACAGTATGGTACTGGCACAAAAACAGACACATGGATGAATGGAACAGAATAGAGAACCAGAAATGGACCCACAAAAAATGGCCAACTAATCTTTGATAAAGCAGGAAAGAATATCCAATGGAATAAAGACAGTCTCTTCAGCAAATGGTGCTGGGAAAACTGGACAGTGACATGCAGTAGAATGAACCTGGGCCACTTTCTTACACCATACACAAAAGTCAACTCAAAATGGATGAAAGACCTCAATGTGAGACAGGAAGCCATCAAAACCCTGGAGGAGAAAGCAGGCAAAAACCTCTGACCTCAGCTGCAGCAACTTCTTAACACATCTCCAGAGGCAAGGGAAACAAAAGCAAAAATGAACTATTGGGACCTCATCAAAATAAAAATCTTCTGCACAGCGAAGGAAACAATCAGCAAAACTAAAAGTCAACCGACAGAATGGGAGAAGATATTTGCAAATGAAGTATCAGATAAAGGGGTAGAATCCAAAATCTTTAAAGAAGTTATCCAACTCCACACCCAAAAAACAAATAATCCATTGAAGAAGTGGGCAAAAGACATGAATAGATACTTCTCCAAAGAAGACATCCAGATGGCTAACGGACACATGAAAAAATGCTCAACATCCCTCATCATCAGAGAAATACAAATCAAAACCATAATGAGATATCACCTCACACCTGTCAGAATGGCTAAAATTAACAACTCAGGCAAGGACAGATGTTGGCGAGGATGCAGAGAAAGAGGGTATCTTTTCACTGCTGGTGGGAATGCAAACTGGTGCAGCCACTCTGGAAGACAGTATGGAGGTTCTCAAAAAATAAAAATAGAACTACCCTACGACCCAGCAATTACACCACTAGGCATTTATCCAGGGAATACAGGTGTGCTGTTTCAAAGGGACACATGCACCCCCAATGTTTATAGCAGCACTATCGACAAAAGCCAAAGTATGGAAAGATCCCAAATGTATATCTACGGATGAATGGATAAAGAAGATGTACACACACACACACACACACACACACACACACACACACTGGAGTATTACTTGGCAATCAAAAAGAATGAAATCTTGCTATTTGCAACTACGTGGATGGAACTGGAGGGTATTATGCTAAGCAAAATCAGTCAGAGAAAGACAAATATATGACTTCTCTCATGAGGAATTTAAGATACAAAAACAGATGAACATAAGGGAAGGGAAGCAAAAAGAATATAAAAACAGGGAGGGGGACAAAACATAAGAGACTATTAAATATAGAGAATAAACAGAGTTGCTGGAGGGGTTGTGGGAGGGGGGATGGGCTAAGTGGATAAGGGGCATTAAGGAATCTACTCCTGAAATCATTGTTGCACCATATGCTAACTAACTTGGATGTAAATTTAAAAATAAAGTAATTAATTTAAAAAAATGGATTCAAACCTAAGTGACCATCAAGTTCACATAGACTGCTATATACATCGGATGTTAACATTTATTTAATTTTGAGAGACAGAGCGAGACAGAGCACAAGAGGGGGAGGAGCAGAGCTCCAGGCTCTGAGCTGCCAGCACAGAGTCCGACGTGGGGCTCGAACTCACAGACTACGAGATCATGACCTGAGTAGAAGTCGGCTCCTTAACCAACTGAGCCACCCAGGTACCCCTGCATAGGATGTTCTATATAAACCTATTAGTAACCACAAATAAAAAATCTGTAATAGATATGCAAAAAATAAAGAGGAATCCAAGAATATCATTAGTGAAAACCATCAATTCACAAGGGAAGAGAGCAAGAGAAGAAAGGAACAGAAAAGAATTACAAAAGAAGACCTTAAAATGAGAAACAAAATATCAATAAGCATGTATCTATCAATAGTTATTTTGAATGTAAATGTAAAAAGACATAGGGTGACTGAATGGATAAAAAAAACCCACCTCTATGCTGCCTACAAGAGACTCACTTCAGACACCTGCAGATTGAAAGTGAAATGATGGAAAAATATGCAAGTGTAATAAAAAAGAAAGCAGGGATAGCAATATTTATATTGGACAAAACAGACTTTAAAACAAATACTGTGACAAGAGACAAAGAAGGACACCATATAATAATAAAGGGAGGGGCACCTGGCTGGCTCTGCTGGTGGAGCATGCAACTCGTGATCTCTGGGTTATGAGTTTGAGCCCATGATGGGGGTAGAGATTACTTACAATCCTTAAAACAAACAAACAAACAAAAACCTAGTAACAAGGGAACAGTAAGAAGATATAACAACTGTAAATATTTATGTACCCGATGTGGTAGCACCCAAATACATAAAGCATCTGTTAACAGACACAAAGGAAGAAATCGATAGTAATACGATAATAGTAGCAGATTAAAAACAGTTTTTTTAATGTTTTATTTTTAAGACAGAGCCTGAGTGGGATAGGGGCAGAGAGAGAGAGAGAGGGAAACACAGAATCCGAGGCAGGCTCCAGGCTCTGAGCTGTCAGCACAGAGCCCGACGTGGGGCTCAAACTCATGAACTGTGAGATCATGACCTGGCCAGAAGTTGGACACTTAACCGACTGAGTCACCCAGGTGCCCCAATAGTAGCAGACTTTAACACTGCCTAACATCAATGGATAGATCATCCAGAAGAAAATTAACAAGGAAACAGTGACTTTAAATGATACATTGGACTAGATGGATCTAACAGATATAGTCAGAGCATTCCATCCAAAACAGAATATACATTCTTTTCAAATGCACATGGAACATTCTCCAGAATAGATCACATTAGGCCACAAAACAAATTCAAAATTCTCAACGAATTAAAAAAATTAAAGTCCTATCATGCATCTTTTCTGACCACGATGGTATGGAACTGGAAATCAATCACAAGAAAAAGTCTTGGAGGGGCACCTGGGTGGCTCAGTCGATTAAGCAGTTAAGTATTTGACTTTTGGTTTTGGCTCAGGTCATGATCTTGCAGTTCCCGGATCAAGCCCAGCTTTGGGCTCTGTGCTAAGAGTAGAACATGATTGGGATTCTCTCTCTCCTCTCTCTTTGCCCCTTACCAGCTCACACACCCATGCATTCTTTCTCTCTCAAAATAAATAAATAAACATTAAAAACAAATCTGAAAAGAACACAAATACATGAGGGCTAAATAATGTGCTACCAAATGGGTCAACCAAGAAATCAGAGAAGAAATTTAAAAATACTTGGAGACAAATGAAAATGAAAACACAGTGGTCCAAATATTTACAATGCAGCAAAAACAATTTTTTTAATGTTTTTATTTATTTTTGAGACAGAGAGAAAACACTAGCTGGGGAGGGGCAGAGAGAGAGGGAGAGAGAGAACCCCAAGCAGGCTCTACTGTCAGCACAGAGCCTGACGTGGGACTTGATCTCAGAAACTGTGAGATCATGACCTGAGCCAAAATAGAGTCAGACCTTTAAGCAACTGAGCCACCCAGGTGCCCCAAGCAAAAGCAATTCTAAGAGGGAACCTGATAGCACTATGGGCCTATCTCCTCAAAAAGCAAGAAACATCTGGGATGCCTGGGTGGCTCAGTTGGTTAAGCGTCCAACTTCAGCTCAGGTCATGATCTTGCAGTTAGTGGGTTCGAGCCTGCGTCAGGCTCTGTGCTGACAGCTCAGATCCTGGAGCCTGCTTCAGATTTTATGTCTTGCTCGCTCTCTCTCTCTCTCTCTCTGCCCCTCCTCTGCTTGTGTTCTATCTCAAAAATAAACATTAAAAAAAAAAAAGGCAAGAAACAACCTAACCTTACACCTAAAGCAACGAGAAAAAGAACAAAGCCCAAGACAGTAAAAGGAAAGAAAAAATAAAGATTAGAGCAGAAATAAATGAAATAGAGACTAAAAACACAATGAAACTGGGAGCTAGTTCTTTGAAAAGGTCAACAAAATTGATGAACCTTTAGTAAGACTCATTTAAAAAAAGAGAGAACTCAAATAAATAAAATCAGAATTGAAACAGGAAAAGTAACAATCAACACCACAGAAATATAAAGGATTGTAAGAGTAGTGTTACTAAAAATAATATGCCAACAAATTGGACAATCTAGAGAACATGGATAAATTCCTAGAAACATAAAATCTTCCAAAATCGAATCAGGAAGAAACGGAAAATTTGAACAGACTGATTGCTAGCAAAGAAATTGACTCATTAATCAAAAATCTCCCAGCAAAAGTCCAGGACCAGATGGCTTCACAGGTGAATTCTACCAAACATTTAAAGAAGAGTTAATACCAGGGCACCTGGATGGCTCAGTCTGTTGGGCGTTTGACCTCAGCTCAGGTTCCATCCCCATGTTGGGCTCTGTATGGACAGCTCAGAGCCCTCCCCTGCTCATTCTGTCTCTCAAAAATAAAAAATAAAATAAAATAAAAACTACTCTCTCAAAAAAAAATTTTTTTTAAAGAATGAATGAATGAATGAATGAATGAATAAAAATAAAGAAGAGTCGGTACCTACTGTCTCAAACTATTCTAAAAAATACAAGTGGAAGGAAAGCTTCCAAATTCTGAGGCCAGCATTATCCAAATACCAAAAACAGATAAAGACCTCACAAAAAAAGAAAACTAGAGGCCGATATCTCTGGTGAACACAGATGTAAAACTCCTCAACAGAATGTTAGCAAACTGAATCCAACAATACATTAAAAAGTCATTTACCACAATCAAGTGGGATTTATTCTGGGGATGCAAGGGTGGTTCAATGTTTACAAATTAATCAATGTGATACATTCTATCAACAAGAAGAAGAATAAAAACCATATGATCATTTCAGTAGATGCAGAAAAACCACTCAATAAAGTACAGCATCCACATCCATTTATGATAAAAACTTTCAACAGAATTGATTTAAAGGAAATATGCCTCATATGTGAAAATCTCACAGCTAACATACTCATTGGCGAAAAACAGATTTTCCTCTAAGATCAGGAAAAAGACAAGAATGTCCGCTCTCACCACTTTTATTCAACATTGTACTGGAAGTCCTAGCTGCAGCAATCAGACAAAAAAATAAAAGGCATCCAAGTTGGTAAAGAAGAAGTAAAACTTTCACTATATGCAGATGATAGGATACTATATAGAGAAAACCGTAAAGACTCCATCAAAAAACTACTAGAACTGATAAATGAATTCAGTAAGGTCACAGGATACAGTGTTAAATACGGAAATCCACTGCATTTCTATACACTAATAATGACATAGCAGAAAGAGAAATTAAGAAGACACTCCCATTTAAAATTTAAAAATTTAAACTCCCATTTAAAATTTAAAAAAAGAGTAAAATACTTAAGAATAAACTTAACAAAAGATGTATTCCAAAACCTGTTAAAAACTGATGAAGAAATTGAAGATGACACAAACAAATGGAAAAATATCTATGCTCATGGATTGGGAGAACCAATACTGTTAAAATGTCCCACACTGCTCAAAACAATCTACAAATATAATGCAATCCCTATCAAACTACCAACTGCATTTCTCATAGAACTTGAACAAATAACCCTAAAATTTGTATGGAACCACAAAAAACCCCACATAGGCAAATCAGTCTTGAAAAAGCAGCACAAAACTGGAAGTATCATAATCCCAGATTTAAAAGCTATAGTAATCAGTAAGTTTATCATATAGTAAACAGTATGGTACTGGCACAAAAATAGACATATAGATTGACAGAACAGAATAGAGAACCCAGAAATAAATCCACAGTTTTATGGTCAATTAACTTACAATGGGAGAGGCAAGAATATACAATAGAAAAAAGGCAAACTCTTCACTAAATGGTACTGGGAAAACTGGACAGTACATGCAAAAGAAACTGGACCCTTTTCGTATACCATACATGCAAAGAAAATTCAAAATGGATTAAAGACCTAAATGTGATACCTGAAACCATAAAATCCCTAGAAGAAAACATAGGCAGCAATCACTTTGATATCAGCCATAGAAACACTTTTCTGGATAGGTCCCCTTTGGCAATGGAAACAAAACCAAAAATAAACTATGGGGACTACACCAAAATAAAAATCTTTTTGTACAGTGAAGGAAACCATCAACAAGGCAAAATGACAACCTACTGAATGGCAGAAGATATTTGCAAATGATATATCTGAAAAGGGGTTAATATCCAGAATATATAAAAAACTTATACAACTCAATACCAAAAAAACAAATAATCGAATTAAAAATGAGCAGAGGATATGAATAGACATTTTTCCATGGAAGACGTATGGATGGCCAATAGTATTAAAAGGTGTTCATCACCACTTACCATCAGAGAAATGCAAATCAAAACTACAATGAGATATCACCTCAGTCCTGTCAGAATGACTAATAAAAAACACAAATAACAAGTGTTCACAAGGATGTGAAGAAAAAGGAACTGATGGAAATGTAAGCCGGTACTACCAGCCATTATGGAAAACAGTATGGCAGTTCCTCAAAAAATTAAGAACAGAAGTATCATATGATCCAATAATTCCACTACTGGGTATTTACCCAAAGAAAATAAAAACACGAATTTAAGGGGCGCCTGGGTGGCTCAGTCGGTTAAGCGTCCGACTTCAGCCAGGTCACGATCTCGCGGTCCGTGAGTTCGAGCCCCACTCGGGCTCTGGGCTGACGGCTCAGAGCCTGGAGCCTGCTTCCGATTCTGTGTCTCTCTCTCTCTCTGCCCCTCCCCCGTTCATGCTCTGTCTCTGTCTCAAAAATAAATAAACGTTTTTAAAAAATTTAAAAAACACGAATTTAAGAAGATATGTGCACCCCTATGTTTATTGCAGCATTATTTAAAATAGCCAGGGTATGGTAGCAACCCAAGTGCCCATGGATGCACTTAGATGAATAAATGAAGATGTGGTGTATAATACAATGGAATATTACTTGGCCATAAAAAATAATGAAATCTTGCCATTTGGATCAGAGGGTATAATGCTAAGTGAAATAAGTGGGTCAGAGAAAGGAAATACCATATGATTTCACTCATATGTGAAATTTAAGAAATAAATGAATGAAAAAAGAAACAAAAAAACAGACTCTTAAATACAGTGAACAAACTAGTCGTTGTTAGAGGGGAGGCGGTGGGTGAAATAGGTGAAGGGGATTAAGAGTACACTTATCTTGATGAGCACCGAGTAGTATACGGAACTGTTGAATCACTATATCGTACACCTGGAACTAATATAACACATCAATAACTGATGTTGGTGAGAACATAGAGAAATTGGAGCGCTCTTACACTGCTATCAAAAAATGTAAGACGGTATAGCCCCTTTGGGAAACTTGGCAGTTTCTTAAGCATAAAATTACCTTGTGCCTAGCAATTTTACTTGTACATATCTACCCAAGAGAAACTATAATACATGTTGATACAAAGATAAGTATGCAAATATTTATAGCAACATCAACTATAATAGCCAAAAACTGGAAACAATCTAAATGTCCATCAACTGCTGAATGAATAGACAGAAATGTTATATTCATACAACAGTAAAGTACTATTAATAAAAAGGAAAAAAAGGGGGGGCACCTGGGTGGCTCAGTCAATTAAGCCTTCGACTTCGGCTCAGGTCATGATCTTGTGGTTCCTGGGTTCGAGCCCCGCTTCAGATTCTGTGCTGACAGCTCAGAGCCTGGAGCTTGCTTGCGATTCTGTTTCCCTCTCTCTCTCTGCCCCTCCTCCCCCTCTCATACTCTGTCTCTGTCTCTCAAAAATAAATAAACATTGAAAAATAATGGGGCGCCTGGGTGGCTCAGTCGGTTGAGCGTCCGACTTCGGCTCAGGCCATGATATCGAGGTTTGTAAGTTTGAGCCCCGCATGGGGCTCTGTGCTAACAGTTCAGAGCCTGGAGCCTGCTTCAGATTCTGTGCCTCCCTCTCTCTCTGACCCTCCCCTGTTCAAGCTCTGTCTCTGTCTCAAAAATAAAATAAAGGGGCGCCTGGGTGGCTCAGTCGGTTGAGCAGCCGACTTCGGCTCAGGTCATGATCTCGCGGTCCGTGAGTTCGAGCCCCGCGTCGGGCTCTGTGCTGACAGCTCAGAGCCTGGAGCCTGTTTCAGATTCTGTGTCTCCCTCTCGCTGACCCTCCCCCGTTCATGCTCTGTCTCTCTCTCTCTCAAAAATAAATAAACGTTAAAAAAAAAAAATTAAAATAAAATAAAATAAAATAAAAACATTAAAAAAATTTTTGTTTAAATAAATAAATGCATAAAATAAATAAATAAAAAGTAATAAACTGAAATGTATTACAACATGAATTTCACAATGTGCTAGTGAAAGAATGAAACATGAGAAACTACATATATTCCACTTATATGAAAATTGCAGAAAAAGATACATTTATAGGGACAGAAGTAGATTAGTGTTTGCCTTGGGGTGGCCAGTAGAAATGGGAAGTAACTGTAAATAGGCATGAGGGATCTTACTGGAACAATGAAAATGTTCTAAGACTGATTTATTGTCATAGCTGTTTCATTTGATAAATTTTCCCAAAAATCTCTTTTTAACGTTTATTTATTTTTGAGACAGAGAGAGACACAGCATGAATGGGGGAGGGTCAGAGAGAGAAGGAGACACAGAATTTGAAAGAGGCTCCAGGCTCTGAGCTGTCAGCACAGAGCCCGACGCGGGGCTCGAACTCACGGACCGCGAGATCATAACCTGAGCCAAAGTCGGATGCTCAACCGACGAGCAGCCCAGGCGCCCCATCTTTTTTTTTTTTTTTTTTTAATTTTTTAAAAAAATTTTTTAACGTTTATTCATTTTTGAGAGACAGAGACAGAGTATGAGCGGGGAAGGGGCAGAGAGAGAGGAAGACACAGAATCTGAAGTAGGCTCCAGGCTTGGAGCTGTCAGCACAGAGCCCGAAACAGGGCTCAAACTCATGAACTGTGAGATCATGACCTGAGCCGAAGTCGGACGCTCAACCAATGAGCCACCCAGGCACCCCATCTTTTTTTTTTTTAATATATTAATTTCCACACCCAACCTGTAACTCAAACCTGCACCCCCAAAATCCAGAGTTGTATGCTCTACTGACTGAGCCAACCAGGCACTCCCAAAAGTCTTTTATTTGTACCCTTGAAATGGGAAAATGTTATATATAAACTATACCTTAGTGAAACTGTTTACAGAACAAAATAAAACCTGTGCAATGTAGGGGCAGCTTGGTGGCTCTGTCAGTTGAGTGTTGGACTCTTGATTTCAGGTCATGGTCTCACGGTTCATGGTATGGAGCCCCACGCTGGACTCTGTGCTGACAACTTGGAGCCTGCATGGGTTCTCTCCCTTTTTCTCTCTCTGCTCCTTCCCAACTCATGCTTGCTCATTCTCATTCTCTCTCTCTCTCTCTCAAAATAAATAAGTATACATTTAAAAAAACAACAGGGGCACCTGGGTGGCTCAGTCAGTTAAGAGTCGACTTTGGCTCAGTTCATGATCTTGCAGTTCATGAGTTTGAGCCCCTCACTGGGTTCTGTGCTGATGGCTCAGAGCCTGGAGCCTGCTTCAGATTCTGTGTCTCCTCTCTCTGCCCCTCCCCTGCTCTCTCTCTCTCTCTCAAAAATAAACATTAAAAAAAAAACAACACAACAAACTTGTGCAATGTAACCAAACCAGTCTTTAAAGGGAAATTTATAACTAAGTGCTTGTATTATTATTATTATTTTTTTAAACATTTTTATTTATTTTTGGGACAGAGAGAGACAGAGCATGAACGGGGGAGGAGCAGAGAGAGAGGGAGACACAGAATCGGAAACAGGCTCCAGGCTCTGAGCCATCAGCCCAGAGCCTGATGCGGGGCTCGAACTCACGGACCGCGAGATCGTGACCTGGCTGAAGTCGGACGCTTAACCGACTGCGCCACCCAGGCGCCCCTAAGTGCTTGTATTATAATAAAGGAAGAGTTTAATATTAATGAACTAAGTGTTTACTACTCCATAAAAGTTAAAAGATTACAGCAAATATTAAAAGAAATAAAATATTCCAAAGAAAAGATCAACAAAACCAAAGCTGATACTTGAAGACTAATAAAATATGAAGGAAAGGAAGACACAAATAAAAGCCTGAGTTTTGCAAAATAGAAGATTCAAAAGGGAATAAAAAAATTAAAAGGGTACTATGAATACTATTTGCCAATAAATTGAAAACAAACAATGAGCAAATTACTGGAGTATCTTGACCTTATCAAAACGGACTAAAAAATAAATGGAGTCTAAATACTCATCTTACCAGGGGTGCCTGGCTGGCTCAATCAGTAGAGCATGCAACTCTTGATCTTGGGGTTTTGAGTATGAGCCCCACGTTGCGTGTAGAGATTAAAAATAAAATCTGGGGGCACCTGGGTGGCTCAGTTGGTTAAGGGTCTGACTCTTGATTTCAGTTCATTTCAGCTCAGATCATTTCATGAGCTCACGGTTCATGTGTTTGAGCCCCAAGTTGCATTGGGCTCTGTGCTGACAGCATGATGGAACTTGTTTGGGATTCTCTCTCTCTCCTTCTCTCTCTGCCCCTCCCTCACTCTCAAAGTAAATAACTTAAAAAAAATAAATTTATAGTCTACCTTCAAGTGATATCCCACCACTTCACGTACAGAACCTTTCACTAGTATACTTCCATTGATCCCCTCACACTTTCTGCTACCGTTGTCTTACATCTTTCTTTTACAAGTATTAAAAATCCCATAGAACATTATCACTTTGTTTAAACAGTAGACTATCATGTAAAGTGATTTATATAATAAGGAAAACCTTTTATGTATGTACTCAGGTCAATCTATACCATTTCCAATGCACTTAATTCCTTTATGTAAATTCATATTTCCATCTCGTATAATGTTTTTTTTCTTCTGAAAGGTTTACTTGAATATTTCTTGTAAGGCAAGTCTGCTGGTAATGCATTCCTTCAGCTTTTGTATATCTTAGAAAGTATTTGGGGGCGCCTGGGTGGCTCAGTTGGTTGAGCATCCGACTTCGTCTCAGGTCATGATCTCACAGTTCATGGGTTTGAGCCCTGAGTCGGGCTCTGTGCTGAATGCTTGCTTGGAGCCTGAAGCCTGCTTGGGATTCTGTGTCTCCTTCTCTCTCTGTCCCTCCCCCGCTCATGCTCTGTCTCAAAAATAAATAAATGTAAAAAAAAAATTTTTTTTTTAAGTATTTGTTTCAGCGCACATGGGTGGCTCAGTTGGTTAAGCAAATGACTTCGGTTCACATCATGATCTTGGGGTTCGTGAGTTCAAGCCCCTCATTGGGCTTGCTGCTGTCAGCATGGAGCCCGTTTTGGAGCCTCTGTCCCCTCCCACTCTCTGCCCCTACCCCACTCATGCTCTCTCTCACAAAAATAAAACATTAAAAATTTTTTAATAAAATTTAAAAAATAAAATAAAATAAAGTATTTGTTTCATGTTCTATTTTGAAAGATATTTTCTCCATTGTCCCTGCGTACCTGTATCGGAGAGAGGGTTTTCCTCTGTGCTCGGTCTGTGTGTTGTGGTTGCAGCCTGCTGGTGCCTGGGACCGGGTGCCAAGTTCATGGCAGGAGCAGGAGAGATGCCCTATTGTCCTAACTCCGCCTCCATCTCAGGCAGGCCCTTTGTGCTTTGACTTCCCAGGTGAGGTTTTCTCAGGGTTCCTGCTCTTCCTACCTGTGGCAACCAAACTCCGCCTTGTATCTGTGGTTGGTCTAGGGTGGCTGTTTGCTGCGCCGCCCCCAGCAATAGCCAGCATCTGTTTCGTATCTGTATCCAGCCCTCCCCCAGGAATGAGAATGTTTGCTTCTACTCTTCCCCTGGGAGCAATAAATCTTTACCTATGTCTTTGGAGAGGCAGATGGATCTTCCTTTTACTGCTTCTCCAGCCAACAATAGATCTATGCCAGCGTCCTGAGGTCTTCGTACTTGGTGAACCGCCTATGGTTCCGCCTATGGTCCTCTACAAAGAGGCTTTGTAGAGGAGAAGGATCCTAGAAAGCTAGTGGAGCTTTAAACTCATTCCTCCACAGCCAGCAATCACCTCCTCATTTGCAACCAGGTTGGCCTTTCCTGGTCTCCTGCACCTGTCTTGCTCCCCTCCACAAACACCTGGCGAATGAAGGCTGATAGTGAAGTGCTTTCAGGTGAGTGGAAACTCCCTTTCTGTCTCAGACCACCGGCCAGGACTGGCTTTGAGGCGGATGCCTTGTGCGGCCACATACAGCCCACACCTAGAAGGTCCTCACGCTTGATTTAATGCTCGCTGTCACCATCTGGAATTCTTCATTTTCCAGCGAGGTTTCCCACATTTTCATTTTGCACTAAGACTCACAAATTAAATAGCCAGTCCCATTCCAAAGTGATACAGCGGCCCACGCTTGGCCTTTAAAAATGTTAAAATCTTAGCTGGATTTGTCTTATCTGTTTGTATAGCACCCACAATTCTACCGAACCTCTTCCTGTCTCTCCTTGTAGTGGATTATCCCCCTTTGGAATTCTGGTTCCGTGAATCCTTTGCAGCCTCAGCAATCTGAGGCTCAAAAATGTTATGGTTTTGTGCATCATCCAGCTGCTTCTTGTTAGAGAAAAACATTCTTTACAGCTTTATCCTAAGTAGAAGGATACGTACGGTTTAGAAGGATATGTATTGTTATTTTTAGGATCTGTTTCAGCTAGCAGAACAATTAACTGATTAAGACTAGTCCCCCCCCCATCTCCTGCCACCTTTATTTATTTTTAATTTTTAAAAATGTTTTAATGTTTATTTTTGAGAGACAGAGCATCAGTGGGGGAGGGGCAGAGAGAGGGAGAGAGAGAGAGAGAGAGACATAGAATCTGAAGCAGGCTCCAGGCTCTGAGCTCTCAGCACAGAGCCCAACGACATGGGACTCAAACTCACAAACCACGAGATCATGACCTGAGCTGAAATCGGTTGCTCAACCGACTGAGTCACCCAGGCGCCCCTGCCCTTTTTTTTTTTAATCTTAAGCCTGTTGATATCATTAAACAGTTTATCATGGAAATTATACAGAATTAGAAAGAAGAGTATGAGATACCCTAATGTACCTTTTATTAGGCTTTAATATTTATTCAGCTATATGCCCACCTACTGTCCTCTCCCCATTATTTTGAAGCAGATTTTTACCATAATTCCTATGATATTGCAGCATATATCTTTAGAGATAAAGATTCTTTTCTTTCTCACCTAACCACAATGCCATCATCATACCTAAAAATAATTCCTTACTTACGTTTCTAATTTTTCCAACTCATTTCAAAGGGACTATAGTATAAAAAATAGTATTATTGGGGCACCTGGGTGGCGCAGTCGGTTAAGCATCCGACTTCAGCCAGGTCACGATCTCGCGGTCCGGGAGTTCGAGCCCCGCGTCAGGCTCTGGGCTGATGGCTCAGAGCCTGGAGCCTATTTCCGATTCTGTGTCTCCCTCTCTCTCTGCCCCTCCCCCGTTCATGCTCTGTCTCTCTTTGTCCCAAAAATAAGTAAACGTTGAAAAAAAATTAAAAAAAAAATAGTATTATTAACCAAGAATCTAAAGATTTAAGGTTTGTGTCCTTTCTCTCCATCCAGGGGAAGAAATTAGTTTTGTAACCAAGGAAACAACCATCTATCATTAGCGCTTTAGCGGTACAACTAACAGTGTTTTTTCTTTGCTTAAAGAAAAATATATTGCTATGCAAAGAAATAGCCCCAATGATGTTTGTGTTAGAAATTGGGGACACAGGAGGAAACTTTATGCCGCAAATTTTAAAGGCCATTTGCTAATTACTAAAATTTGGCTTTTTAAAAGAGAACAAAGATTGTTTTTTTTTTAAATATGAAATTTATTGTCAAATTGGTTTCCATACAACACCCAGTGCTCATCCCGACACAAAGATTGTTTTTTAACGATAATATTTTCTGTAGTCTGTATCCTTGGAAATGGATGATGATGGACAACTGAAAATAGAGTCTATGAAAGTCTGTGATCAGAACAGGTAAATACGGAAGTGTTTGTTCATTTTCTATTGTATTTCTATCTGCACTTGAGTCTATTTCAAAGAATAGTGGAAGCTTACTGTTTGAAAGGAGCCCTAAGACATATTGCCAGCTACAGAAGCCAAAGAATCTACCCAGAACAGCAAAAGGCATTCACCCTAAGGCCATTTCAACCTGTTAGGGAAAATATCCTGAATGTTTCTTGTACTAGTTCTCCCTTGCCACATAAAAATTTCCCCACCGTGGAGCTGGCTACCACAGTTCCTAAGTAGCACAGTTTCTTGTTAGCTTTCACAATATCAGTTTTTCAAGGGGTCTAAAAATGTGGGGTCCTTTTTGCTTTTTTAATCAATTGTACATAAGCATAGAAAGTCCAACAGGACACATTTTTTTTTCCAACGTTTATTTTTTTGGGGGACAGAAAGAGACAGAGCATGAACGGGGGAGGGGCAGAGAGAGAGGGAGACACAGAATCGGAAACAGGCTCCAGGCTCCGAGCCATCAGCCCAGAGCCCGACGCGGGGCTCGAACTCCCGGACCGCGAGATCGTGACCTGGCTGAAGTCGGACGCTTAACCGACTGCGCCACCCAGGCGCCCCAGGACATACTTTTAGTATACAATTTTAGTCACACTTATTTCTGGGTATTGAGATTATGGGTTATTTTGTTTTCATAACTTTGTAAAGTTTTGAAACCCTTTGAGGACATCCGACTTCGTCTCAGGCCATGATCTCACGGTTCGTGGGTTGGTTGGAGCTCCGCATTGGGCTCTGGAGCCTGCTTTGGCTCTGTCTCCTTCTCTCTCTGCCCCTCCCCGTTCATACTCTGTCTCTCTCAAAAATAATTATTTAAAAAAAATTGAGGGGGGGGGGTCCCTGGGTGGCTCAGTCAGTTAAGCATCCATCTTTGATTCAGGTCATAATCTTGTGGTTCATAGGTTCAAGCCCCGTGTCGGGTTCTGTGCTGACAGCTCACAGCCTGGAGCCTGCTTTGGACTCTGTGTCTCCCTCTCTCTGCCACACCTCCCCTGTTTGTTGTCTCTCTCTCTCAAAAATAAACATTTTTTAAAAAATTAAAAAAAAAATTGAAACCCTTTCACAATCAATTTGAGTCTTTTCATTAAAAAAATTTTTTTAATGTTTATTATTTTTGAGAGAGAGAGAACAAGCAAGGGAACAGTAGAGAGAGAGGGAGGCACAGAATCTGAAGCAAGCTTCAGGCTCTGAGCTGTCAGCACAGAGCCCCACACAGGGCTCAAAGTAACAAGCTGTGAGATCATGACTTGAGCTGAAGTCGGATGCTCAACTGGCTGAGCCACCCAAAGCGCACCCCCTTTTTTCATTTTGTTTTCAATGTGGGATATTCCAGAGACCAAAAAAAAAAAAAAAAAAGAAAAAAATGTTAAAGGTGAGACAACTTATTTTTTTCAAACATATATTAAACATATACTGTATACTAAGTACTTCTGGAGGGAGAAAAAGATACAATTCTTGCTTTTAAGGAACTGTTTGGGAAAACAAAAACATACCTATAGTACAGTGTAATAAATTCTACAGAAAAGGTAAAAGGAGCACTAAAGAGGGGCCAAAACACAAGAGGAGTCAAGTTAACTTTCTTAAAATGTTCATTTGTTTTGAGAGAGAGAGTGGGGTTAAAGCAGAGAGAGAGGGAGAGAATCCCAAGCAGACTCTGCACCACCAGGGCAGAGCCTAACGCGGGCATCTGTGAGATCATGACCTGAGCTGAAATAAGGTTCCCCAGAACAAGGAGCTTTTTATACCACACTTGAGAGTGGGACTTGGTATTATCGTACATGAATACACCATTGCAGGAAAATGAAATGACCAGATATGAAAACAAACAAAAAAAACCACCCAGGGGCGCCTGGGTGGCTCAGTTGGTTAGGTGTCTGACTCTTGGTCTTGGCAGGTCATGATCTTACAATTCATGGGTTTGAGTCCATCAGGCTCTACACTGGCCATGCAGAGCCTGCTTGGGATCTCTCTTCCTCTCACTGCTCCTCCCCTGCTCACTCTGTGTCTCTCAAAAGAAGTAAACTTAAAAAAGTGTAAAAAAGCTCACCTGTATTTTCATGTTTTCATTGTTTTACTATTATTTTATTTTTAGAGAGAGAACATGAGTTGGGGAGAAGGACAGAGGGAGAGAAAGAATCATAAGCAAGCATGGAGTCTGACACAGGGCTCGATCCCACAACTCTGGGATCAAGACCTGAGCTGAAATCAGGAGTTGGACGCTCAACTGAGTCACCCAGGCACCTTCCCATTGTTTTATTTATAAAAATATTGATCCACCTGGAACTTCCAAATGTTCCAATTTAATGTAAGGTGAAATGAAATAAACCTTGACACTGATTAAGTAAACAAAACATAGCTATCAAAAAGAACTTTATTTTTTTTAAGCCTTTTTTTCACCTTTTTGTTTTTATTTTAATCACCCAGTGTTCATCACAAGTGCACTCCTTAATCCCTATCACCTATTTCACCCATCCTCCCACTCACCTCCCCTCTGGCAACTGTCAGTTTGTCCTCTATAGTTAAGAGTCTGTTTCTTGGTTTGTCTTTTTCCCTTTGCTTATTTGTTTCTTAAATTCTACATGAGTGAAATAATATGGTATCTTTCTCTTACTTTGCTTAGCATTATACTCTCTAGCTCCATCCATGTTGTTGCAAATGGCAAGATTTCATTCCTTTTTATGGCTGAATAATATTCCATTGTGTATGTATACCACATCTTCTTTGTCCATTCATCAACTGATGGACACTTGGGCTGCTTCCGTATCTTCGCTATTGTCAATAATGCTGCTATAAACATACAGGGGCATGTATTGCTTTGAATTAGTACTCTTGTGTTCTTCGCCTACTTAGTAGTGTGATTGCTGGATCATAAGAGTTCAATTTTTAACGTTATGAAGAACCTCCACACTGTTTTCCACAGTGGCTGCACCTGTTTGCATTCCCACCAACAGTGCAAGAGGGTTCCCCTCTCTTCACATCCTCACCAAAACCTGTTTCCTGTACTATTGATTTTAGCCATTCTGACAGGAGCAAGGTGATACCTCGTTATAGTTTCGATTTGCATTTTCCCTGAGATGATGAGTAATGTTGAGCATCTTTTCATGTGTCTGTTGGCCGTCTGTATGTCTTCTTTGGAGAAATGTCTGTTCATATCTTCTGCCCATTTTTAATTGGATAATTTGTTTTTTGGGTGTTGAGTTTGTAAGTTCTTTATATATTTTGGGTACTAACCCTTCACTGGATATCAAAAAGAACTGTAAAGCATTAGAGACCTTTGAAATGTCTTTAAAGTTTCATTTCTAGAAATAAAGCAGAACAAACATTTCTACCTAATAGATTTTAAAGAGTTTGACTGAATTGTGAAATGTTCAGTATGGCAAGGTGGACTGAAGAGGCAGGAAACAAAGTCGTATGATTTTGTTTTTCAACACAGTGATGAATGATGTCAGCTAGGAAAAATACAAATCATGGAGTGCCTTACTGTACACATTTTTATCTAGTTTTCAGATGGTACATTATGACGGCACATTCCAAAAACTATTATATGCAGAGAGCAATCCTTTTCTAATCCTTCGTGTCCATACATTCCCGAGGATATCAACATTAAAGTGTTTATTGCCTTGAGCTCAATCAAGGTATGGCATGATTTTAACATGAAACCTTTATGTCTTGTAAGATCATGGCATAACTGATTTTATGTAAAACAGGTCATTCTCATTTCTTAATTAGTTGCTCTGGTCTTTTTCTTCCACATTGAGTACAGTATCCATAGTTATTCCAATGTCCTGCAGGGACCAGCCTTCCTCTACTTCCAGAGGCCTTCTGGGAAAGGAAGTAGAAAGGCTGTATAGAGATATGTGGTACCCGATTTTCATCATCCAGTGAAATAAGACCTGAAAGATAAAAAGTTTAGTTATTAAATACTGTGCACAGTTGTATCCCTCTAGATTACCATATTTTACAATTCCTTCATTGTTAAATCATGCCCCGAGGAGTAATAAAACAAAACCTTCTAGAATTTAAAGGAAAATAGCATACCATGAATTGTGAGATGCAAATAACCCTTAGTACCTTTTGGAAGTTTCAGAGAAGGCCTAGGGACTATAGGCATCTATAGAGAGCAGAGGCATTTAACAACTAGGAAAGTCCCAACCACAAGGAATGGGGTGGTTATTCAACATAGAAAAGTTGAGAACAAAAGTTTAGCACTTGGGAAAAAAATTATTTAGATCAAAATCTAAGCCAATAGTCCACATCAAAATCACTCAGGAACTTTGTCACCATAGACCTATCCAAGCCCTAGGGACTCTGCCTTAGGGTAGTCCAATTGTCAATGGGCCACCCCTATAAATTGAAAACATTTCCTGTTATGAGGATTTCCATAGTAACCATCAAAATGTCCACTTAGTATTGCCTAAAAATGTCTGCCAAAGGACAGTTTGCTGCTTTAGGAAGAAACCTAGATACTACAATGTTCTCGAAGGAAGCTGGACTATCAACTACAGATAATCTCTGACTTCTCCTGCTAAACACCATCCAAGAACCTACTGATATTCCATGTAACAAATGTACATCTAAGTCATAAAGCTTCCTAATTTTCCAATATTTGGATAGACCTTAATTCAACCAATTCCCACATTATACCTTTGATCATTTATCTTATTTCTATAGAATAAATTCTCATAAATGAAATTAATGAAACAAAAGATCTATTTTAAGGTTACACGGGTAAATTATCTCATAGGAACAGTGTCCCAATTTATAAATTTATAGTCATAGGAACAGTTAATGAGAATCACCATTTTCTCCACACACTAGCCACAACTGGCTTACTCTTTTTCTTTTTTTAACATTTATTTACTTTTTGGGAAAGTGCAAGTGGGAGAGAGGCAGAGAGAAGGAGACAGGATCCAAAGCAGGCTCCATGCTGTCAGCACAGAGACTGATGTGGGGCTCAAACTCAAGAGGCGTGAGATCAAGAGTTGCCCCCTTAACCAACTGAGACACCCAGGTGCCTACGTTACTCTTCTTTTTAATCTCTGACAATCTGATAGGCAGAAAATTATGTCCCATTTTAATTTATACTTCTTTGATTCTAAGTAAGGCCAAATATTTTTTCCCTATTTTTATTTGTCACTTTTATTTTTCTTTAGGAAATCCTAAGTGTTTTTTGTTTTTTTTTTTCAACTGCCATCCTACTGAGGTGTTTACCTTTTCCTTGATTTGTATATTAGCTCTTTATAAAGAAATTACTCTAGGGGTACCTGGGTGGCTTAGTCAGTTGAGCGTCCAACTTTGGCTCGGGTCATGATCTCATGGTTCATGGATTCGAGCCCCACGTCAGGCCCTGTCCTGACAGCGTGGAGCCTGGAACCTGCTTCAGATTCTGTGTCTCTGTCTCTCTCTGCCCCTCCCCTACACACACACACACACACACACACACACACACACTCTCTCTCTCTCTCTCTCTCTCTCAAAAATGAATAAATGTTAAAAAATTTTTAAAAACAAGAAAGAAATGACTCTATCATACATAGATGTAAAATATTTTCTCCAAATATTTCTTTAACTTTACAATTTTTTCTTTATAGAATGTTACATTTCTATGCAGTTGAATCCATCAGTATTTTCCATTATGGTTCATAGCATGCTCATCACAGAAGGTTAAATGCAATCAGGATAGAAAACTAGATATATTTCAATACAGTGCATAATTATATGTTTAAATGCACTTAAAAGTAGAAATACACCAAAATATTAGCAACTGACCTTGGCATTAGACTATAGATCAAGCCTTTTTTCCTCTCTACTTTTCTATGTTTTCCAAATTATTGCTAATGAACACAGCATTGTTTTTAAGAGAAAAAAAAAATCCATTGGAACAAAAGGAAATAAGCCCTAAAGAATGATCTGAAAATTACATCTAAGCAATAAGGCTTAAGTTAATAATCTATCAGGGATAATGGGAACAAAGTTAATACTGTCTGCTTCTGAAGGATATGAAAGCACATTATCTACCAAGCTGTGAAAATGTAATTAATTAAAAAACAACAAATAAAAAATAGGAAAAGAACTGGGAAAAAAAAAACTGAAAAAAGATCCAGCATGCTTAATTATCCAAATTTCCACAACACAGAGTATGTATAAATGCCCTTTACCCTTACCTGAAGGGAGCGCCAGACAAGGGAGTGGTAATATCTCCCCCACTGCATGGGAGAAAACTATTGTCAAATTCAAAAAAAACATTTCTCAAAATATGAATTTCCTCACCTGTGAACTGCAAGACTTAAAAAACCTTCTTTTCAGGACCCTCCCACTTGGACATCGGAGAGCAACAGCAACTACCTGAGGAATAAAAATGTTCCAATAAGAATTCCAATCCAGCGTGCTCTGCAATTCCAAAATACTACTCCTACGAAACATCCGTAATTCTAAAAAGCTCTATGGGGTTTTATAGGCATTTAGCTCTGAGAGCAGTAGATCAACATGAAGGTCCAGATAAAATTCACCTGAAACATAAAAATTCTTCTGAAATGGAAGAGAACATCTTCCTCTTGATTGAGATCAATGACACAGCCTTCTGGCAAGGACACCAGAGACTAGATGCTTCTGTCTGTCCAGATAATATCAAGGTTGCACAGGGGCTTCAAAATTCATCTACCAAACCAAGAAGATCCAGTCCACCTTAGAGTCTACAGACAAGAAAAACGCCGGGTTGCAAGGAAACAAGTGTCCCAAGTTACTCTATCATCATAAGCTGTGCGCCATGCCTGTGTCCTCCAAGCAAGTGACAGACAGGCGTGGAGTTGGTCCTGGATGCTGGAAACTCTAAGAGACCTCCTCTCCTGGAGGAGCTCCTACTCCATCTGCTTTACGTATTGTTTCCCCGTCAGTTCCCCTTTGATAAAACAGTAAAATAGCTAAAAAGACCTTGCAAACTACCAGTTAATATTATAAGACATTAAAAAAAAAAAAAAGGATGAAGAATTAATAATTTATTCTGATGGGCATTATTTATCAGTCAGGAAACCCTTTCTTTTTAAAAATTTATTATTATTATTATTATTATTATTATGTTAATGTTTATTTTGGGAGAGATGTGGGGGAAGGTGCAGAGAGAGGAGGACAGATGATCTGAAACTGGCTCCAAGCTGACAACAGAGAGCCTGATGCAGGGCCCAAACTCACGAACTGCAAGATCATAACCCAAGCCAAAGTCGGATGCTTAACCGACTGAGCCACCCCAGGTGCTCCAGGAAACCCTTTCTTATGGCTAACATTATTATAACTGTCCTGGGAGTTGTGTAGGTATCGTAAGATATAGAAATGGTGGTTTTACAGCAGCACCTACCCCCTTCAGGAAAGCCATGTTAGAAAATATTTCCATTCAAGTAGATAAGGTATTTGATTCATATCCAAATCAGTGCAATGCTGAGCCCTGTTGTACTTCTACTAATGAATAGTTTTATAATAACACACAAAAAAAATCACAAAACAGCTGAATCACAGATTTAAAGTCAATTTTGCTTATTTTTAGAAATGACAAAATTTAACTTTTGCAGTGAGGTTTTGTTCAAAGGCTAATGATCTGAAAGCAGAATTAAAGCCAAATTCTTTATGAGAAACTAGGTTTCAAATATACTGAATTAAAGGGGCACCTGGCTGGTTCAGTAGGTTAAGCATCTAACTTTTTTTTTTGTTTCTTTTTAAGCATCTAACTTTTTTAGTTCAGGTCAGGGTCTCACAGCCACATATCAGGTTCCAGTTTGACAGTGCTTGCTTGGGATTCTCTTTTTCCTCTCTCTGTCCCTCTCTCTCAAAATAAAAATTATATATATATAATATATACAAGTTAATATTTTCCATTATGTTTAGATACTCAAGAGAAATTAACTATCATTTTTTGAAAATCTAGCAACTGTTTTGTTATTACAATTACTATGAAAATTGGTTGTGCTGTTTCTCCTAATATTACTGACAGCATAGAGGATTGACATATGAATGGGTAAAAGACATGGGACACAATCCAAATTGGAAAGTAAATCACAATGCCAAACACAGATTGTTAAATGAAAGCTAAATTAAAAGTGGCAGCAGGGGCACCTGGCTGGCTCAGTCAGTGGAGTGTGTGAATCTTGATCTCCGAGTGGTGAGTTCAAGCCCCAAGTTGGGTGTAGAGATTACTTTAAAAAAAAAAAAATCTTAAAAAGAAAAAGTAGCAGCAATAAACAAAATTTAATTCCCAGGGATTCCTTAAAATGAAAGGTAGTTTACAATAATGAAAATAGTTGCAGACAGAAAGACGATGGGAGTTTGTTTGGAAAGTTGACACTTTTTTTTTTTTAACATTGGTTTATTTTTGAGAGGCAGAGCATGAGTGGGGGAGGGGCAGAGAGCAAGAGACACAGAATCCGAAACAGGCTCCAGGCTCTGAGCTGTCAGCACAGAGCCCAACGTGGGGCTCGTTCAACTCACGAACTGAAGATCATGACCTGAGCTGAAGTCAGACATTCAACTGACTGAGCCACCCAGACACCCCTAGTGTCATGTGTTTTAAAACGAGAGTAAAAAAGGTGCTCCCAGTCAAACCTGAGCTATATCTAATTACGTCTGTATTATAAATGGGTGTGAGAATGTAGAAGGGTGCGTGTCAGGACAGACATATCACAGACATGAATTTTTTGGGTATAACAGAAAGAAATGAGAAGTTTTTTTCTCTCTCTCTCTCTTTTTTTTTTTTTTAATTGTGTTTCTCCTCCAGGATCAGTATCTGGATTGCATGTTTCATTTTCTCTATTTTTGCATGACTTCTGGATTTTCCTCAGACAGCCAAAGTATTCCATTGAAATGTTGCAAGTGTATTGATAAAATTAAGACCCTCCCAGTGGCAGACTCACGACTGGTTTTCAAGGAGTATAATAGTTGCCAAGCTCTAAGAAATAGAAAACCATCAGGGCTTCCCTTTGCCTAAAGGACTTAATGGCTTTAAAGACACATGCTCCCAGTACATTAGAGACCTGTCTGAAATTCTGCTGGGCAACCACAGGAAGGCAGCACAGAATGCGGCACAGCAGCTGGGCAGATGGAAGCTCAGTGCAGTGTGGAGGTTCAATTGAACCCTGCCCCCCAAAACAGCAAACCATCCTTCAATTCAAACATCTACACAGCAGCTGCATGCTTCATTTTCTCTTTGTTAAGGGGAAAACTACAATTTGAAGTCATCTGCCTATCTTTGAGAGAGAGTGTGCTCGCGCAGAAGCAGGGGAGGGGTAGAGGGAGAAAGGGAATCTCAAGCAGGCTCCAGGCTCAGCAGGGAACCTGCAAGGGGCTCAGTCCCACAATCCAACCCTGGGATTGTGACTTGAGTCAAAATCAAGAGTTGGTCCCTAAACTGAGCCACCCAGGCGTCCCTGATTTTTTAGTAAAAAGTAACCCCTGGGCTCCTGGGTGGCTCAGTCAGTTAAGTGTCTGCATTTGGCTCAGGTCATGATCTCACAGTTCGTGGGTTTGAGCCCCATGTCAGGCTTGGTGTGGTCAGTACAGAGCCCTCTTCAGAACCTCTGACTCCATCTCTCTCTGTCCCTTTCCTGCTTGCTCTCCGTCTCTCTCAAAATAAATAAATAAACAAACAAAAAATCTAGAAAAAAACAAGTAACTCCTTTGCTGACCTAAAGTTTTGGAAAAGCCCATGTATCATATCTCTGCCTGATGAGGTGTGGGGGCTCTAAAGACCACTCGGTGGATGGCCGGCTCCAAAACTGGACACAGGCTGAGAGGTTTGCTATTACACCACGTTCAAAACAGACCTAATTACAGGGCTATCACATAAACATGCGTACTCTCTTCTTTTTCTAAACCCAAACTGAGATAAGACATACTCACTTGATGTTAAAGAAAACAAAATATATTTAATTTCCAGAGAAAAAAATGAGCTTACTTCATCAGCTGTTTCAGGAGGTTCTTCAGGTAGATCAAGAACCTAAAGAAAATCAAGTATTATTAAGAAGAGTGTAAACATTTTGAAGAAAAAAAAAAAAATCTCAGTGAGAAGAGTTCCTTTTAATATAGAGTTTAGACACATCTAAGCCTAATGGAATCTTTTATTTATTTTTAAAAATTTCTTTAATTATTTATTTATTTTGAGAGAGACGGAGAGAGAGCGAGCACACACACAGGCGGGGCAAGGGCAGAGAAAGAGAGACAGAATCCCAAGCAGGCTCTACACCATAAGCAAAGAGCCCTATGTGGGGATTGAACTCAAACTGTGAGATCATGACCTGAGCTGAGAGAAGAGTCTGACGCTTAACAGACTCTGCCACCCAGGCACCCCAATGAAATCTTTTAATATACATTTATAAAAATGTACAATATGAGGGGCGCCTGGGTGGCGCAGTCGGTTAAGCGTCCGACTTCAGCCAGGTCACGATCTCGCGGTCTGTGAGTTCGAGCCCCACGTCAGGCTCTGGGCTGATGGCTCAGAGCCTGGAGCCTGTTTCCGATTCTGTGTCTCCCTCTCTCTCTGCCCCTCCCCCGTTCATGCTCTGTCTCTCTCTGTCCCAAAAATAAATAAATGTTGAAAAAAAAAATTAAAAAAAAAATGTACAATATGAAAGGGCTCAATTAAACATTTTTGGTAAGCCATTCTGTGCTAAATACGTGATAATAACAGGATGTGGGATGATAGCTACCAATCTATGCATATTTAAGAATCTCATTTTTATGATATTCCAAGACACTACATAAAAATATACTATTTAAAGACACAGAGAATAAATATTAAGTTCAACAGACCCCAAAGTTATTTAGGTTCATACGTATACACATTTTAAATGTGTATCTTTCTTCACTGGCACTTCTAGGGGACTGGATAAGAAACATTCACTTTGGTTGTCTTCATGATTTACTGATGTTTCCTTATTTCTGTTTATTACAAAACCAGGTGTTCAGACCATTTTCTCTCGTTTAACAGGGTTACCAACAATTTCACCTTCAGGGACGCTTTTTGTTTTTTAATGCCACAGACTCATGTTTTCTAGCATTGTATCTAGCCAACATTAACTGCATTTTATCAAATAAACCATTTACTTTCCTTTGGTATCAAAAGCCTGACAGTCAACCAAAATTTACCAACAACATGAGACGATTCATGTTATTAACAAAAAGCTAAGACTCCTGAAGTTTTAATTAGTCCATAAGATCTTTTTGAAATGCTAGAAATAGTTCAATGACTTGACTGCCACCCTCAGGCCCCATTATGGGGCAGAGAAACCTCAGACCAAGAGGCAACACATTAGAAACTATGTTCAGGGAACATATGGCCTCCCAGCATCCCTTAAGAGTCAGGGCAAAGAGATTTATTTCCAACCTTTGCCAGATCCAAATGAGGGTCAATTTAAGGATTAAAAATTTGAAAGAACAGAAGTAATAATGAACCTCAGCACTGTTCCAAAATGAATGGTTGCTAACCCATTCCCTGGAAGGGCTACTGAGAAAAATATTACCCACGTTAATAATATTAGCCACTCGGGGGCTTGGGTGGCTCAATTGGTAGAGCATGCAACTCTTGATCTAGGGGTTATGGGTTCAAGCCCCATGCTGGGTGCAGAGATTGCTTAAAAATAAAATCTTAAAAAAATTTTTTTTAATAAAAAAATAATAATATTAGCCTCTCACTAAATATGGGTTAATCATGTCTTAGTTACCTGTAGGAATATTTCCCTTAGTAAACATTTTTCATTTCTACATAATAAAATTACTTCCTCAAAAGAACGGAGTATTTTGTAAATCTGTCATTTATCTTCATAGCTTCCTTCTAAGTGTGGTTCAGAACATTAATATTAGAATCAAATAGCAAAGTGGTTTTTAATGAAGCTGATCCCTTTATAAGGTAGTGGGAAGACACCATCTGGATTAAAAGCCAGTCCTAATCTTCACTCAGTATACCACCTCGCCCAGAGAACCATATTCCTACTGCACACTGATACAATTACATGAGTAGGCATTCAGTAATGAACCTCCTTCTGCGTGGGCTGTTCAGCAGATGGTGAAATTTTGGTTAGAGGCTTAGGCAAGTTCCGTCTCTTTGCTGCTTCTCTGCTGTTTGATGTTTCAAAAGATGTCTGACTCCCATTTTCAAGCACCAACTCTTCATCACCCTGGTCAAAAACAACAGACAATTTCTAAATAGTCTCTAGTATAAACTTTATTCAATTCACAGTGGCTCTTTCTTTTACCCTGATGGCATTTCAGTAAAAAATGACATTTCAGTTAAAAAAAAAACAAAACAGGGGCGCCTGGGTGGCGCAGTCGGTTAAGCGTCCGACTTCAGCCAGGTCACGATCTCGCGGTCCGTGAGTTCGAGCCCCGCGTCGGGCTCTGGGCTGATGGCTCAGAGCCTGGAGCCTGTTTCCGATTCTGTGTCTCCCTCTCTCTCTGCCCCTCCCCCGTTCATGCTCTGTAAAAAAACAAAACAAAACAAAACAAAAAAACAAAACAAAACTCAACTCAGGGGTGCCTGGGTGGCTCAGTAGGTTGGGTGTCCCTTCGGCTCAGGTCACAATCTCGCAGTCTGTGAGTTCGAGCCCCATGTCAGGCTCTGCGCTGACAGCTCAAAGCCTGGAGCCTGTTTTGGATTCTGTGTCTCCCTCTCTCTGCCCCTCCCCAACTCACACTCTGTCTCTCTCTCTCAAAAATAAAATAAAAACATAAAAATAATTTTTTTTAATTAAAAAAAATTTAGTAAAAAATACTGGCTGGCTCTATTGGCAGAGCATGCAACTCTTAATCTCAGAGTTGTGAGTTCAACCCTCTCGTTGGGTGTGGAGTCTACTTAAAAAAAAAAAAAAGAACTGAGTCAATATTAGGTCCAGAAACTTAAAGCATTATTTCCTTGGAGAAGAAAACATAGAGCTTAACATCCTGTAGAAACTACTCTTACCCAGCCCTGGGGCTCCCTCTGATAGACACAAGGCTGAGAGGCATCCTTCCATTTTAATTGATCCCCACAGTTTTTAGTAGGGTGGAAGAAATAAGAAAACCTGAATGATATCCTTTTCTCCTTTCATTAAAGGATGCAAGACAATGCAAGGGATTATGCTTTAAAAAGCTGTGAAAAGAGAATAGGTATGTAAAAACATGTCTGTGTATGTAACCATGAAATACTTCCATAGTTGAACATGGCCGAAGTATCCTGTTACATATATTTTAGTTCTCAGATTCAAACTCTGATCTTCCTTTTGAATTAATCACTTTAGAAAGCAAAGGAATTTATTCCAGAAACCATATTACTTTTTGTTAATATTATCCATTAAAACTTTTTCCTCAGCAAGATAATTAACTTAAATGTCAAATTCTCAGATACATACTTACTAGTTCAAAAATACCCTTTTCTACATCCACTGACTTGTAAAAGTTCTCTTCATCAGACTAAAATGGCCACCATCTTGGTGGGCTGTTTTATTCCTTTATCCTAAGAAAACCTGATGGAAGGGGAGGGGCAATGGGAGCCAAGAGATCTAGATGCTCAATAGTTAACTGGCCAAACAGGCTGACTGCAAAGTACCAGGCTCCATCAGCTGCCGCCTACACCTTCTCTCAGCAATTAACATTCTGATTCTCACATTTTTTTTTTAAGTTTATTTATTATTGAGAGAGATAGAGAGAAAACCAGTGGGGAAGGGGCAGAGAGAGGGGAACAAAGGCCCAGAGAGCCAGATGCGGGGCTCAAACTCACAAACTGTGAGATCATGACTTGAGCCGAAGTCGGCTTAACTGACTGAACCACCCAGGTGCCCCCTGATTCTCACATCCTTGATAGTCCTAACAGCCTTAAGTCATAACAATGCCAGTGGTCTGCTTGGTCCCTGACTTCTTGTTGTCCCCACCAATTAGGTTAAAATATATGCTACTAGTGTCATGAAGACACAGCCTGAAAGCAAGGGGCAGAATGACTAATTCACTTTGTGACCATTTGAGAAAAAGGTGTGGCCAGCTAAAGTCAGGCTTCTGAACAGAAGACAAACTCATCTCCGAAGTGACATCACTCCACAGAGCAGGCACATTTCATGCTGCACATCTTTCGCATTAATTTCATTACCCGCCCTTGATGCATATTTACCATTATGAAATGGATAACAACGGAGTCTAGCTTCACAGTAAGAATCCTGTTAACCTTTACTGGATCATTATATTTATAGGATAGTAAAAGATGCAATATAAATAGAAAGCAAAAAAACCCAAAAAGTCTTTGGGACAGAAATGATCTTACACATAAAATCTCTGGCTAGTTACTCTCAAACTTAATTTTTTTTTTTTTTAGGTAGGCTCCAGGTCCAACATGGGGGAGCTTGAACTCGTGGCCCTGAGATTAAGAGTTGCATGGTCTACCAACTGAGCCAGGCAGCCACCCCTAAAACTTAATTCCTTTATGAATATCGTTTTTCCTCTGTAAAAAAACTTTGAGCTGAAAACTACCATTAGCAAATGACAAAAGTTCATACTCAATGCCAAAGGAAAAAAGAGTCAAAGGTTAATTTGGCTTTATAGAAACAGAGCGAAACATAATGAGTATAATGTGAGCTTGTCATACCTTGCAGATCTTAAGGAAAGATCTGAATTTCCTCATATAAAATATGGTGATTGGTCAACAGTTTTCTCAAGGACAACTTTATGTTAGAGCTTCTCAAACATCTAGGTTATATGCTCTTTGGGCACCAAAAGCACTTAATCCTTCAACACACAAATATGCTCTATGTACAATCATTAGCAATAAAGATTCCTAAAAACCAGACCAGTTTAACATCATTCGAAATTTTAAAAACCCAAATATGTAATATGCTTGTACATTATATGTACTTATACATTATATGTATAATGTTGCATTATATGTATATATTGCATGTATGTATGTAGTAGCAGAATTCAAAATATAAAGTGAGACTATTTTCTAACCCCAAGTTTATGACCATTGCTTAATTTCCAAGTTTCACCCGTCATCTGATAAAAGCGCTCTTCCAGTTTTCTCAATTTCATCTCCTGGTGAGGTTTTAGAACATTCTCTATGTATCTGCTGACCTATTAAAAAAAATAATAAATGAGGTGTTATTACCATAACATTCCAAAGATCTTCCATGGTCTATAAAGTTGTAAATAAGAAACAGGTTAACAAATTGTGTTTTCTGTCACACTAAATTTTGTCAAAAAAGCAGCATCCTCCTTTTACATCACTCTCTAAAAATCTGCATATATACCTAAAGCAGATAAAAACAAATGTTCTATGCTTATGCTTATTTGGCAGTTGGCCTCTAGATATTTTAATGTGTTCTCAGTCCAACAAAAACTTACCACGAGCTAGGGATACAAAGATGCATAGGATGTGATGCTTGGCTTCTAGGAGCTTAAAGTCAAAGCCATTTGTTCAAGGCACAATGCCCAAGGCAAGAAGTCACTTGGAAAAGTGTTAATGAACAGCTTAATCATAGTAAAGTAGAAAATATTTTTGGGCTTAAAAGAAATGGAGATTCTGGTGGGGTTTTTTTGTTTTTATTTTTATAAGTTTATTTATTTACTTTTTGGGAGATAGAGAGGGAGACAGAATCCCAAGCAGGCTTGCACTGTCAGCGCAGAGACCAACATGGGGCTTGAACTCACAAACTTCAAAATCATGACCTGAGCTGAAGTCAAGAGTTGGACGCTCAACCAAGTGAGCCACCCAGGCACGCCAGAAAAAGAATATTGTGAACAACTGTAAACCAACAATTCAGAAAACCAAGATGAAGTTGACAAACTCCTAGAAACATACAAATTGCCTAAACTGACTCAAGAAGAACTAGGAAATCTCAACATACCTAACAAGATATTGAATCAGTAATTAAAAGCCTCCCAGTAAAGAAAAGTAGATTCACAGGTGAATTCTATCAAATCTTTAAACATTTTTTAATGTTTATCTATTTTTGAGAGAGAGAGAACGTGCGCATGTGTGTGTACACAAGTGGAGGAGGGACAGAGAGAGGGAGAGACACAGAATCTGAAGCAGGTGCCAGGCTCTGAGCTGTCAGCTCACTCAAGGCCCGAACCCACGAACTTCAAGATCATGGCCTGAGCAGAAGTGGGATGCTCAACCAACCGGGCTACCCAGGTGCTCTTCTATCAAACCTTTAAAGAAGAGTTAACATTGTCTTGTTGACACTCCAAAAAATAAAAGTAAGAACAGTTCCTAATTACATGAAGTCAACATCATCCTGATACCAAAGCCAGGCAAAGACACTACAAGACTAGTACAAACCAGTATCTCTTATGTAGATGCAAAAATCCTCAACGAAATTCTAGCAAACTGAATCCAAAAACATACTGAAAGGATTATATACCGGCTATGTGTGATTCATCCCAAGAATGCAAGACGTTTCAACATAAGAAAATCAATCAGTGTAATACGTATCAATAAAACAAAGGGGAAAAAATACATGATCATCTCAATCGATAAGGAAAAAACATTTGACAAAACTCAACACTCTTTATGATAAAAATACTCAGAAACTAGGAATAGGAAGGAACTTGCTCAACATAACGAGTAGCTAGAAAAAACCCATAGCTAACATCACATTCAGTGGTGAAAGACTAAAAGCTTTCTAAGACCAGGAACAACACAAGGATGCTGGCTTTCACCACTACTATTCAACACCATTTAGAAGTTTTAGCTAGAGCAATAGGCAAGAAAAATAAACAAACACCATTTTGGAAAGGAGGAAGTAAAACTATCCTTATTCTCAGATGACATGATCTTATATAGGCATATATGAGAGATATTGAAGGTCAGTTTGCAATAAAGTAAATATCACAATAAAGCAAGTCAAATTAATTTTCTGGTTTCCCAGTGCATATAAAAGTTATGTTTAGGGATGCCTGGGTGGCTCAGTCAGTTAAGTGTCCAACTCTTGGTTTCGGCTCAGGTCATGATCTCATGGTTTGTGGGTTCGAGCCCCAAATCAGGCTCTGTGCTGACAGTGTAGAGCCTGCTTGGGATTCTCTCTCTTCCCCTCTCTCTCTGCCCCTCCCCTGCTGTTTCTCTCTCTTTCCTTATCTCTGCTCCTCCCCCACTTGTGCTTTCTCTCTCAAAATAAATAAACTTAAAAAAAGTTATGTTTATACTATACTGTAGTCTACTAAGTGTGCAATAGCATTAGGTCCACAAAAAGTACATGACTTAATTAAAAAATACTTTCTTGTTAAAAAATGCTAACCATTATCTGAGCTTTCATTGAGTTGCAATCACTGATCACAGATTACCATAAAAAATATAATAAAACATTTGAAATATTGCGACAATTACCAAAATATAACACAGAGACACGAAGTGAGCAAATGCTGTTAGAAAAAAATGGCACCAATAGACTTGCTCAATGTAGGGTTGCCATAAACATTCAATATGGAAAAAAAAAAAAAAAAACAAAACAAAAACCCTGTACCTGCAAAGCACAATAAAATGAAGTACAATAAAATAAGGTTTGCCTTAATAGAAAATCCAAAGAATCCATGCACAGCAATCACTAGAGCTAATAAATAATAAACAAAGTGCAGGGTACAAGATCAACACAGAAAAACCACTTGTATTTCTATACACTAGCAATGAAAAGTCAAAAAAGGAAATTAAAACCACAATTACATTTAAAACAGCATCCAAAATAAAATACGTAGAAATAAATTTAGCCAAAAGGGTAACTATGTACACTGAAACCTATAAAATATTGTTGGAAGAAATTAAAGATATAAATAAGTGGAAAGACATTACAGGCTTATGGTTGAAAGTTTTAATATCATTAAGATGTCAACACGAGGCAAAGCAAGGAAGACTTAATATAAAATGTCAAAACTACCCAAAGCAATCTATGGATTTTGATGTAATCCTTCTCAAAAATCACAAAGGCCTTTTTTACAGAAATGGAAAAGCCAACTCAAATTTATTTGAAAGTGTAAAGAGCCCCAAATAGCCAAAACAATATTAAAAAAGAAACTGAATCCCCACCTCACACTATATACAAAAATATATACACACTATATACTCAAAGTGGATTAGTAACCTAAATATAAAAGCTACAACTATACAACTTTTTTTTTTCTTTTTACAACTATACAACTCTTGAAAGAAAATATATAGGGGTAAATCATCATGGCTTTCAATTTGGCAATGGATTCTTAGAGGGACAATGGATTTGGCAATGGACACCAAAAGCATGAGCAACAAAAGAAATAACTGGATTTCATCAAAACTTTTGTGCATCAATGGACAATATCAAAATAATGAAGAGAACCCACACAATTGGAGAAAATACTTGGAAATTATGTATCTGATAAGAGTCTAGTATCCAGAATACATAAAGAACTCTCATTTAAAAAAAAAAAAAGACAACACAACCCAAAAATGGGCAAAGAACTTGAACAGACATTTCTGCAGAGAAGACATAAGAATAGACATTCTCCAGCAAGCATATGAAAAGACATTCAACATTATTAGTCATTAGGGAAATGCAAATCAAAACCACAATGTGATACCACTTCATACTCATCACAATGAGAATTTATTGTTTTGAGAGAGAGAGTACATGGGAGGGGCAGAGAAAGAGGCAGAGAGAAAATCCCAGGCAGGGACACAGGGCTTTAACTCACGAACCTCAAGATCTGAGCCAAAATCAAGAGTCAGACACCTAACCAACTGAGCCACCCAGGCGCCACTACAATGAATATTTAAAAGGAGGTGGGGGTGGGAAAATATACGTCCGTGAGGAAATGGAGAAATTGGGACCCTCAGAAATTGGTGAGAATATAAAATGGAATAGCTGGTGTAGAGAACAGTTTGGTGGTTCCTCAAAAAGGTAAACACAGAATTACCAGATGACCCAGCAATTCCACTCCTATATATATATGCCCAAAAGAACTGAAAACAGGTACTCAAAGAATTGTGTCCAAATATTCATAGCAGCACTATTCACAACAGCCCAAAGGTGGAAACAACCTAAATGCGCATCAGCAAATGAACTGATAAACAAGTTTTTTTCTTTTAAATTTTTTTAACGTTTATTTTTTTTTGAGACAGAGAAAGACAGAGCATGAACGGGGGAGGGTCAGAGAGAGGGAGACACAGAATCCGAAACAGGCTCCAGGCTCTGAGCTGTCAGCACAGAGCCCAACGCTGGGCTCGAACTCACGGACCGCGAGATCATGACCTGAGCCGAAGTCGGCCGCTTAACCGACTGAGCCACCCAGGCGCCCCTGATAAACAAGTTTTGATACATCCATACAATGAAATATTATTTACCTGCAAAAAAGGAATGAGGTACTGATACATGTATATGGATGAACCCCAGAAAACATTATTCTAAGTGAAAGAAGGCAAACACAAAAGGTCACATATTATGTGATTCCACTCAAATGAAATATCCAGAATACATAAATCCATATAAACAGAAAGCAGACCTAGTTGCCAAAGGACAGGAGTGGGAATGGAGAAGTGACTATTTAATAGGTACGGGGTCTTGTTTTGGGGTAAAGAAAATGTTTTGGAACTAGAGAGAGGTAGTGATTGCATAACACTGCAAATGTTCTAAATGCCACTGAATTGTACATTTTAAATTGGTTAATTTTTTTTAATTGGTTAATTTTAAGTCATGTGAATTTGACCTCAATAATTAAAAAATCTGAGCACATGGGGCACCTGGGTGGCTTAGTCAGTTAAGCGTCTAATTCTTGATTTCAGCTGAAGTCATGATCTTACAGTTCGTGAGTTTGACCCCCAGTCAGGCTCTGCACTGAGAACACAGAGCCTGTTTGGGATTACCTCTCTCCTCTCTCTCTGCACCCTGCCCCCCACTCTCACATGTGAGCATGTTCTCTCTCTCTTTCAAAATAAATAAACTTAAAAAAAAAGTCCAAGCACAAATGCAGAAAGCAACAGACCTCGATTTTAAATGCCCCAAGATGTTCTGTACTCTCTTTATATATACTCTCTAAAAATTATGCTTTACCTTTTCACCCTGTGCCTCTTGTTGTTTTTTCCTGACAAGTTTTTGCCTTTTTTCATTCTTCTCTTCTTCTTCTAAGACATCAAAACATAAAAATGCTTTTTAATTCCCAAATATCGTAAGTTGAATGCTCTTTTCTCTGAAAGTAGTCTGTAGATAACATTTTGGGAGAGACAAGCCTTCAAAAAACAGACTGTGTTTTTCAAACGATGAAAATGAGGTACATGCAGACAGTTCAAACAAAGAAATCCACAAGTAAAATCTGTAAGAAACGGTCTGTTCTGAAACAAAAATTCTCTAACATTCATTAATATCATATGTCATAGTTTTGGTGAGGAGGCTTCAAGAATGATTATATTAGATTTTTCATGCTAGGGCTTCAGCAGCTCCAAGACATGGCATGAAAGCCCATTTCTGCACATGAAGTAGAGAATGCTGCCCTGTAGGCACGTGTGCCATTTGGTCACCCTTGACATGACAGTAAAAGCATCATACCTGGGGACCTGGTTAACTCAGTCAGTGGAGTGTGCAACTTTTTTTTTTTTTTTTAAATGTTTAGTTATTTTTGAATGAAAGAGAGACAAGAGTGTGAGCAGGGGAGGGGCAGAGAGAGAGAGGGAGACACAGAATCTGAAGCAGGCTCCAGGCGCTGAGCTCTCAGCAGAGCCCGATGTGGGGCTCGAACTCACAAACTGCGAGATCATGACCTGAGCTGAAGTTGGATGCTAAACCAACTGAGCCACCCAGGCGCCCCATGTGTGACTCTTGATCTCGGGGTTTTGAGTTTCAACCCCACATTAGGTATACAGATTACTTAAAAATAAAGTCTTTTAAAAATAAAGGGGCACCTGGCTGGCTCAGTGGGTAGAGCATCTGACTTCATCCCAGGGTCATGAGTTCAAGCCCCACATTGGGCACAGAGCCTACTTTAAAAAAAAAAAAAAAAAACATACGGGGCACTTGGGTGGCTCAGTGGGTTGAGCCTCTGACTCTTGGTTTCGGCTCAGGTGATCCCACAGTTCGTGGATTTGAGCCCCAAGTCAGGCTTTGCACTGATGGTGTGGAGCCTACTTGGGATTCCTTCTCTCCCTCTCTCTCTACGTCTCCCCCACTCTCTCTCTCTCAAAAAAAAAAAAAAAAAAAAAAGCTTTAAAAAAAATTCATACACACATATAAGCAACATGCCTAGACCCCAAAAGTGGAGTTTGCTTGGAAACTCCCATGACTGAACCAATATTAGGTTATTAGCCACTGAATGGCAAGAGAAAGAATATTTGCTGTTGTATAACATTTTTTATTCTAGGTACACTAAGTTTCATTTGAATTAATTTCATTTAACTGTATTCCCTTGAGGAATTAGACATCTTTTTGGAAAATACATCCTTTAACCTGCCTGGCTCCTTAAATAGGAGTGTTCCTTTCTGTCAACAACTTTCTCTTCTGGCAATAAATATATCCTCAAGTTTATTAAGGAAAGATTAGGGCAGCAAAGCACATAGGAAAGCAGAAGGTCTAGTCTGGCCACTAACTTGCTATGTGATGAGTTAGACTTAGTGATCTTAAGACTCCCCTTCTGACTCTGAATCAAAGAATATAGTTTCTAAATAAATCAACAGCAGGTGATTAAGGGGCTTTAATCCCTTTTTTCTTTTTAAGTAGGCTCCACACCCAGCATGGGACTTGAACTCATGACCCTGAGATCAAGAGTCACATGCTCTACTGACTGAGCCAAATAGGTTACCCAAAGGTCTTTAATCCTTAAAGCCACTGAGAACTGACTGCTTCTGAACTTGTGATACACTTCATCATGGAAATCTTTACAAAACACGGAGGATTAAAGTTTTGGATGAATCTGAAGTCTGGTATTTCAGTATCTGATGACACTAGGGAAGATACAAAGCGTATAAATATGCGGATTTTTTACTCATTTAAAGGAAATCTGACAATAATTAAGCACTTTATATCGTCTTAATTACTTCTTAAATAGTTTTAGCCTTCAGTGATGACTATGTCTCAAAATCATTAATCCGTAAATGTACCAGAATGATGTACACTCCAACAATAAAAAGGTACAATTTAAACTACAAAAACTATGTCAAATACACGTTTCCCTTATTTATAAAATATAGAATATTTGACCATTTAATGCCTGCAGCAAATATCCTCCTGATGTCAAATGCACTTAACACAAAATTTCCAAGAGAAGTTACAATGCTCTTATTTAATTTTCCAATGGATAATTTGAAGTATAAGACATCAAATAATTTACCAAAAGAAGAAAAGAATTTCAAAAATCTATGATTGAGAGACCCTAAAACATCTAGATTGTCTTTTATGTTTGGGTTGAACAGTATAACCTTTTAGGATTATGGTTATATTCATGGTTAATTTGGAAAGGCTATAAATTAAGCACTGCTTATTTTCCTGTCATTTATTTACATTTAAATAAGTAGCAAAATGAAACACAATGTACCAAAATCACTATTGGCAAGCTTCTTTGTAAAAGGATGTAAAAATTCAGGCTTTAGTTTTAGGATTCATCTTTTCTGAAGTGAACTACAATATTGTTTTAAAAGGCTTCTAACACTTTTAACATTGTCAAAGGCTTTGACAAATTTTTACTTACCAAAATTACAGTAAAATTTTTTGCTTATCAAACATAAAATAAGAACAAGCATGGTTTCCTAAAATTAAGAGTAAGCACTTAATAGGTAAGTATGTAACTTAACTCTATAGGTAAGTATGTAAACAAAAACTGCCAAAGTGAAAGGAAAAATAAATTAGGTTGAAAAGCCTCTACAGATTAATGGTAGAAAACATGACCATTTGTTGAATAGTTTATAAACTGAAAACATAAACCTCAAAGAACAATGAAACTGCACAATTTAAAATCAGAGAATTTGCAATGTATCAATATAGAAATGCTATCATTTCAAATGTGTATACAAGGATAATGTACAATTTCCCATAAAAATGTTGGGATTTATAGTCCATTAAAAATCAAGACTAAAGTAATGATCAGCTGAAATTATATGTCACAAATTAACAGTAAATGGTTCTAATTATGCAAAATCCTAGAATAAATAAATAAATAAAATACTCTAAAGAGTAGAAAATTATAAAAGGGTAGCATAAACAATAAACTTACCTTTCAGATACACTTGGGAAGATTTAAATGAATTAAGCCATGAGGTAGTCACAGAAATAATTAAAGTAAGAAAAGCAAGTAGTAAGAAAATCCGGCCACACAGCAAAATTAGATCTTTAACTCCTTAAAAAAAGTAAGAAAAAAAAGAATAATAATAATTAAAGTTCAAAATATTTTCCTTTTTAAAAATTTTAATTTATATTAATTTATATTAAAATTAAAATTTTAAATTGAATTTATATTATTTTTAAAAATTTATATCCAAGTTAGTTAGCATACAGTGCAATTGTGATTTCAGGAGTAGAATCCCAGTGATTCATCCCCTACATATAACACCCAGTGCTCATCCCAACAAGTGTCCTCCTTAATGACCCTTGCCCATTTAGCCCATCACCCCACCCAAAACCCCTCCAGCAACCCTCAGTTTGTTCTCTGTATTTAAGAGTCTCTTATGTTTTGGGGCACCTGGGTGGCTCAGTCAGTTAAGCGTCAAACTATCGGTTTCAGCTCAGGTCATGATCTCACGGTTCATGAGTTTAAGACCTGCATTGGGCTCTGTGCCCTCCTTTGGATTCTCTCCCTCTCGCTCTCTCTCTCCTCCTCCCGTTTGCATTCTCTCTCTCTCAAAATAAATAAACTTAAAAAAAAAGTCTGTTTTGTCCCTCTCCCTGTTTTCATATTATTTTTGCTTCCCTTATGTTCATCTATTTTGTATCTTAAATCCCACGAGTGAAGTCATATGATATTTGTCTTTCTCTAATTTCACTTAGCATAATACACTCTAGTTCCATCCACATTGTTGCAAATAGCAAGACTTCATTATTTTTGACTGCCGAGTAATATTTCATTGTATACCACATCCTCTTTATCCATTCATCAGTCAATGAACTTTGGCTACTCTCAATAACACCGCTATAAACATTGGGGTGCATGTGCCCCTTTGAAACAGGACATCTGTACCCTTTAGATAAATACCTAGCAGTGCAATTGCTGGGTCATAGGGTAGTTCTAGTTTTGATTTTTTGAGGAACCTCCATACAGTTTTCCAGAGTGGCTGCACCAGTTTGTATTCCCACCAGCAACGCAAAAGGGTTCCTCTTTCTTCGCATCCTTGTCAGTATCTGTCATTGCCTGAGTTGTTAATGTTAGCCATTCTTAAAGGTGTGAGTTGGTATCTCATTGTGGTTTTCATTTGTATTTCCCTGATGATGAGTGATGCTGAGCATTTTTTCATGTGTCTGTTAGCCATCTGGATATCTTCTTTGCAAAAAGTGTCTATTCATGCAAAAGTGTCTTTTGCCCATTTCTTCACTAGATCATGTTTTTTGGGTGTTGAGTTTGATAAGTTCTTCATAGATTTTTAGATACTAACCCTTTATCTGATATGTCATTTGCAAATACCTTCTCCCATTCTGTCAGTTGCCTTTTAGTTTTGCTGATTGTTTCCTTCACTGCGCAGAAAGTTTTTATTTTGATGAGGTCCCAATAGTTTATTTTTGCTTTTGTTTCCCTTGCCTCTGGAGACATGTTAAGTAAGAAATTGCTGTGGCCAAGATAAAAGAGGTTTTTGCCTGCTTTCTCCTCTAAGATTTTGATGGCTTCCTGTCTTACATTTAGGTCTTTCATCCATTTTGAGTTTATTTTAGTGTATGGTATAAGAATGTGGTCCAGGTTCATTCATTTACATGTTGCTGTCCAGTTTTTCCAACACCATTTGCTAAAAAGACTGTCTTTATTCCATTGGATATTCTTTCCTGCTTTGTCAAACATCAGTTGGCCATATGTTTGTGGGTCCATTTCTGGATTCTCTATTCTGTTCCATTGATCCATGTGTCTGTTTTGTGCCAGTACCATACTGTCTTGATAATTACAACTTTGTAATACATCTTGAAGTCTGGAATTGTGATGCCTCCAGCCTTGGTTTTCTTTTTTAGGATTGCTTTGGCTATTTGGGGTCTTTTCTACTTCCATACAAATTTTAGGATTGTTTGTACTACCTCTGTGAAGAATGTTGGTGTTATTTTGATAGGGATTGCATTGAATACGTAGATTGCTTTGGGTAGTATCGACATTTTAACAATATTCTTCCAAGCCATGAGCATGGAATGTTTTTCCATTTTTTTTGTGTCTTCTTCAATTTCTTTCATAAGCTTTCTAATAGTTTTCAATGTACAGATTTTTCACTTCTTTGGTTAGGTTTATTCCTAGGTATTTCATGACTTTTGATGTAACTGAAAATGGGATCAATACCTTGATTTCTCTTTCTGCTGCTTCATTATTGGTGTAGAGAAACGCAACTGATTTCTGTGTATTGATTTTATATCCTGAGACTGCTGAATTCATGGATCAGTTTTAGCAGTTTTTTAGTGGAATCTTTTGGGTTTTCCACATAGAATATCGTCATCTGTGAAGAGTGAAAGTTTGACTTCCTTCTTGTCTATTTGGATGCCTTTTATTTCTTTGTGTTGTCTGATTGCTGACGCTAGGACTTTCAACACTATTTTGAATAACAGTGGTGAGAATGGACATTCTTGTGTTCCTAACTTTAGGGGGAAAGATCTGTTTTTCCCCATTGAGGAAGATATTAGCGGTGGGTCTTTCATATATGGCTTTATGATCTTGAGGTATGATCCTTTTATCCCTACTTTCTTGAGGGTTTTTATCAAGAAAGGATGTTGTATTTTGTCAAATACTTTCCCTGCATCTATTGAGAGGATCATGTGGTTCTTATTCTTTCTTTTATTAATGTGATGTATCAGGATGCTTGGGTGGCTCAGTCAGTAAGCGTCCGACTTCAGCTCAGGTCATGATCTCACGGTTCGTGAGTTCGAACCCCGCATTGGGCTCTGTGCTGACAGGTCAGAGCCTGGAGCCTGCTTCAGATTCTGTGTCTCCCTCTCTCTGCTCCTCCCCCACTCACACTCTGTCTCTCTCCCAAAAATAAATAAACATTTAAAAAAAATTATTAATGTGATGTATCACATTGATTTGTGAATATTGAACCAGCCCTGCATCCCAGGTATAAATCCCACTTGATCGTGGTGAATACTTCTTTTAATATATTGTTGGATCTGGTTGGCTAGTATCTTGTTGAGAATTTTTGCATCCATGTTCATCAAGGAAATTGGTCTATAGTTCTCCTTTTTAGTGAGGTCTTTGTCTGGTTTTGGAATCAAGCTAGTGTTGGCCTCATAGAATGAGTTTGGAAGCTTTCCTTCCATTTTTGGAACAGCTTCAAAAGAATAGGTGTTAACTCTTCTTTAAATGTTTGACAGAATCCCCCTTACTTTCCTTGATACTAATAACAAATAGTAAGGCATTAAGAAGATTATTTGTAGTAATAAAGAATAGTAAAAGTTAAGCAACTGTCTTATGATTTTTTTCACATACTCTCCTTTGTGAGCTAAAATTCATCATGGTTGATTATTACCAGAACAAGTTTTCAAAAAACAATTTTAGAACATCTTCGGTCTTAGGAATATAGGTAGAATTCATATGACTGACTACACTTATAAACATTATGATTATCAATAATGCATAAATTCTGGTTTCCCTCTGTCCAGAGAGGTAGGTAAAATTATCCCATTGGGAATTAAATTGTGACATTAGCATCTTGTCAAATTCTAGTTTGTTCATTCATTCACTTAAAGATTTATTTTTATTTTTTTAAGTAGTTTCTATACCCAACATGGGACTTTACTCACAATCCTGAGATCAAGAGTCACACGATCTACCAACTGAGCCAGCCAGGCACCTCTCAAATTGTAGTTCTACTTAAAAACAGTCATTCAAAAACACCAAATTCATATTTCTCACAGTTCAATTATGCAACTGTGTACCTCTCTATTCCTCAATATTTATTCGGTTATTGGAAAATAAAATCATTCTATAAACACCTAGAAAAAAGTCAAACTTTAGTATTTGGTCTTCTTTTAAAAACAAAGATGAAAATTAAATGAGAAAAAATGTAATCAGTACTTACTTATGGTAAGTACTTATGGTGTAATACACCATTGCTAAATGGTTAAGGAGCAGGTATAAAGTTGGGTTAGAAATGGTTTCTACCCTCCAGGAGTTTTTAGTTTTGTAGTTCTCAAAAGTCACCAGGCAGAGGTACAGAAGAACCATCTTGCCTATATGATCAGGGCTGGTAGTCAATTAAAGATTAAAAAATGATTTATATATACACACTTAAATATTTATTTTTATTCAAGTATAGTTTTCTACACTTGTGATAAATATTTTCTTTTAACTGAAAACCAATATATAGAGGTGACTGGGTGGCTCAGTCAGTTAAGCGTCTAACTCTTGGTTTCAGCTCAGGTCATGATCTCATGGTTCATGAGCCTGCATCAGGCTCTAAACAACAGTGGGGAGCCTTCTTGAGATCCTCGTTCCTTCTGTCTCTGCCCCTACCCGCTGGTGTGCCCTCTCTCTCAAAATGAAAAAATAACCTTAAAAAAAAAAAACTCAATATATATTTTATCCTTGAAAAATAAAGCAACTTAAAGCTGTTTAAATACTTCTTTTGTTTTGCCTCACAGTCCTCCAACTTTTTGCCAGCATTAGCTGTTGATTCAAGAGTTGTTCAAGACAACATCTAATTAAATCTAGGGTATTTCTGGCTATTACAAAAGTAATGTAATACCTAGAGTATTGGTATTTAGAGAAACCACTGAGTTATGGGATTTATGTTCCATGATACTGCTTTTTGTTCTAACAAGCAAGCAATTTGCAAATATCATACGGGAATATAAAAGAACTAGACTTATGTTTGTTTATGTCTTTCAAGTAAAACTTTTTATTTTTTTTAACGTTTATTTATTTTTGAGACAGAGGAGACAGCATGAACGGGAGAGGGTCAGAGAGAGGGAGACACAGAATCTGAAACAGGCTCCAGGCTCTGAGCTGTCAGCACAGAGCCCGACACGGGGCTCGAACTCACGGACTGCAAGATCATGACCTGAGCCGAAGTCGGCTGCTTAACCAACTGAGCCACCCAGGCGCCCCTCAAGTAAAACTTTTTTTATTAAATTGGCTTTTTGGGGGTTTTTTTGGTCCATATTCTCAAGAGCCCATGTGCAAGACACTTCAAAGAATAACAAATGTGAGGAAGCAGCATTAAAATACTTAGCTTGATGTGCCTGGCTGGCTCAGTTGGTTAAGCAGCCGACTTCGGCTCCAGTCAGGATCTCGTGGTCTGGGAGTTAGAGCCCCGAGACGGGCTCTGCGCTGATAGCTCAGAGCCTGGAGCTTGCTTTGGATTCTGTATCTCCCTCTCTCTCTGCCCCTCCCCTGCTCCTATTCTGTCTGTCTGTCTGTCTGTTTCTCAAAAATAAATAAACATTAAAAAAATTTTTTTAATAAAATATTTAGCTTTAAGTACAAGTAAAAATGTACTGACAATGAAGGCTTTTACACAGTAGAAAAAAGATAGGAACCATTTTTCAATGTTTGTCCAAAAATACAGCCCAGTTGAATGAATGGGTCTAGGAATTCTAGTTTTCCAATTAGCAGCCCCAGCTAAAAGTATCTATAAGTATATACTGTTACTGGATATCTGGAAAACAAATATCAAGAAAGCAAAGCAGGGGTACCTGGCTGGTTCAGCTGATAGAGCATGAGACTCTTAATCTCAGGGTTCTAAGTTTGAGCCCCACATTGGGTGTAGAGACTTCTTAAAAAATAATAGTAATAGAGGTGCCTAGGTGGTTGAGTCAGTGGTCCAACTCAATCTGGGCACAGGTCATCATCTCTTGGTTCGTGGGATCAGGCCCTTTGTCAGGCCCTGCGCTGACAGCACAGAGCCTGTTTGGGATTCCCTCTCTCCTGTTCTCTCTGCCCCTCATCCACTCACACTCTCTCCCTCCCTCCCAAAATATATAAAATGAACTTAAAAAAAGATAATAATAATAAAATCTTAAAAAAAAAAAAAAGAAACCAAAGTAAACAACCATCAGTTCACAACTGAGAGGTTTCTAGGAGAAAGGAATTAAGTAAAAAAAAATCAGGAACTAGATGGAGATGCTACCAGGAATCCAGTTGCATTTTCTAGAATTTTTGGCCTGCTTTATTAAATTAGACATTGTCGGGGCACCTGGCTGGCTCAATCGGTAGAGCATGTGACTCTTGATCTTGGGATCATGACTTTAAGCCCCCAATTAGGCATGGAGCCTATTTCAAAAAAGAAAAAAAATTAAAAAATAAATAAAATAGGCATTGTGATATTTGATGGGAACACAAAAACAGATTAGATGTGGTCTCTGCCTTCAAAAAGCGTATTCTCCTGTTGTCAGAGCTGATTATGTGAGATTTCCTTCTGCAACCTTCCGTAACTATCTTCTCATTGATCAGTGACTTAAACGTTAGTGCAAAGAAGAGATTCTAAATTAACAGAGCAGAGGTGGATGCTGAAAAGACAAGGGGGGGAGCATGTAAATTCTGGACTAGATAAGCGTGAATTTAACATTTCTGTATATCATTTGGATAAAAGGTCTTGTTAGATTCCTATATAGACTGAGTAGGAAGTTTCTAAAAGGACTTTGAAGATTTTTTAAAAAAGCATTTTAAGTTATTTCAAGCAACATTTCCAAGTACCTGAGTAGGGAGAGAGGAAATATACAAAGCTAAGTTTCATCAGGATCTCAAACTTTAGAAATGAGTATAAGGGAGACATGCATGTAAATCCATGACTAATATATCCAAAAAAGGACTGATTCTCCACAGGCCCACCATTTTCCTCTCAGTTTCCCTTTTATCCCGGGCACTACCAAGTACTTAGGGTTGTTCAAATTCACTTGAAGGAGTTATCCTTGAATCCCTCCTTTCCCTCACCCAAACATTAATCCATCCACAAATCCTGTGGATTCTACTTTGTAAATATCCCAAATCTGTGCACACTCCATCGCTGTTATCATCCTAGTCCAGGCCATCATCACTACTTGTCTACTTCTAGAGCCTCCCTTGCTCCACTGCTTCCACTACAGCCTCCCTCCAAAACATCCTCCACAGAATCCAGCGACTATCTATCTATATCTGCATCCATCATCCATCCATCTATCCAGTAATCCCTAGGGCCAAAGTGGGGCTTGAACTCACCATCCCAAGATCATGAGTCACATGCTCTACTGACTGAGCCAGCCAGGCGCCCCTCCAATAACCCTCCCTAAATCTCAGTTTCCTCAAGTGTAAAATGGGGATTATACCCCACCCACACCATGGTTATAATACAGACTGGAAGAAATAATGAATAAACAGCACTTAGAGTTAGGTTTATAAGAGGTGGTCAGTGAATGTTATTAACTCGATCCACTCTCCCCTTTAGTCTTCCTGATCCATCCACAGTGGTCTTCATCCTTTTTCTCCAATTTGTCAATTCCTTTGGTCTAGAATGTTTTTGGCCCAGGCTTCGTATAATTTAAATCTCTGCTTAAATTCCTCAGAAGGCCTACATCACGTCACCTGTTTCCTTGTGAGCGTTCAAAACAATATGAAAGTAGTGTCTACATATGTTCCTGTGCTTTCTGCCAGCTTCTGTCTCCTTGCACACAAAACTGGAAAGACACTTTCTCCGCGAAGAGAAGTCAGCCTCCTCAAAGCTCTGAGAGTCTTGCTCCCTGGAGTGGGGCCCCGGCGCCGGAAGAGAGGAAGGCGCTATGCAGCCTGGGAGTCGTAGTCTAAGCCGCTCGGAGGCGACGTGGCCCTGAGACTGGAACCTTACGCAACATTCATGGGATAGTTACGCGGATGCGAGCGTCAGAAGGAAAAAGTCAACAGTTACCTAGATCCGGGATCCCACGCCGGAGCTCTAGACACAAGAGGGGAAGAGCAGAGAAGAGGAAAATGCCAACGACCCCACGAGAAGCCATGATAGCGGGAGCCCCGCGTCCGGGCGGGAGGCCCTCCCCTTCCGGTTGCGCCTTCTGTTGGAAGGTGGTGTGGAGCCCTTGCTATGGGAGGGGTTTGGGGGAGAGCTAGACCCTGAAGGCCGGCGGTTGGTTCGACTGAGATAAGCCCCTGTTTTGAACTCATAGTCTGTAGCCTTATGTTATTAGAAATGCAAGTCATTCCCCCCACGTCGCATGGTGTCCCGGAGAGATAGGCAGTCTGGCAGCCCGCCTAGCCCAATCTTGTGAAAGCAAAGCTTGGGCGCTGGCGCGGCAGCTCCCCAGAGTCAAGGCCCGCAGCGCTCGCCCTTTTGGACTCTGTGGAAGCTGTGAGAAAGAACTCAAGAGTAAAATGTACCGGAAGAGAAAAGTGTACGGGCTGTTGACGCTGTGAGAAGGCAGCCCCTTGCCTCGGCCTTGTTGAAAAGAATTTATAGTGAGTATCCATATACCCACTCTACCACATAATAAAATAAATAATAATAATAATAAAACTGATTTTATCAAATATCTATCAACTTTCTTCTTTCTTTCTTTCTCTCTCTCTCTCTCTCTTTCAGCACAAGCTGTGGAGAGGGGATAGCGGGGGAGAGAGAGAGAGAGAGAGAGAGAGAGAGAGAGAGAGAGAAAATCCCAAACAGGCTCTATGCTCAACACAAAGCCCCATGTGGGGCTTGATCCCATGAACCTGGGATCATGACCTGAGCCAAAATCAAGAGTTGGGCGCTCAACTGACCAAGCCACCCAGGCACCCCACAACCTGTCTCTTTTGATGCATTACAAAGATATGCATGATGCAGACATTAGTACACTTCCCCAAAAATACTTCAGTGTGCATATTATTAACTATAATACACGAATATGTATATGCAACTTCAGCATGCTGTTCATTAACTACAAAGACATAAACAACTGTACCATTCCTTGAGTTCCAATATAAACATTGTTAAAAGATAAACTGTGGCATATAAAATATTTTAAGTGTTTATTTGAGCAAAAATCTATTTGAATTGGGCAGCATCCAATCCAGTAGATACAAAGGAGCTCTGAGTTGCTATACGAAAATGACTTTTATAGCCAGAGGGAGAGTGAACAAGGAAGTTATTTTAGGCAAAAAAAAAAAAAAAGGAGGGGGGGAGTTGGTTATTGCAAGCTTACTTTCCTTTAGGGGTGTTTCAGGCAGATTACTGAAGTAGTGCTGAACAGGCAATTCCATTTCTGGGAGAGCCAAAACTGTAATTAAGCCTCAGTTTGGTGACGTGGGGCTTAGCACAAGATTTGACAAATCTTGTCAAATATGGGGCTTGTTGTCTTCTTTTTAATAGCATACACCCATATCCCTCTCAAGACAAAACTTTGCCCAGAAAATAACCATTGCTCTGTCATTTTTTTTTTTTTCTATCATGGATTAGTTTTGCCTCTTCTAGGATTTCTATAAATGGAATTGGTGTTTGGATTAGGCTTTGTTTATACAGCAAAATTGTTTTTAACTTTTTATTTTAAAATAATTATAGGTTCACATAGAGTTATGGGAAATAGAGAGATCACATACATTTCTCTTTACCCAGTTTCTCCCAATGATAAATTCATGCATAAACCATAGCACAGTATCATAAACAGGAAATCAATATTGGCACAATCTACCAATCTTATTCAGATTTTACAAGTTTTACATACAATCATGTGTGTGTATATGCATGTGTATTCGGTTCTATGCAATATTATCACTTGTATTGATTCATGTGACCACCACCAGTCAAGATACAGAACAGTTCCATCACAGGAATCTCTTGTGCTACCCTTTTATAGTCATAATCACCTCACTTTCTATCCCTTAACACCACCAAATCCTAGGTAATCATTAAATGTATCTCTAGCTTTTTAATGTTGTCATTTCAAGAGTATTATGGGGATGCCTGGGTGGTCCAGTTGGTTGAGTATCTGACTCTTGATTTCCCCTCAGGTCATGATTCCAGGGTTGTGGGATCAAGCCCTGTGTCGGGCTCTGCACTGAGCATGGAGCCTGCTTAAGATTCTCTCTTCTTCTGCCCCTCTCTCCCACTTGCACTCCCCGACTTTTAACAACAAAAAAAAGAGCATTACGTAAGTGGAATCCTACAGTGTATAACATTTAGAGATTGGCTGTTTTCACTCAGTATAATCTTGAGATCCATACAAATTGTTATGTGTATAGATATTCATTCCTTTTTTTAAAAAATGTTTATTTATTTAGGGGCGCCTGGGTGGCTCAGGCGGCTGAATGTCCAACTTTGGCTCAGGTCATGATCTCCCGGTTCATGGGTTCGGCCCACATAGGGCTCTGTGGTGGCAGCTAGGAGCCTGGAGCCTGCTTCAGGTTCTGTCTCTCTCTGCCTGTCCCTCCCTCCTTCTCTTTCTCTCTCCCTCTCTCTCAAATAATGTGTATTTACTTTTGAGAGAGCACAAGCAGGGAAGGGACAGAGAGAGAGAGGAAGCACCAGGCTCTGAGCTGTCACACAGAGCCTGACATGAGGCTTGAACTCACAAACTGTAAGATCATGATGAGCCTAAGTTGATGCTTAACCAACGGAGCCACCCAGGTGCCCCTCATTCCTTTATTATTATTATTAAATACTTTTTAAAATTTATTTTGAGAGAGCGAGTGAGCATGTGAGCAGGGGAGGGGCAGAAAGAGAGGGAGAGAGAAAGAATCCCAAGCAGGTGCTGTCAGCACAGAGCATGACTCTGGGGCTCAATTCCATGAACCACAGTCTCATGACCTGAGCCAAAATCAAGAGTTGGGTGCTTAACCCAACTGAACCACTCAGGTGCCCCAATATTCATTTCTTTTTATTGCTGGATACTATTCCTTTTTTTTTTTTTTTCCTCTTTAAGTAAACTCTGCACCAAACGTGGGACTTGAACTCATGATCAAGAGTCACAGAAGGGAGAGGGGGAGAATGATGTGACTAGAATAGTTATATAGAGCTATTACTATGGTAGTACTTCATTTGTTTAGCTGAGAGGTGTGGATGTTCGCTGCATTATTCTTTATATTTTGTTTACCTTTAATATTGCAAATACATTTTGAAAGTAATGTTATAGAAATAATTACATATTTAGATTCATAATAGGAATATTAGTGTTATTTCTAAAGATTTTTATGCTATCCCCCATTTTCTTTCAAAATACATTGGTAACACAAATGGAGATCAAAAAGTGAAAGAACTATTGAGTGCATGTGTGATTTTCCCCTAGATGTGTCTTCTCAGGTAGTGTCCAATTTCCCAATAGCAAGCAGACTTGTTATTTTTGGAAAGATTCCTTGTACTTATCGTAAAATTTTCTTTTTGTTAATCTCACATTCAGTTACACCTATTGTTCTCTGTCTCTTCAGTGTTTATCCTTTGCCTCAATATTAAACACTACTGAGTAATGTTTGTTGTGTTCATTTCCTCATATTTTTATCCTCATAAAAGACTGCAATTATCTTTATACATGCATCATGAGAAATACATTTCATTGAGCAACTTGTATGTGCAAGCTTCCTTCTATACCACTATTTCCTGTACAGACTTCTCAGATTGTTTATAGAAATACTATTACCACCTTCCTTCTAGTATAATACATCTTGATCTGTAATCTCAACACAAAAGCTGTGATGTAAATTAGTCACTGATGAGTCATGAATACATTTCCTACAAATTACACTATAGAAAGAATGCAGAGGGAGAAAGAGGCTACGTTTATTTTTTTAATTTATTTTATTTTTTATAGAGAGTGCAAGTCAGGGAGTGGGACAGATGGAGAGAGATAGAAAAAGAATCCCAAGCAGAATCCATGCTCAGCACAGAGCCTGATGCGGATCCCAAGACCCTGGGATCATGACCTGAGCCAAAATCAAGAGTTGGACACTCAACTGACTGAGCCACCCAGGTGCCCTAAGAGACTACATTTAAAAAGGAGAGTATATGGGGCGCCTGGGTGGCGCAGTCGGTTAAGCGTCCGACTTCAGCCAGGTCACGATCTCGCGGTCCGTGAGTTCGAGCCCCGCGTCGGGCTCTGGGCTGATGGCTCGGAGCCTGGAGCCTGTTTCCGATTCTGTGTCTCCCTCTCTCTCTGCCCCTCCCCCGTTAATGCTCTGTCTCTCTCTGTCCCAAAAATAATAAATAAACGTTAAAAAAAAAAAAACCACTTTAAAAAGGAGAGTATAGTGCTAAGTGAAATAAATCAGAGAAAGACAAATACCATATGATTTCAGTCATATGTGGAGTTTAAGAAGCAAAACAAAGGAAAAAAGAGCAAAAAACAGACTCTTAACTATAGAGAAGAAACTTATGGTTACCAGAGGGGAGGTGGGCAGGGGAATGGGTGAAATAGGTGATGAGTTTTAAAAGTACACTTATCATGGGGCACCTGGGTGGTTCAGTTGGTTGAGCATCCAACTCTTGATTTTTGCTCAGTTCATTATATTCAGGGTAGTGGGATCAAGTCACTTGCTGGGCTCAGCACTGACAGCGGGGAGCCTGCTTGGGATTCTCTCTCCCTCTCTCTCTGAGCCGCCCAAAATAAATAAATAAACTAAAAAAAAAAAAAAAAAAAGAGTACCTTTATCATGACGAACACTGAGTAATGTATAGAATTATTTTTTTGGTGGTTGTTTTTTTTTTTTTTTTTAGAGGCTCCACACCCAACATGGGGCTCACACGATCCTGAGATCAAGACTCAGATGCTCTACCAACTGAGCCAACTACATGCCCCAATGTATAGAATTGTTGAATTACTATATTGTACACCTGAAACTAACACTGTGTTAATCATACTGGAGTTAACATTTTAAAAATTCAATTATACACTTACAGTAGGTAAATTTTATGTAATACTCAATAGTTTAAAAAATGAATGAAGAAGGGATAAAAAATGATATTTGACATTTTCTCCTACACAAAATGTCATTTAAAAACATCTTGGATCTTGTATTTTTACCACAGGACACTATCTATAATGGTTTCTTTCCAGTAATGGTTAAGACCACAGACTTCAAAGTTAGGACTTTAGGATTTGAATTCCTGCTCTGCCATTCACCAGCTGATCTTGTACGAATTATTTATCCTCTTGGAACATCAGTCTTTTCATCTATAAAATGGAGATAATAATAGTATTTATTTCTTGGGATGAGGAGGGGACAACATAGAGTTCTTAGCACTGTGCTTATTAAAGCTGTTAAGTACAGTGCTTAGCTTAGTACATATTAATTATTGGTTTATTATTTTGACAAATATTTCAGTGTCTTTGTAGAAATCACCTAAGTGTGTCTAGTGTTCAAAAAAAATTCAATGATGCAATTATTATTATTATTATTTTTTTAATGTTTCTATTTATTTTTGAGACAGAGAGAGACAGAGCATGAGCAGGGGAGGGGCAGAGAGAGAGGGAGACACAGAATCTGAAGCAGACTCCAGGCTCTGAGCTGTCAGCACAGAGCCTGATGTGGGGCTCGAACTCACAGGCTGTGAGATCATGACCTGAGCTAAAGTCGGACGCTTAACTAACTGAGCCACCCAGGTGCCCCCAATGATGCAATTATTAACAGATGAAATAATTGCTTGGGGCTCTGCTATTTCTCACCAATCATGCTAGTTTATATTGATGTCATAAGACTATCACACTTGAATAACTTAGTTGATTTTCATTCTCAGCATTTTTTAAAAAGTTGTTTTGTTTGTTTAATCTTTACACCAAACATGGGACTCGAACTTATGACCTCAAGATCAAAAGTTCCATGCTCTTCTGACTGAGCCAGCCAGGCACGCCGATTTTCAGCATTTATTATCATCCTGAAACTACCTTTTATTAACTACATTAACTAAATTTTTACTTTAGTTGAGATATATATATATATTTATATAAATATATATACATATATTTGAAGAGAAAACTTAGAAACAGTCTAAAGTCTTCAAGTGCTTGGGATATGGCTACCTGTTCCCCTTCCCATGGAAGTCAGAAGCAAAAGGTAAAAATACTTAAATGAAAATATTTTAGTCCCAAACAATACCTTATAAATCTTTAGTTTCAACATACTGCATGGAATTATGTAATTAGGTGGCCAAAAATTCTTTCTTCCTTTAAAACTAGCAGGGACATAAAACTGTACCTCCTTTCATCGTCTTTATGTTGTTTTATGGCATCCTTTTCCTCCCATATTTCCTGGTTCAAGCTTGTCATCATTGAGTATTGTACCCTCCCCCCCAATCTGTCAACTTCACTTCCTTATGCCTGTCCAGTCTGTTTTTCCTATCTGTTCTCAATACTGCCACCTTTGCCTCCTGATACAATTTCACCATCTCCAATTCATTTCATGTATTTCCAGGGAAAGATGCTTCTGAGAAATCTTCAGGGACTCCTTATCGCCTCTGGAGTGAAGTCTATACACCAAGCAAGGCTTTCCAGGACTCCACCCATCTTCCATTACCCACTTCAAAATGCTTATAGTCCGGCCAGCCTGTGCTCCTCTACTTCTGTATCTACAATTCTTACCAACTAATTTCCTCCACTTTTTATTTGACATGCCTATCTCCTTTTTGTCAGCTTTCCCATTTCACAGATGAAGAAACTGACCTCTAGAGAGGTGAAGGGACTATGACAATGTCTGTGGTGGAAAATGAATCCAAGTTTCTCAGATTCAGATTCTTTACTCCTATCGTTTTTTGGCCTTTTGGCTAAGATCAAGGGCGGACCCTTTATTCCTAAACACTTCAGTGTGTATCTCTTAAGAACAAGGATATTCTCTTATATGAGCACAGTACAACGATTAAACTCAGGAAATTTTGCATTGATGTAGTGCCATCATATATTATACAGGCCACAGTTCAAATTTTACCAACTATCCTTCATAGTGAATTTTTCCCAGTCCAGAATCCCATCCCGAATCAAACCTTGTCTTCGTTTCTCATATTTCTTCAATATTCCTTAACCTGGAATAGTTCCTTTGCCTTGCTTTATTTTCAAGACATTGATAGTTTTTAAAGAGTACAGGCTAGTTGTTGTAAAATTCCCCTAAGTGTGGGTTATTCTGAGTGTTACCTCATGATTAGATTCAGATTATGGATTTCCAGCAGGGATACTACATAAATGAAGTTGTGTACTTCTTACTGCATCACATCACAGGGCACACCACAACTGTCTCATTACTGGCAATATTCAACTTTGATCACTTGGGTATGGTGGTGTCTGGGTCCCTGTAACGTTACTTTTTTTCCCCTTTGTGATCAATAAGAATCTGTGGGGACATATTCTAAGACTGTGTAAATAAGCTCCTCCCTGTCCCCCAATCAAGTTTTCACCCAGGTGGTTTTAACATTCACTTATGTTTAATCACACAATTATCATTATGAATAGTTGTAAAATGTTGATTTTTCTAACTCTGTTGCTCTTTCTACATTACGTGGCATTGTACTGAAGAATTTTCCTTTCTTCCCCTATATTACTTTTTAATCAGGGGGAAAAAAATCTTAAAAAAAAAAAAAAGAACTGGATACCATTTTAACTGGAATGTAGTTAGCTCCCATTCGCCTTCGGTGTGCTGGGCTCACTTCTCTGTGACATGGACCTTCACTCCTGGACCTACAGCGAGCTCTCTCAGCCTTGTGGGTGGTGGTCTGGGCCACAGCCTTGCAGACGGTGGACTACCACCACGCAAATTTAAAGCCCACTTACTCCTCTGTGGTGTTGCTGGTGGTTCAAACTATTCTAAAATGACACTCCAGTCTCTATTGCTAGGGAGTGAAGTGCTACCTTTATGCTTAACCTGTGACTCACAAAAATATTTATTCCAATGTTTCCCAAACTAAATGTGCTTTAGAATCACCTGAAAGCGGGGCGCCTGGGTGGTGCAGTCGGTTAAGCGTCCGACTTCAGCCAGGTCACGATCATGCGGTCCGTGAGTTCGCCTGGGTGGTGCAGTCGGTTAAGCGTCCGACTTCAGCCAGGTCACGATCATGCGGTCCGTGAATTCGAGCCCCGCGTCGGGCTCTGGTCTGATGGCTCCGAGCCTGGAGCCTGCTTCCGATTCTGTGTCTCCCTCTCTCTCTGCCCCTCCCCCGTTCATGCTCTGTCTCTCTCTCTGTCTCAGAAATAAATAAATGTTAAAAGAATTTTTTAAAAAAGAATCACCTGAAAGCTTAAAGTGTGGATTGCTGGGGTCTGGCCCCCAGAGACTCGGATTTAGTAGATCTAGATTAAGGCCCAGGAATCAACACTCGAACTTTGAGAACACAATCTCCAAAATAATGAAGGGCAAACCTCCCTTCCTTGAAAAGTTGCCGCCACTGGCAACTTCTAAGGTGCCCTCTCAGGAAAAGCCGAGTGAAACAAGGCGTTCATCCTTCCTCGCCCCACCGGCCTTCAGAAACCTACATTCGGTTGATGCCCTTCGGATGCGGGGATCCCAGGTGCTGCGGTGAAAGCGATCTCCCTAACCCGCTCTCTGTGGGCAGGGCCTGCCGGCTGGCGCGCAAGAAGGCGGGAGGGGGCGGGTCCCCCTCGGTGCCCGCCAGGCCGTGGCCAGGGAGCCCCACCCCTCCCCTGAACCCCCTCCCCCCAGCGCTCGGACCGGGTGCTTAGTCACCGTGAGGCTGCGCTTGCCCGGGGCGCGGCAACCCCCCCTTACCCGGGACCGCCCGCGGGGCACCCCCGTCGTGCACTTCCGCGTGCATGGCCCTGCTGCCCCGGTCCCTGACCGCGAGCGCGGGGCCGAGCTGGCGGCGGGCGGCGCGCGCCTTCCTCCACCGCTTTCCGCTGCCTCAGCCGCGGCCCGCCCGCGCCCTCTCCCGCGCCATGGCGTGCAGGAAGGAGCCGCAGCCGCAGCGCCCGCCGCCCGCCGCAGACGTCGTGGCCTCGTACGACTACCTGGTGATCGGGGGCGGCTCGGGCGGGCTGGCCAGCGCGCGCAGGGCGGCCGAGCTGGGCGCCAGGGCCGCCGTGGTGGAGAGCCACAAGCTGGGCGGCACTTGCGTGAGTACGGGGTCCCTGCCCACGCGTCTACTGGCGCCTCTGCGTCCGCAGCGCCGCGTCCCGCAGCCCGGCTTTCTCGTCGCTGTGCTGGGGCAGCCTGTCCTCTTTCCTGGTGCTGTCCGTCCGTCCGGAGATGGGTCCCCAGCGCCGCGCTCTCCGCTTTCCCACCCGCATCTGAGGTCAGGGTCCCAGCAGGTTTAAAGGAGAAAAGTGTAATAGGGCTCCCTTGCACCTCCCACAGCTGAGCCTAGGTCTGTTCCTGCCCAGGTGCAGTGTTAACCGTAGGTGGTTACTCCTCAAGGTGGAAGAGTATTGTATTCTTGCAGCTGGCTGGGGACTGGGACTGGGGATATACCCTTGAGGAATGCAGATCCTGATCCTCTCCTTTCAGCTTCAGGGGCAAAATGATTTACCGCACTTTCGAATCACCTAGGGAGTTGGAAGAATTCTGCCTAGGTTCCACGCCCATGGCTTCTCATTTCACTGGTCTGAAGTGCAGCCTGGGCTTTGGGATTTTTAGAAGTTCCACAGGTGATTCTGGTCGCAGCCAAGGTTGACAACCACTGCCTACAGGTTACCTTAATGTAGGATTTACAAAAATTCTCACAATTTTGTCTTGTTGGGCCAGGGAGGGATTTTAAAACTGCTCCCCCAAAAGAAGGTTGTAAATCTTATGATTGAGAAGCTTTACCATTAAAAACAGTTGTTGTTGTTGTTTTTCCCCCCATGCTATTGGTGTGGCTTTTTCTATTACAAAACTTGGGGGAGGAACTTGCTGTTAATATTTAAAATTCTGCATCCAAGAGTAACCTGGGGTTGGGGATGGGTTCTCCACATTCTTTTGGAGACTGATGTTTAAATTATACCAAACTGGGAACTCCTTAAGGGCAGGGATGGGTTCACGTGTTTGTGTACCTCATATCACCTTAACGAAATATCTTGCTCAATAATCATATGTGTAATAAATGAAACTCAAAATTGACAGTTTGTGAAAGGGCTGACTCCATTGTCCTGTAAGCAGTTTTCAAGTTCAAGGGGCGCATGGGTGGCCCAGTAGGTTAAGCATCCGACTCTAGATTTTGGCTCAGGTCATGATGTCATGGTTGTGAGATGGAGCCCAGCATCCAGCTCTCCCCTGAGCATGGAGCCAGCTTAAGATTCTCTCTTGGGGCACCTGGGTGTCTTAGTCCGTTAAGCTTCCGACTTTGGCTCAGGTCCTGATCTCGCGGTTTGTGAGTTGGAGCCCTGGGTCTGTGCTGACAGCTCAGAGCCTTGGAACCTGCTTCAAATTCTGTGTCTCCCTCTTTCTCTGCCCCTCCCCTGCTCACACTGTCTCTGTCTCTCAAAAATAAATAAATGTTAAAAAAAAAAAAAAGATTCTCTCACTGTTTCCCCCTCCTTCACTTGTGTGCACATATGTGTGCTCCCTCTCTCATTCTCTCCCAAACTAAATAAAAAAATAAACATTCATGTTCAAAATGAAAGTGGGAATGGAGGAAAGGATTGTCAACTTGGACCTTGACATCTTAGTCCAGACTCCCTTAGAAGTCTGTCTCTGCAGAAAGATTGAGGGGTGCCACTGTGAGACCCCCTGGACAGGTGGTGCGAGCACTTGACAACTTCTCATCTTCGTACCTCTTTACTTTTCTAAGTTTTCCTTCTGTATTATGTCATGATCAGCTTGTGGCATCCATCATCATTGCCTGGTTCCACTGGTATTAGTCAAAAAGGGGCTCGCCCCATTTCTAGGTTCTGGTTAGGAATATGAATACAGTAAGAGGTGAACTACTTCCAAGATTGAGGCGAAGGACAGCTCTGGACAATGGGCCATTTACTTCTTCCTTATAGCGTGTCTGGCCTTGCTTCTGTCATTCAGCTGCAGCAAGTTTTATTTTCCTGTAAGCATTGGTATCTTGGGGGCAATCTCATTTCACATTTTCATGACATTCCATTTGGGTGCTTCTCAAACTGGCTTTCGGTTTTGAATTACAAGGAAGGGTGTAGGTATGTGATGAATATCAGAGAAGATATAATGACAAGACATGAGTTTAGATTTAAGAATTCCAGTTATCTGGGCTCTCCATAGTGCAATAATAAACTTCTGATGTGCAGTGATTTCCAAGTGGGCGTAGGGGAAATGGAGGCCCTCTGAAGCACATCATTTCATTTGTTCATGTCTTCATTTCCTGTATTCTGAGTTCTAAGTACTTGGATTGAGGCTGGCAAGAGAATAGGGTAGATACAAACATTTGTTTGTTTTAATGTTTATTTATTTTTGAAAGAGAGAGCGTGAGCAGGGGAGGAGCAGGGAGAGACGGAGACTCAGAATCCAAAGCAGGCTCCAGGCTCTGAGCTGTCAGCACAGAGCCCGATGTGGGGCTCGAGCTCATGAGCTATGAGATCATGACCTGAGCCAAAGTTGGACACTTAACCGACTGAGCCACCCAGGCACCCCTAGATACAAACATTTGTATGATAAAGGTCCCCTCCCACAGGAAATTTGCAAAATGGTGGGGGAGCAAAATGTAGACAGTCAACTCCAAAGTGAGGTGGTCAGTGTTAATTGCTCCTGATGGTAAAAAGTTACAGTAGTTGAGAGAAGAATTGGAATCATCACTTCTGCCTGGGCACCATGGGATGAGTGATTTTGTGAAGGAGAGAGTGTCTTTCTGAACTTGAACAGATAAATACCATTGTTTGACAGGGTAGGGTCAGAGGCAAAGGCAGAGAGGCAGGATATATTGTGTAATTGAATTTGATTGGCACACAGGGTATCTAATAGAAGTAAGACATAGGAAGCTGATGAGTACATTGTAGTGAAAAAAGAAGTTTCTGGGATGGCTTGGCTGGCTCAGTTGGTAGAACATGTGACTTTTTTTTTTTTTTTTTTTTTTTTTTTTACGTTTATTTTTGAGAGAGAGGGAGAAGGAGAGGATCTGAAGTGGGCTCTGCACTGTCAGCACAGAGCCCGGTTTGGGGCTCAGACTCACAAACTATGAGATCATGACCCGAGCTGAAGTTGGACACAACTGACTGAGCCACCTGGGTGCCTCTAGAGCATGTAACTTTTGATCTTGGGGTGGTGAGTTCAATCCCCACATTGGGTATAGAGCTTACTTCTAAAAAATGAAATTTCTGGAAGCACAGTGAACTGTGTGGAGGGGTTTTTGAGCATGAGAGTGACTCAATAAAAGTGGGTTTATGGTAGTGGTACTGTTGAGAGATGTCCCTTGGAGAAGTCAAGTAGAAGTGTCTTTAATACTGACTCCTTAACCATTTTTTTCCTAAATAAAATATTTTGATTCTGGAGCTTGGTGAATTTTTTAAGTTGCGGTAGATGAATTCACACTGAAGTTTCAAATTAGTCTTCCTGTAGATAGTGGGATTGTGTTTTGTTTTTAATTGTTTTATTTTTGTTTGTTCATTTATTAATTCATATTCCAGGTATACAGGTACCTTTTTAAATGCTGGGGTCACAGCAGCAAACAAAGCAGTTAAAAATCCCTGTCCTCATGGAGCTTACATTGTAGTTCCATGCAATATTTTTGTAATAATTTTTTAAAGAACCAAGTTTTTGTTTTTAGGGCTTTTTTGTTGTTTTGTTTTGTTTTGGTCTGTCTGAAACCTTCCTGCACTGAAGTTTAGACTTGGTGTGATAAAGCTAGAAGTGATTTTGGAGATCCACTAATCCAGTCAGACTGTAGTTTAGTTTATTTTTTTAAATGTATGTTTGTTTTTGAGAAAGAGCACGAGCCAGCGGGGAGGGGCAGAGAGAGGATGAGAGGGAGGATCCAAGGCAGGCTCTGCACTGTCAGTGGAGAGCCTGATGTTGATGTTGAGTCTCAAACTCACAAACTGTGAGGTCGTGACCTGAGCTGAAGTCAGGACACCTAACCGACTAAGCCACCCAGGCTCCCCAGACTATTGTTGTTTTAAAAAAAATAGCACTAACATAAGCTTGCTGACTTAATTTTTTTAGGGTAATGGCCTTTAAAAAAATTCTATCACTATCTTTTTTTTTTTTAATCAAGAATGACGTTTTCATAACAAGTAGGAAGCTTATAATTTCAAGTAAAGGACAGTGCTTTAAATTGAATACTTTTAGCTTTATGAAACCCTACATGGACCCTATTATTTTCATTTTTTTAAGGATTAGACTCACACGGGTACCTGGTGGCTGAGCTGGGTAAGCATCCAACTTCGACTCAGGTCATGATATCATGGTTTGTGAGTTCAAGCCCCACGTCGGGCTCCACACTGAGTGTGGCGCCTGCTTGGGATTCTCTCTCTCTCCCTCTCTGCCCCTTCCCAGCTTGCGCACACTCTCTCTCTCTCTCTCTCTCTCAAAATAAAAAATAAACTAAAAAGAAAAAAAAAGGATTAGACTTACACAGATCCTTGTAGGAATTTGGGAAGCATTGTTCTGGTTCAGCAACCTCACTTTACTGAGAAGCTGAGTGCCAGCTAAAATGTGGTTGAAAACAAACCAAGCATAGTATAACCTCTGGAATTGGTGACCTAGCCATCAGAAACTATAGCTTTGGTGTATTTATGTGGAGTAAACTGTGACTTGTTGAACCTGTTTAGGCATTGTTCTTTACTACAGGGGAGGAAACTTATGACCCTTCCTGCTTAGGAACCAAACATCATTTACTCCAAAAACACTTAATTAAATAGAGTCTACCACATAGGTCTTCACTTCATAGCTCCTGATTTAGTAGATGTAGGGTGAAGCCTCAAAGATGTATTTTTAAAGAACTCTATTTTTTGTTTGTTTGTTTGAGAGAGAGAGAGAGAGAAAACACAAGCAGGGAGAGGGGCAGAGGGAGAGAGAGACTCTCAAGCAGGCTCCATGCTCAGAGTGGAGCCCAATGTAGGCTGGATCCCATGACCCTGGGATCATGACCTGAGCTAAAATCAAGAGTGAGACGCTAACCAACTGAGCCACCCAGGCTCCCCTAAAGAGCTACATTCTGATTTTGTGATTTTGGTGTAACATGAGCCAGACACAATGGTAAGGTCTTCATACAAAGAAGGGACTGTATGAAGCATTAGGATGAATCTGGTGAATCCTGATAATTGTGTGGGTTAGATGACAATTTGGTCCTGGAGTCATTTCCTGGTTTCATAATTTTATGCCTCCAAGGTTGTCTATACAGTATGACTATTTATCTTGATTTTCTGACTCTTCTTCAGTCTTCCTTTTCTATTATAAATCTTTTTTATGTTTATTTTTGAGAGAGAGAGAGAGAGCATGGGAGGGCAGAGAGAGGGGGAGAGAGAGAGAATCTCAAGCAGGCTCCCTGCTGTCAGAGCAGATTGCGACATGGGGCTCGATCCCACGAACTGTGAGATCATGACCTGAGCTGAAGTCAGACAGCCAACAGACTGAGCCACCCAGGTGCCCAGTCTTTCTTTCTTTTCTAGGAGGCTTTTTTCCCCCCTTTTTAATTCTGTGATCTGATAGAGTAGGCCCCTTCCAAGGAGACTTCTATTTTCAAGATGAGTGATGTGTGTTCATGTACTTAAGAATTCATCTTTTCTTTGACAGAATTTTTTAAGCTGTTAAGTTCAGGTATGAGATGACTTTGCCCTGTATTGTGTTGTCTAGGGGAGGAAAAACTTTTCTTCTATCCTCTGAGGTTCAATGGCTGGAATCTGCAAATCAGACCAAGAAGAAGCAGATTAATAGGGGTTTATTTTTCATGCACGTGGGACTGTCACAGAGAAGTAGTGGGGGAAAAGGAGCACTTAGGCCTGGGAGCTTGATATCAATATAAGAAAGCGTGATAAATTGTGGAGAAGTGACTAGACAAAGGAAAGGGGGTTTGGGCTTCTAGGAACAGTAAATTGTGGGAAGGTAAATATGTGAGGGAAACTAATAGAAGATAAAGGTTACTTTAATAAGGTTTTTTTGTGCAGATTCTGCTTTGCTGTCTTTCCATTTTTAGTGATAAGGGTTCTCCTCCTGGTACAGGAGAGGGGTCGGGGACACCTTCACAAAGGGAGATTTCTGCCTTGCTTTTAAGCAGAAAGGGAGGTGGCAGAGAGGTCCTCCTTTGCTCTTTCTTAATTATCTTCAGCTCAAAATCTGTATGCCAAAATAGCATATTTTGGGGTGGCATGTTCTGATCTCCTTTAGTTCAAAGTGAAAGAAGCAAGAGGGACCAGGGTTGCTACTAAACTTCTAATGGCTAAACCAGGTCAAGAGGCATGTGTAGCTCTTATAATATGATTCCATCTTTAAATTCATCTTTATTTTTCTCCATCAGACAAAAAAAACAAAAAACAAAACTGTAGTACTGAGGTATTAGATTAGATACTAAAAGTGGGAAACTGAAAGAAATCCTCTATTTTTTTCCTAGAATTCAGTTAAAGATAGTAATCTCTTGTTGCCTACTGCAATGAAGTCATTTCTCAGGGCAGAAAAGTAGATGATCTTTGAATTTTTTTTTTTCCACGTTTTTATTTTATTTTTGGGACAGAGAGAGACAGAGCATGAACGGGGGAGGGGCAGAGAGAGAGGGAGACACAGAATCGGAAACAGGCTCCAGGCTCTGAGCCATCAGCCCAGAGCCTGACGCGGGGCTCGAACTCACGGACCGCGAGATCGTGACCTGGCTGAAGTCAGACGCTTAACCGACTGCGCCACCCAGGCGCCCCAGAAAAGTAGATGATCTTTGAATTCAATTTTTGGCATCTCCGAAAAGTTAAAATGTAGTACTTCTCTCATGATCAAATGTAGACCAAGGAGAAATGCAAAGATTGACAAAAGCCAAGGTGAAAGAGAACCTTCTGGGAGTTTTGTATCTGCGGTTCAGTTCTCTGCCTACACAGACATGGGAAGAGTTCACTTGAGGAAAAATTCTTTCTAGCTTACTATTCCCTTTGCCCCAGGGCCTGTGGGAGCACATGTTCCAGTGTTCTTGCTGAGTGTATGGATTCTGTGATAAAGTAACTGGGTTCTTGTGGTATAGGCATGTGGTTCTCACCAATCAGAGTTGGGTAGGTAGTAAGGGTTGATTACCAGGACAAACCCCTTCTTTTCTTTTTTATTTAAATTGAGGTATAGTTGACATAGAACATTGCATTAGTTTAGGTGTACAGCATAATGATTCCGTATTTGTGTAACTGAAATGATCACCACCAGAAGCCTAGTTAACCTTGTCACCATACATAGTAGCAAATCTTTTTTTTCTTGTGATAAGAACTTTTTAAAAAATGTTTATTTATTTTGAGAGAGAGAGCATGTGCACATGAGCAGTAGAGGGGCAGAGAGAGGGGGAGAGAGAGAATCCCAAGCAGGCTCTGTGCTGTCTGTGAAGAGCCCGATGTGGGGCTTGAAGTCATGAACTGTGAGATCATGACCTGAGCTGAAATCAAGAGTCAGACACTTAACCAACCGAGAACCACCTAGGTGCCCCAGTGATAAGAACTTCTAAGATCAACTCTCTTAGCAACTTCCAAAAATGCAATATAGTAATATCAACTATAGGTACCATGCTATACATTACATCTCCATGACTTACTTATTTTATAACTGGAAGATTGTACCTAGTAAAGTTCTTGATTATTAATGTCACTGTGAACTGTGCTGTATGGTGCCAATTGGAGATGCCAGCAGAAGTGGAGGTTTTAAGATGCCTGAGAGGGGCGCCTGGGTGGCACAGTCGGTTAAGCGTCTGACTTCAGCCAGGTCACGATCTCGCGGTCCGTGAGTTCGAGCCCCGCGTCGGGCTCTGGGCTGATGGCTCGGAGCCTGGACCCTGTTTCTGATTCTGTGTCTCCCTCTCTCTCTGCCCCTCCCCCGTTCATGCTCTGTCTCTCTCTGTCCCCAAAAAATAAATAAACGTTAAAAAAAAAAAAATTAAGATGCCTGAGAAACAGGCTGCTCAGAAGACTGTATTTATCTAGGCTGAAAACCATTACTTAGCAACATGTAAGTCAACCTAACTTGAAGGTGATAGTGTGCACTTTGATATTATGATGTCTGTATCTCCATAAGGCTAAAACATGCTTTTTAAAAGCTTTCACTTAACGCGAAATCTCTCTTAACAGATTTTTAAGCATACAGTACGGTATTATTGACTATAGGTACAATGTGGTACATCGGGATCTCTAGAACTTACTCATCCTGCTTGACTGAAAATTTGTGCCTGTTGATTAGTAACTTCCCATTCCCCTCCCACCCCTGCCTAGATCCTGGCAACCACCATTCCATTCTTTGGTTCTATGAATGTGACTATTTTAGATATCTCAGGGACACCTGGGTAGCTTAGTTGGTGGAGCATGTGACTCTTGATCTTGGGGTTGTAAGTTTAAGCCTCATGTTGGATGTAGACATTACTTAAAATAGATATCATATAAGTGGAATCATGCAGTATTTGGCTTATTTCCCTTATTTTAGTATAATGTCCCAAGGTTGAGCATGCATTTTTATTTTTCTTAGTGTTTATTTATTTTGAGAGAAAAAGCATGAGCAGGGGAGGGGCAGAGAGAGAGAGAGAATCCCAAGCAAGCTGTGTGCTGTTAGCACAGAGCCCGATGCAGGGTTCATTCTCATAAACCACGAGCCAAAATCAAGAGTTGGATGCTTAACTAACTGAGCCACTCAGGGGCCCCTGAGCATGCATTTTTAAATGGATATTTACAAAAAGGAGATCATACCTTCAGTACTGACAGTCCTCAAAAACAGAAAATTACCCTAGTTTGTTTTGCGGGTTTAGAGTTTCATAAAGTGTGGCACACCCATGTTCATAAGTGCTAAATAAAGGAGTGATCAGAAAGGGTGGGGTTAGTTGAAGTAGGCAAATCCTAATGTTGAAATTGGTCTTTTGATTTACCCTGTCGATTGTTTAATTTTTTTGTACAAGGTTTAGTATAATACTATTTAGCTGTCTGCCTAAATCTGCCTGAATCTGCCAGGCCAGAAAAGAAAGCCTGGCTCTGAATCCCTCACAGGGTTTTACCCTTCATAAAAGATACTTTGAACAAGTTATAACAGAGAGTGTTTCTTGTAGAGTGGGATTAAAGGAATTTTATATAAAGACCTTGGGCATTTGTAAGTGGATTCCAGTCAGTCATAATTGATAACCATTTATTATTCACTGGGTGTTGCAACATTTGATATTAAATTAGGCTGTAGGATCATAGATCAATTTCTTTTGGTGGGGGGGGCAGGAGATAATGGTGTTAATGAGGTGACTTTTGGAAAGAACTAAGGATGAGGGCTGGTTGTCTGGAGAACCAATCTTGTGATTTGAGGCTTCGGATTTCATGCCCATCCCCCTGGCCCCTTGGGAGGGGAGAAGGAAGAGGACCTGGAGGTTGAATCAATCACTAGTGGTCAATGACTTAATCAATCATTCCTGTGTAAGAGAAGCTTCCTCAGGGGTGGCTCATTCAGTTGAGCATCCGACTCTCGGTTTTGGCTCAGGCCATGATCTCCCGGTTCATGAGTTCGAGCCTCACCTCGGGCTCTGTGGGGAGCCTGGTTAGGATTCTCTCTCTCTCTCACTCTGCCCCTCCTCTGCTCATGTGTGCTCTCTCTCTCTCTAAACATTAAAAAAAAAAAAAAAAAAAAAAGAGCTTCAGTAAAAACCGAAAGGATGGGGTTCAGAAAGCTTCTGGGTTGGCAAACACATGGAGACTAGGGGAGGTGGTATATCCGTGGGAGCTCCACGCCTTCCCACATACCTTGCCCTATGCATCTCTTCCACCTGCCTGTTCCAAGGTTATATCCTTTTATAATAAGCTGGTAATCTAGTAAATAAAATGTTCCTCTGATTTCCATGAGCCACTCGCAATTAATCCAACCCAACAAGAGGGTTGTCAGAACCTCCAAGAGCTGGTCGAAAGCACAGGTGACTGCTGGACTTGAGATTGGCCTCTGAAGTAGGGGCAGGAGGCAGGAAGACTGAGCCCTCAACCTGTGGGAGCTGATGCTGTCTCCAGGTAGATAGTGTCAGAATTGAGTTAATTGCCTGATGGTGTGGAAAAGCACACACTTCAGAATTGGTGTCAGAGTTGTATAGGCACAGGGCCAAGTGGTCTTATTTAGTCACTGCAGGTGTTGTTGCATCCACACGACTCCTGAAACAGAATGCTGCGGGCACCAGTGACAGTCACAACAAAGTTTATTACAATGAGAGGCAAGGCCGAACGATCGGGACCAACACTCTTGATAAGAGTGCGGCCCCGAATAGCCGGGGTACAGAGTTTTTATAACGGATCACATCGTTTTATCATCACCTGGGAACAGAACAAAGAAACAGGTTCCAGATGAGTTAGAAACAGTTGCCTAATGAGGGGTTTACTTTAGACTTTCTGCCTCTAAGTTGCAACCAGTGGATCTCCTTGACCCTGCCTCTGATGCTCTTTTCTTTGAACTTTTGTTTCCTTAATTGGTGAAGCCTAATTTACAAGGGTATGAGGCGTAGTTTACCAGAGCAAAGCAAGGCTGTTATCTCTTAACCTTCAGTGTCAACACAAAGGTGTTATTTTTCAAGCTAAGCATTAGCCCTATACTACAATTTAACCCTTACAGTGTAAAGCTGATGAAACTCAACAAAGACAGAGATCTTTGTTCTGGTCGCCTACATATTCCAACCCCTAGAACAGTCAGTCATGCACTAAGTAGGTATTCAGTATGGAGTTGCTGAAAGAATGAGTTGATGAAGTGGTAGGGTTTTGCTTAGTGGATGATGATTTATCCGTCATATTCTACATGCTCCTTCCTCAGACCAGTCTTGAACTAGACTGTGGGATGCAAAAAAGGAAAACAGGAAACTTTAGGCAACTCTGGGGTGAAAGACAGAAGCGGGGAACCAGAAGAAGGAAATTTACTATCGAGTGCAGGTGACATTTTTTGACAGGTGCAACTGTTAATGGATTGAATCCATCAACATGGACAATGTGATTTTTTTTACCTATTTAAGCAGAATTGAAGGTGACAGGGGCTGGCCTAGAAAAATGGTGAAGCTCCTGAGTTTTTCCACATGTATCATCAGATGCTTCACGTGTTCTGTCCCTGTCAGGAGAGGCCCCTGTCTTCACTGTGAGCCAGTGCTGGCCGACCAACTGAATGGGCTTCTGAACACGAGGTGGGGATAGGGAGTTCTTAGAGATGGATTGTAAGACTGTGAAGGAGGCAAGGCTACTGGAGTGTCTCTGGCAGTTGAGTGTAGTCAGGAGTGCACAAGACTTCTCTGAGGCTTATCATTGGTTAATGCCCCCTCTGGGGAATGAGGGCTCTGCAGGGGAATTTGCCAGGTGAAAAGTATTGTATGTTTCAGGCCTTATCAGCTGTGGGTAGCCCTGGGCAGTCAAAGCCCTGAGAACCCATCACCCTGGTGTCTCAGTCTGGGAGGCAAGCTTTCTGCCACCAGTTTATTTGTTCCTGAAAGGGAGCAAGCCACCCGGGGAATTTATCTCCTCTCTTTCCAGTAAGCCTTTTGTGAAGTTGGGGATCCAGCAGTCTGCAGAAATAATTCAGAAGCATCAGTGTCATCATCAGATCTATCATAAATTAGAAAAGAGGTCCTTTTTTTAATGCATTATCTCTCAAATCTTCTCAAAACCTCTATCATGTATTACCATTCCCATTTTATTGAATAAGAAACTGAGCTCAAGAGATTTAGAAACCTACCCACCAACAGCAGTAAGTGGGAGGGAAGGTTGGGATTCAAACTCATGTCTGTCTACCTCTAGACTTGTGTTCTTTCTGCCAACCGAATGTACTCATGTACTCGTCAGCTACAGAATAAGAAGCATGACTACACATAGCTCTACACCCCTGGCTTCCACAGCTCTGTTGGTAACTAATTGCTGTTTTCTTCTAAGTCAAAGAGGCATCTAGTTGTTTTAGTGTTGTGCTGAAGTGTAACTAGGTTTCCAAAACCATTGGAAAGTCCTGGAGGCATATTACTAGGAGCTGCCAAAATGGGGCGAGTGGTATTTCAAGGTCACGGGCTCTTCAGTCATAGCCCTGGGCTGCCTGGGTGGTTCAGTAGATTAAGCATCGACCCTTGATTTCAGCTCAGGTCATGATCTCACAGTTAGGTTCATGAGATCCAGCCCCACCTCAGGCTCAGGCTGACAGTGTGGAACCTGCTTGGGTTTCTCTCTCTCCCTCTTTCTTTCTCTATTTCTCTCCTGGTTGCATGTGTGAGGGCTCTCTCTCTTAAAAAAAAAAAAAAAAAAAAAAAAAATCATAGCCCCAACCACAGATCCAAAGTGTACTGTGCTAGAATATAAACTCTTTGACCCAAAAAGGTCACCATTTTCCACCTTTTTCTTCCTCTGATTTCTAGCCCAAGGCTTTGAAAATTTTAGGGAATGTTGTGATTCTGCTGCTGCCCCTTGAGCCAGCAGCTCTGATAGGCTGAGAGACTGTGGTTGGAGTAGTAGGCTCCATGAGAGCAGGGACTAACTATATCCATTTAGCGCTTTCTTTTTTGCATAATGCCTGGCACGAGTGAATGCTTCATCAATACTTCAAATGAATGAATAGTTGCAAGTTAAAACATTTTAGAAGTCAAAAAGGCAGAAACTTCTAAAAAGTAAATCAAATTCATAACACTTGAAACCAGTGAGTCGGGCCATCTTGGGCCTTAGAAGAAACATGTTCCAAACTTTTTAAATAGTGTCAAATATACATGAGTAAATTGATGATGTGTGAGAGTAGTTCAGAACATTTAATGCTTTATGATGATTTAAATTGCTTTTAAAGGTTCCTGGGAAGTTGGAGAAAGTTGACTATAGGACAAGTGGAGTGTATTTATTTAGTATATTGAGATCATCTCTACTTTTTTTTTTTAATTTTCTTTTTTAACGTTTATTTATTTTTGAGACACAGAGAGACAGAGCATGAACGGGGGAGGGGCAGAGAGAGAGGGAGACACAGAATCTGAAACAGGCTCCAGGCTCTGAGCTGTCAGCACAGAGTCTGACGCGGGGCTCGAACTCACAGACTCTGAGATCATGACCTGAGCTGAAGTTGGATGCTTAACCGACCGAGCCACCCAGGCGCCCCTGAGATCATCTCTACTTTTAGAGACATTGATTTTGTAGTCTCTCCTTGTTGAAGCCTCTTAGTGAGTGAACTGCATGGTATAGAGTTGTGGATAGAGGGACTGGGAGGGGGTGCCTGGGTGGCTCAGTTGGTTAACGGACTCTTGATTTCGGCTCAGGTCATGATCTTAAAGTTCGTGGAATCAAGTCCCCACATCAGGATCTGTTTAGCACAGAGCCTGCTTGGGATTCTCTCTCTCTCCCCCTCTCTCTCTGCCCCTCCCCTGCTCGTGAGCTTTGTCTCTCCCATAAATAAATAAACATTAAAAAAATAAATAGGTTAAGCACTCAACTCTTGATTTCAGCTCAGGGAATGATCTCACAGTTGGTGAATTTGAGCCCCGAGTCAGGCTTTACTCTCCCTTTCTCTCTGCCCCTCCCCTACTCTCTCTCTCTGTCTCAAAAATAAACACACTTCAATTAAAAATAAAAAAATACGTAGACAGACAGGCCTTTTTTTTTTTTTTAATGTTTATTTATTTTTGAGACAGAGAGACAGAGCATGAACGGGGGAGGGGCAGAGAGAGAGGGAGACACAGAATCTGAAGCAGGCTCCAGGCTCTGAGCTGTCAGCACAGAGCCCGATGTGGGGCTCGAACTCACGGACCGTGAGATCATGACCCAAGCTGAAGTCGGACACTTAACCGACTGAGCCACCCAGGCGCCCCCAGACAGGCCTTTAAAAAAAAAAAAAAAAAGACTGGGCAGCACCTCGCCTGCCAAATGAGCTGGAAAAGGCAGGTCTGATGCTAAAATCATTGCCACCATGGAGCTGGGATTCAGCTATCTTCCTTTCCTCTACCACATAGGAAACAGTGAGGGAGAAAGTCATACATTATTCTGATTGCTAGTAGAAAGTGCTTCCTGAATAGCCTGCTTGTAACGCTGCTGTAGGTGTGAGTCCTTCATTTTGCTGGGCTTGAATTCTGCACCCTTCTCTCAATCCTGTGAGTTCCTACTTCTGTTGCCTTCTGACTCCTTATTGTAGCATAATCTCATAAAAAAATCCAAGTCCACCTCTAGATAGTATATGACTTGTCTCTTTCTAGGAAAAAACCCTCCAAATGATAACTTGAAACTGCATAGAAACAAAACGTAACTCACTCTTTTATAATTCCTGAGTGCAGAATAATAGGAAATAAGAGTGTTAAAATGAAAATGCAGGAGGCATGCTGCTAGCAAGTAGCACAGCTAGAGGAATAGAAGGTGACTGTTCTTAAGACCTTTTTCAAGTATTCCACGTCTCAGTGAGATTTGGACGGGCTTCTTTTACTCTAGCATTTCAAATAAAGTCCCTTGGCAAGTGCATATGTAGTTCAGATTTCACCCCAGGGTGCCCAGAAAATATTCTGTAAGATGTAGGCTTATATTCTTTGGGCTTACAGGGAACGAGTCTAGTTCCTTATGGTCATGATCAGCAGAGCTATAAGCACCTGATGTAAATTATGTCTGGAAGGCACCAGTATTTAAATATTCAGTCTTTACTCTGTCAATAGACATGAGTGAACATGCTGATTTTTTTTTTTAAAGGATCTGCAGTTGAGACCTCACTTAAATCTCCTAACTTTGTTGTAGTGGCCAACACGTCACCAACACTTCCCAGTCAGTATTTATAAGGTTAAAGGGTATCTAGAATATACATTACGTGGCAGATTTCCAGAGCTGAGGGGTCTCTAATTACGGTCTATATTCTAATTAGTCTTACTCTTAACCTAGCTTTCCCCCCCCATATTATAAATTTTAGCATGTGATCAAAGGAAATAAACAGATCTAAACAAAAATTTATATGTAAACATATATCACAGCTTGTTTACATGGACTGCTGGGAAGAATTTCTCTATAAAGGGTACGAATAGTTGTTTTCTGAAAACAGCTGCTTAGTTTTTATGTGAAATCTTAGAACTATTTGTGTTTTCCTTTGTGTTTTGGCTGTTAGAAGACTAAGAATCAAATGTGTGGGGGTGCCTGGATGGCTCAGTTGGTTAAGCATCCTACTCTTGATTTCGGCGCAGGTCATAATCTCTCAGTTTATGAGATTGGAGCCCTGTGTCTGGCTCCACGCTATGATCGCAGAGCCTGCTTAGGACTCTGTCTCTCCCTTTCTTTCTGTCCCTTCCCTGTTCGCTCTCTCAAAAATAAATAAATGTTAAAAAAATAATTTCTTTAAAAAAAAAAGAATCAAATTTGTGGTCTGTCTCTGCAAGCATATAAACATGGACACACACACACACACACACACACACACACACACACACATATACATACAATAGCATGGATGAACCTTATTGTTTGATTCTTCATTATCCTTTGGTCCTGAAAAGTTATGTAGATTTCAGCTAGAGATTTTTTTCAGAGGGGCATTCTGAATGTTTTACCCAGCATATGCCATGATAAGTCTCCCAGAAATCCCCTAGAATAGCTGCTCAGATGTTTCAGTTGCCCTTATTCAGCTGGTGGGTTTTCTTACCTCCTCTGCTATTTCTCTTCTGCTTTCTTCTTCTGGGTTCTGTGCAAGCTTAGGCTTTGGCCGCCTCCCTACTGATACGGTCCCTGCACTGCATAGCCCCTGGACATGGAATTATTTCCCCCTCTTTCTCAGTGACTGCTTTTCTTGAAAAAATGTTAATAACTAAAATTCTCTGCCTCATCAAGATATGAAAAAGAATATTCATATCTTTTCTAATTCCATAGTAGAAAAAAGGAAGTACTGTAAATTTGACTTAGAACTTAAGGAAGCCTCCTGGATTGATGCTTGGGGTTCATTTCTTTCAGGTTTGTTTGATGGTTTGAGTTTAATATTCTTAAAATTTGTCCTTTTTTTTTTTTAGGTGAATGTTGGATGTGTACCCAAAAAGGTAGAATTTTTATTTCTTCTTCCACACTCCTTTCACATATTTGATAAAGCAATGCATTGATTTATTTCTTTTGAGTGAGTGAATGAGATTATATCTAGGTCTAGTAGTTAGGACTGGTCGTCTGCACAGAATTGTTTTTTCTCAATCTAAATTACTGTAATGGAATCTTCTAAAGTATTCTTATTCAGTTCTGTAGCCTCATGGATTCGCTTAACTGTGGTGATATTTGCTCCTAGTATCTGTGGTACAGAGATTACATTGAATGAACTTGTCCTTTACCTGTGACGAAGAGTAAGAAATGGCAGTTCTTATTTCCAAAGCTGCATCTTGCTTATAATTTTACTTATAAATTTTACTTATAAATTTACTTATAATTATTTGCAAATAATTTTACTCCATATTTGAATGTACTTTCAAAACATGTTATAATCCCAGATGACAACCTTTTGTTACTGAGATTACATTCTAAATTGGTGTTTTTTTGGTAACAGGTAGGCAAATATTCCTAATCTCATCAGTGACACATAACAGAGAGTAATTCCAGGAGGGTTTTTTGTAATCTGTTCCCTAGTGTGGGTAGGTGTTTTTTAATCATAGGAAAGTTTCCTTTTTGCTGTGGGACAGTTCCTCAGTTATTTTTTTTTCTTAGTCTTAGATTTTGGAATCTGTTCTAATTGAAGTCATGCAGTTATGATATATGAATTATGTATATCAGTTATAAGGTGGTTTTATATAGTTTAAACCAGTTATGGTAGTTAATCCATTAATAGGCACTACCTCATTATTTAAAAATATTACCTGGGAATAGTGGCCTGAATTTGTAATATTTTGTTCCCATATATTAAAAACATTTATTTATTTATTTATTTATTTATTTATTTATTTATTTATTTATTTATTTTTGAGAGAAAGAGAGAGAGAGACAGGGGAGAAGCAGAGAGGGAGACACAGAATCCGAAGCAGGCTCCAGGCTCCCGAGCTGTCAGCACAGAGCCCAATGCAGGGCTTGAACTCACAAACCATGAGGTCATGACATGAGCTGAAGTTGGACGCATAACTGACGGAGTCACCCAGGCGCCCCTGTTGCCATATATTATGTTTCATTTATTCCTTCTATTATGATCACATGTGCAGGACATTTACCGTATATTTTCATAGGGTTCTACTGACTTCAAAGTGCTTTTGCATTCTTAAAGATCAGTTGGTAATTGCCTCTTGTTTTCTAGAACAGGTTGAAGCCTAGAGTAACTTCTCTCCAGGAGGGTAGAGTGGGGTAGCAGCACAGAAGGAATCAGATGGGTAGGTCTGCTACTACCCTCATTAGGATGAGCCTAGAAGCCCAATGTGGTTCATATACAACACCTTCTCCAGAGAGTGTTTGAGGCTATAGCATCATACATAATACAAGTTGGAAGTAAATAAATATTGCCCCTCATGAGGAGATGAGGTATAGTGATGTTTCTTTTCTTTAAAAAATGTTTTGTTTAATGTTTGTTTGTTTGTTTGTTTATTTTGAGAGAGAGAGCGAGAGCAGAGAAGGGGCAGAGAATGAAGGAGACAAAGGATCCAAAGCAGGCTCCGAGCTTACAGCAGAGAGCCTGATGCAGAGCTTGAACTCACGAACTGTGAGATCATGACATGAGCTGAAGTTGTACGCCCAACTGACTGAGCCACCCAGGCGCCCCTATAATAATGTTTCTTAAAATAACCTATTTTATTTTGTAGTACTAAGAAACCTTTCATGTGCATTAAGATAGACCATCTAGCAGATAAAATGGTTAATGCTATATTAAATGAGTTTCACCTCAATTGAAAAATAAACAGGGTGCCTGGGTGGTTTGGTGGGTTAAGCGTCTAATTCTTTCTTCGGCTCAGTCCATGATCTCACAGTTCGTGAGTTTGAGCTCTGCATTGGGCTCTGGGCTGACAGCCGGAGCCTGCTTGGTATTCTGTCTCCATCTCTCTCTGCCACTCCCCCATTTGCTCTTTATCTCTCAGGATAAATAAAAATAAACTTAAAAAAAAAAAAAAAAACAGAATCCAGCAGGGCCATCAGTTCTTCATTTTTAGGCATAAAGAGAGAACGGTACAAAGAAGGAATCAAAGACTTGTCAAAAATGGAGTCTCAGGCTTGTCTGACAAAGAAAACTGATAGTTTGTCATATAGAGTTCTGGATGCTATCTTGTATTCTGTTACCTTGATGATGAGTTGGCATAAAAGGCCTTTACAGATTTCAGGCTGCATTCCACAGAAATGTGCAACAAATCTTTGAGTTCCAGATGTCTAATTACACACATCGTTACAAGGACATGTTCATAGGTACTGAGTATGTGATAGGGATTTATTCTCTTAAGGTTTTCAGTCCTCATCTTTTTCTCAGAGCATCTTCTAAATTACTTTAAAGCTACAGATGCAGTTCAGTTTCCTAGCACCAATCACAAAAGATAGGGCTTCAGGAAGTCTGAAAGTTAAAAAGAGGGTGTAAGCAGTAATAAATTTTACTGGAAGGACTATGAGTCTTATAGCATCCTGCTTTTATAGAGTTTATAAAATAGGGAGTTAATAGAAGTAATATCCCCAACATTTCAGTAGCCTCCCTATAAAACCTGTCTGGTCATATTTCTGAACTTTCTCTTTTAAAATGTTTACTTTTGTTTTTATTTTAAAATTCAGTATTTTTATCTGCTTTTATGTGGTTACCTTTTGTGCATGATTTCTTTTTTTCCTCAGGACTCATGCACTACTGTTGTTGCGGGATTTTTTTTTTTTTTTTTTACAGGTAATGTGGAACACGGCTGTCCATTCTGAATTCATGCACGATCATGTTGATTATGGCTTTCAAAGTTGTGAGAGTAAATTCAATTGGCGGTAAGTGTTAATGCTTAGAGGTTCTGTTTACCAATATTAATATTTTTCTTTCATAATTAAATGAGCCATAAACTTTTTTGGGAGGATGTTCCTGTGGTAAAGTATATAAAACATAAGCTTTTGGAGGTGATGGCTATATTTGTGGCCTTACTTGTGATGATGGTTTTAGAGATATATACTTATCTCTAAACTCACCGAGTTATATATAGGAAATATGTACTGTTTTTTGTATGTCAGTCGTACCTCAATAAAATGGTTTTCAAATACACAAAGTCCATTTTAGCTATTTTTAAGTTGTCAGTACAGGGCCATTAAGTTATACTCATAGTGTTGTACAGCTATCACCACCATCCATTTTGAGAACTTTTCCACCATCCAGAACAGAAACAATGTATTCATTGAACAATACCTCCTCAGCTCCTCCCCCCAGCCCCTGGGATCACTCGTGTACTTTCTGTCTCTATGAATTTGCCTGTTTTAGGTACTTTGTATGATATTTGTTCTTTTACCCCCCGGCTTATTTCACTTAGCATAATGTGTTCAGAATTCATGCATGTTGTGACATGTTTCAGAGTTTCATTCCTTTTTAAGGCTGCATACTAGTCCCTTGTGTGCATACCACATTTTGTCTATTCATTCATCCTTCAGGGGACTTCTAGGTTGTTTTCACCTTTTATCTACTGTGAATAATGCTTGACCTACAAATCCCTGGTTTCATTTCTTTTAGGTCTGTACCTAGAAATGAAATTGCTGGGTCAAATGGCCATTCTGTGTTTAACTTTTTAAGGAACTGCCATAAACATGTAGAAGCCATCAAATTTTCAGAATTTTAGCAAAATCATTCATTTATTCAACAAATATTTATTGAGTGGCCACCAAGTACTTAGGCACTGTGCCAAAGCAGCTGTCCTTATCTTCTTTGCAGAAAAACATTTACATATTGTGGGTGCCTAACGAACATTCTCCTTGGAGTAGAATGAGGGTTCTCTGCATTTGGCAGGGGAAAGGGGTGACTGCCTTCAGAGATACTCACTCATGGGGTTCTTATTGACTCTTCTGTGTGTGTGTCATTCTCTGCTGATAGGGGCGTTCAGGGACAGGTGCCCTACTCACTAACTGAAAGAAGAGAATTTTGTTTCTCAGTACTGACTTAAGTTTCATTACAGTGTTATAAAGGAAAAGCGTGATGCCTATGTGAGCCGCCTGAATACCATCTATCAAAATAACCTAACCAAGGTGAGTGTGCTGGGAACTCTGAAGAAGGAGCTATTCTTTGTTGGAGTATGCTACTAATCTGACCAGACAAAAACGCAACCTTCACACAAATCTCTTGTTTCTTTTATTTCTTTTGCAATTAATGATTTTAGGTTGACCTGCCAGAACAGAAGTGTATGTCTCAGTAAGCCAGTCTTTTTTCTTTTTTCTTTTTTTTTTAATTTATTTATTTTGAGAGAGACTGAGTGCAAGTGGGGAAGGGGCGGAGAAAGAGACAGAGACAGAGAATCCTAGGCAGGCTCCGTGTAGTCAACATGTCAAGCAACGTGGGGCTTGAACCCACAAAACTGTGAAATCATGACCTGAAATCAAGAGTCGGACACTTAACTGACTGAGCCACCCAGGCACCCCTGGCCAGTCTTTTTTCTACAGAGCGGGCAGTGCATGCTATGATTGGTGGACCAGGTGTCACAGCATGGCTGTACCTTGAGTAGGTCTGGCCCTCCAGTTAGTTCCAGAAACCAAAAACACAAGAGACTGATGTACACAACAATATGCTAGTTAATTCATTAAAATCAGAAGTACCGTCTGGCTGGAAAGCTGTCGTTCATTTGTTCACAGCAACCTCGTCCTTGGTGGCTAGATCTGCTCAAGAGACCAAATTATGGTTCAGACAGTTGCTTCTGTGAATGAAGTCTGATTACTTTGCCTAAAAACACTGGGCAAGGGTGTGTTTGCCTTTAGCAAATCTATATGGTCCTTTGTTAGTCTGAGGCTTTTTCTGCTTTAGTGCTTCTTCAACTCGGGACTGCTGGTGGCATTGATAAATGGTGCACCTTCCAGCTGTGCTTCTTCTTGACAGCATATTTCCCACCACCCTTTGTTTGCCTTTGCAGTTTCACTTTGCAGTTTCTAAGATTTCTGCACAGCTTGGATTATATTTAAATCTGTAGATTCTTAGTGATACTTGGGCCACCATAGTCCCATGGCAGCATGTTTATAAATCAATTTTTAGGATGAGTTACTTCTATAGATAGCTAACCTCATATATTTTTATGTCAATTCTTATTCATTAGGTTTATTTTTTGGAGGGTGATATTTTCTGACCTTAGTCCCCAATTCAAGGGAGAAATATTTGGGGCCTTCAGTGCCCTCTACACTGGTGACAAGAGATTTTAAGGCTGTTAGACATGAGCGTAGAGGTACCACTCACTATACTAAAACATCCACATCAATTTTTTATTTTTTATTTTTTATTTATTTATTTTTTCAACGTTTATTTATTTTTGGGACAGAGAGAGACAGAGCATGAATGGGGGAGGGGCAGAGAGAGAGGGAGACACAGAATCGGAAACAGGCTCCAGGCTCTGAGCCATCAGCCCAGAGCCTGACGCGGGGCTCGAACTCCCGGACCGCGAGATCGTGACCTGGCTGAAGTCGGACGCCTAACCGACTGCGCCACCCAGGCGCCCCAATTTTTTTTTTTTTTTAAATGGAGCAAGCTAAAATACTTTTGCAGAAGAGACAGGAAAATCAGTCAGAAAACAGCAAAAAACAAAACAAAACAAATCTTGGTGTCGTAGAACTTAACTATGTGTGACCTTATGGGAAAGGAATTACTTACAGTTGATGCAGAAATTCTCAAGAGGAAAGGAAACCTTCTGTCAAATATCTTAGGAAATGAAAATAAACATTGTATCAGTTCCTCCCCCAGATGATTGTTATTGCGGGTTGACCCATACCCTTTTTGTCTTCTGAAGGAAGGTTTCTCTTGTGGCTTCTGGCATTGATCTCAAGTCAGCTTGGCTAAAGCAGGGCATCTATAAAACAGGCCTGAAGGGCTGTTTGGAAAGGAGGAAATAACTTAATTCAGAACTAAGCATGTTCCAAAATGTTAAAACATGCTATTTTGTGATCAGGCTTCCACGATTCCATTATCCTGGTAAGTCGCCCACATTTGCTTGCCATTGCACGTAACATGGCTTCAGAAACTTGCCAGCAGTCCCTAGATGGAGGCCCTGGCTCAGAGGATGCCAGAGTCTGCATTCTCAACATCTCTAGCATCGAACTTCATTGTCATGTTTCTGGGATTCTTCCATTTTGTTTAGAAAACAGAAGCACTGCATTTTCCTCCCTTGGCCAAAATATCCCTCTTTTGCCTCTACTCCCTTCACCTTTATCCTTTGTCTTTCTCGGCCTTCTGTCCCTCCTCCAGACACGCCATTCTTCAGTGTGATTTCATTGCAAGTGAGGAAGACCTTCTCCCTCAATTCCCGGGGACAAGGATGTAGCGTTTTTCCTTGTGGAGGTGATTTGCACATGTTTTTATTTTTCAGTCTCTGGATTTTGGCCCAAGATAGCATCTTCTTAAGGTACACTTCCAGCAATCAAATGGCAGCCCCCTTACCTAAGTATCAATTAACAGAAGTTCTGCAGAAACTTAAAACATTAGAGAGCTGTCTTGGCATTGGTAAATGTAAAATCCAAATCCTCTGTAGAGAAATGGAAAGAGCTGATAAGTTGCCACAGGTGTTTTTATGTTGAGAACAGGCTAATGTCGATGTCACGGTTCCTTTTCCAGTCCCATATAGAAATCATCCGTGGCCATGCAGCATTCACAAGTGATCCCAAGCCCACAGTAGAAGTCAGTGGGAACAAATACACTGCTCCTCACATCCTGATTGCCACTGGTGGCGTGCCCTCTCGTCCTCAGGAGAGCGAGATCCCTGGTGAGTCTTCTGAAGGCAAATGCTTGTTGGTAAGAGTCAAGGGGAGTTTACTGTTGTCTTCAACCTTACAAGCCATGCCAGGGGATCTGCCTATACCAGTTCTTTCTCTTGGACAAGGCCACACAGCTATGAGAGAAAGTCTCTGCAGAACCTAGATGTAATTGGGGTAAGTGGTAGCTCGTGATGGGGTGAAGAAAGATATTTCTTCCAGCTCCAAACGCATACATACTACAAGTAACACAGGAAGAAAAATCAGCAAAGAGTCTCTTCCTTTCCTTCTCAGCGTGGCAGAGATTGTCATCTGCCTGAATTTGTCACGTGGATTGTTATTTACAAGACAGGTCTTGAGTTACTCTTTTGTTCAAGGGAGTGAAATCTTGTAGGGATGAAACTTAATTACCTATTAAGCCTCTGTGTGCAGTTTTCTTACATAGAGAATTCTAGAATTAAAGTAGTAAGTATTTTCAGGTAGTCATATATGCTCTTGCATTTTGTGCACACAGGGATGAACCATGAACATACTGCCTTATTCTGACATAAGAAACATTGTTCATGTCTTTCTCCCCAACTAGATTATAAGGTCTTTCTGGGTGGTGATCATAGCTTATACATATTCTGTATTCTCCCTGGATTGGCTTCAGAAGACTCGTGACCAATCTGAATTTATATGGGAAATTTTGAGCGTATGTGCATTTATGTGTTTTATTCTCTCTGGGGAGAGGATCCAAAACTTGCCACTGGTTTTTAAAGGGGGTTCATGACTCCCAAAAGGTCAAGAACAACTACCATAAAAGATAGTAAGATGCTGTTCTCAAGTACCTTAAAATTTAGTTGGGAAGATTGGACATAAGCATCCTAATATGAAACAGTCTCCAGGATTGATAAGTCAAAAAAGTAAGGTGTGGAACAGCGTGTGTAGTATGCTCCGATTTGTGTCTTTCTGAAATTTCTGAAAAGGCAGGGAGACTATACACACACTGGAATATCTGTGGAAGGATCCTCTAAGCCCTGTCATGCTGACTCTCTGAGGGTCCTAGAGGTTGAAGGTGGGAAGGACTTCTGCTTTTCACTAGATGCTCTGTTGTGCTTTTTGGATTTTTAAGATACATACATTTATTAATTTAAAACCTGTAATAAAAACAAATGCAAAGAAATAAAAGGTAAGTGTTCCAAGTTTTGTTCTCTTTCTTTCTCTCTTTCTTTCTTTCTTTCTTTCTTTCTAAGTTTTAAATTTTTTTTTTTTCAACGTTTATTTATTTTTGGGACAGAGAGAGACAGAGCATGAACGGGGGAGGAGCAGAGAGAGAGGGAGACACAGAATCGGAAACAGGCTCCAGGCTCTGAGCCATCAGTCCAGAGCCTGATGCGGGGCTCGAACTCACGGACCGCGAGATCGTGACCTGGCTGAAGTCGGACGCTTAACCAACTGCGCCACTCAGGCGCCCCTCTAAGTTTTATTTTTGAGAGAGAGAGAGAGAGGCAGGGGAGGGGCCGAAAGAGAGGGAGACCCAGAATCTGAAGCAAGGTCCACATTCCAAGCTGTTAGCACAGATCCTGATGCGGGGGCTCGAACTCATGAACCATGAGATCATGACCTGGCTCAAGTTGGACACTTAACTGACTGAGCCCCCCAGATGCTCCCCTAGATGGTGTTTTCTAGACAGTGAGCCTTGGGTTGTTCACAGGTGGGACAGATTACTAAGGGATGGCATAAAGCAAAACAACTTACCAGGAAAGGGGCTCACACACTGAGCGGTATATGCTGAGGAAGAGGAAGACCGAAAGAACCAGTGGGTAATAAAGATGTCTTCGAAGGAACCAGTTTTTCCAGCACTGAAGTTCTGGGGGCAAATTCATTAAGCTGAGACTGGAAGAGGGTCAGGGCCAGATTGTGGAGACTTACAGAGTTAAGTGAAGGAATCTATAATTCATGACAACTGGGTCAAATAATGGTTAGCTTATAAATAGGGTAGTGACAAGATCTACGTGATGATTTTAGAAAACTAATCTGACAGTGACTTACAGCGGAGGGAGATCAGTTTAGGAAGCTGTCACAGTAGAATGTACAAGGGGTGAAGACATGGTTACGAAGCCCAGCATTAACATCTGACCTATATGGGAAAAGCTCAGTTCTGCAGACAGTTAACTGAGCCACCGTTCCATGCCAGCATCAGAGAAGAGAACGGGCATAACAGACTCTGAGAAGGGAGAGTCAGGTACTGTATTTCAGGACACATTACAAAAAGCATATTCATCACACCTGAAATCAGGATGTGTCCTTTCATCATGGTGCCTTGAATTTAGCAAAGTGCAAATTTTTTTTTTCTTAAATATTTATTTTTGAGAGAGAGAAAGCTCAGGGGAGGGGCAGAGAGACAGAGAGAGACAGAGGATCTGAAGCAGGCTCTTGTGCTGACAGCAGCAAGCCTGACGTGGGGCTCAAACCCACAAACCGTGAGATCGTGACCTGAGCCAAAATTGGACACTTAACCAACTGAGCTACCCAGGCTGATTAGATATTGTGGCGGACCCTTGAGAGAAGGAATCACAGATTGACAACTTAGGACTTCATTTGGATTATTGGTGGAAGGTGGTCCATTCAACTGGTGAACTTGAGAGAGGGATACGATTGGAACATAAGGTTTAGTTCTAAACGTACTGAGTTTGAGGCAAAGTAGAATTATATGGCAGGGCAGTTAGAAATATGGGACTGGAACTTAGGGAGAAGGTCACAACTAGGATATTTGGAAGTCATCTGCAGTGAGGGAAGAGTTGGTTGAAACTTTTGAAGAAAAATGGAGAAGAGGGTTGAGGCTGAGCCAAGGGGCAGGAGAGCGAAGCAGAGCTGACAGTCTATTCATGACGGCCAAGAAGATCCTAGTTCCTCAGAGAAATGTTAAAGGTGGTTGTTACTGCTCTTTTTTTATTCCTAGACAGAACAAACATGTGCACTCAGGGAAGACTGGGTTGGGAGGTTCCCAAGTAGAAACTTGGATAAAACTTGTTGAAACAGAATGTGATGGCTGAGAAAATGTCCAGGTCCTGTACGAAACGTTGATGTCGTTTTACAAGAGGAAGCTCAGTCTATGTGATCTATATTGCATTTTCCTATATAGGTGCCAGCCTAGGAATTACCAGTGATGGATTTTTCCAACTGGAAGAATTGCCTGGGTAAGTTGGTTTCCTTCCCAACCTCAGTATTCCTTCTTCCTCAGTCTCTCTAGCTAACATTTCTTCTTCCTCCCCTTCCCAACCGTTAAATGCAGGCATTCCTTGAATTGTCTTCTCCTACTTCTCTTTTTACAATTTTGGGTATCTCATCCACTAATACCCCAGTGAACGACTTGGATCTTTCATTGCACTTTTTTGGACCAGAATCAAGTATAGGGTGGTTTTGGAGAATAAATAGTAAAGTCCTAAAATGATCTTCTTTCTTCACCTGGATACAGCATCAACTGATAATGTGTCTCAAGTAACTGATTCTGGTTTCCAAAGCAGCTAGTGCAAAGGGAATCTCCATGAATGAAGGCTTTGTCACTGTCACAAAAAAATAGGTTTTCTGAATTTGTCCTTTATGTGTGTTTGTCCAAAACCTTAGTATACATTTGTCATGGATTTAGATACATAGAGAAAAAAATATACTGAGGAAGATTGTTTCTCTAATTTGAAGAAGCTGCCAGTTGCAGGTTTTCTAGATGGAGGGAGCTTCCTTTCACTCCTGATAAGCAAGGACACGTAGGGGCTGGAGGAGGGACCCTTTTGGCCCAGGGACTGGCCTTTGTCCCCTTCTGAGTAGCACTCACGCTGGAATCAGTATTGCTCAATTCTGCTGCTCCCTCAGTGGTGCTGCCAGTCCAGTTGAGGTCTTAATCCTGTGTTTTTCTAAAGGCCTTCGTGGAGGGTGACTAATGATCCATGTCTATGCCTTTACCTTTAATGATCTGGAGCCACAGTTAATAAGGGGCAGGAGGGCTTCTCTGCAGTTCCATAGCTACAGTGAAAATCTCCCATTGAGATATTTGGATCAGGCCATCTTCTGGCTTTGAGAAAAGCACAGTCTTTTTAGATTTGCTGTCTGCAGGGCATACAACTATGTTAGAGAACAGCTTTTCTTCCCTCACAATCCACCCTGTACTGTTTGGTTTTAGGATTGAATGATGACACATGTGAGAATGTTCCCATAAATGTGGTCATGACTTGTCATGTTTGGGTGATGTAAGTCAATCTAGACTCACCCTCAGAGAAGCTTCTTTATAGATACTTGTCCATTAAAAATTTTTAAATAAATGATTTAGGGGTGCCTGGGTGGCTCAGTTGGTTAAGCGTTGGACTCTTGATTTCAGCTCAGGTCATTATCTCATGGTACACGAGATCGAGCCCCATGCTGGGTGCTGCCCTGACAGTGTGGAGCCTGCTTGGGATTCTTTCTCTGTCCCTCCTCTGCTCATGTTCTCCCTCTCAAAAATAAATAAATATTTTAAAAAATGCTAGCGGGGTGCCTGGGTGGCTCAGTCAGTTGAGCGTACGACTTTGGCTCAGGTCACGATCTTGTGGTTCATGAGTTCAAGCCTTGTGTTGGGCTCTGCCCCTCCCCTCCTCACACTCTGTCTCTCTCTCAAAAATAAACATTAAAAAAAATTTTTTTAATGCTACCAATACAAATTTAATAAATGAATTTATGCATTTTAGAAACAAAAGACTCGGGGAACATAGGAACTGAATGAACAATTTTTTTTTCTTCTTTTTGTAAGAGTCCTTTATCATTGTTAATTTGGTAAGTAAGTAATTGAAGAAAGAACAGATTCTGTAGGTAAGGTACCCTGTGCTATGGGCTGTATGATTCAGTTTTTGCCCTCATTGGGCTTTTTTTTTTAAAGTTTATTTATTCTGACAGAGGGAGAGAAGGAGAATCTCAAGCAGGCTCTGCGCTGTCAGCACAGAACCCGACGCGTGGCTTGAACCCATGAACTGTGAGATCATAATCTGAGCTGAAATCAAGAGCCAGATGCTTAACCAACTGAACCACCCAGGCACTCCCTCATTGCACTTATGGTTGGATGGAGGCCAGGGCATCGACCTGTGGAATGTTGTGGTCCAAGTCATTCCAAGGGCCATAAATGATGAGACATGCTCTGGGAACTTGGAGGATATAAGATCATTTCTGGGGGATACTAAAGTGGTAAAAGGTAGAAGAGAGGTGCCTCTGGGAGCTGAGAGCAAAACACTGAGGTCACAGTTCTCTGAAGAAGCCAGCTTGTTTACACCTGTTTCTTATATGTCCCCTCTGCTTAGAAATATCCTCACTCCTGTAGGAGCTGCTCATCTTTCAGGAATCCAGAGTGTTTTCTGAGTCCTCGACCCTGCACACACTAACTGGTGACTCTGTGCTTTGGCACATGCCGGCACGTGTCTCCCCTCAGGAATTCCTCCAGGGTGGGAGCTGCTACCCACCCCGCCTAGTGCAGTGCTTAACCAAAGTAGTAATAATAAGTGTTTGTGGAAGAAAAATGGGTAAGGGAAAGAACAAGGGGAGGGAAGACCCAAAGAAAGGAGAAGAGATCAAGTACAGTAGAAAAGAGGGAGGTAGCACTGGAAGAAGAACTGTTCATTGGTTTCCAGGCTATGTAGACATTTCTCTTGTCAAATCCTGGGTTGTGAGATAAGCTGACTTGCAACCATTTGGGTTCACACTTCATCCTCTATCTAGATCAGAGCCTTCTGATGGCACAGACTCACGACATGGATACCTTACCATTAGAAGGTGGTAAAGAAGAGTTTCCTTTGTTCTTCCCAGATGGCCTATGTCTTTAAAATTTTTTTTTAATGTTTATTTTTTAGAGAGAGAGAGAGAGGAGTGGGTGGGTGTGTGTGTGTGTGAGCAGGAAAGGGGCAGAGAGAGAAGGAGACACAGAATCCAAAGCAGGCTCCAGGCTCTGAGCTGTCAGCCCAGAGCCCAACACTGGGCTTGAACTCACCAACCATGAGATCATGACTTGAGCCAAAGTCGGACGCTTAACCTACTGAGCCACCCAGGTATCCCCAGATGGTTTACTTCTTATCCAAGCGTTATAATGATGTTCGAGGACTGTGCTTAAAGTGTTCAAGAACTCCAGCCTTGAATGGGATGGCTCCGCACTTACCTTGTAGGCTGCAGCTTGGAAGTACCCTTCGTTGCTCTAGGCCCAGGATCACCTTCACCACTGATTCTGACCCCTGTCAGCATTTATCTAGTGTTTAAGATGCCTTCTTAGACCAAAATTTATGCAGGGAGTCTAGTTTTAATTCAGACCTGACAACTTAAGTGGCTTGTTTTAACTGGCCTTTAACCTATTGCAAAGATTGGTAGAATTGAATAATGATCAAGGAGAAGTTCTGAGCAGGGAAGAATTGTGGTGAGCATGTTGCCAATTTTAGTTTTAGGTGCAAAGGTCCCTCATGAGGTTTCATCTCTAGTGTCAAAGGGTTTTTTTTGTTTTCTCTCTGAAGAAATGAGGCTAAAGAACTTTTAACAACTAACAATCTATTTCCCTTCTACAAAGGGATATTTTCCATGTAAAATTGCCATGTAGTATCCAGGATTGAATCTTGGAGCAGCAAAAGGAAATGAATGGAAACACTGGTGAAGTCTGAATAAAGCCTGGAGTTTAGTCAATAGCAGTGTACCAATGCCAATTTCTTAGTTTGGGTGATTGATACATGGTTATGCAAGATGTTAACTTGTAGAAAAACTGGGCGGAGTGTATACAGGACGTCTCTGTGCTATCGTTTCAAGTTTTCTGTAAATCTAAAACTATTCCAAAATAAGTTTATTTACAAAAATATTAACCCTCTATCTCATTTTAGTCGCAGTGTCATTGTCGGTGCGGGTTATATTGCTGTAGAGATAGCTGGGATTCTTTCTGCCCTGGGTTCAAAGACATCGCTGATGATCCGCCATGATAAGGTAAATTCTGTCCTTTTCCCTTCCCTTTGCTTGATGTTAATCTTTTAAAAGTCCACACTTAAAATATTCTCTTATGTTGTCATTAAATATTAGGGTCCAAAGCATGTGGAGGTTGGTTGGTTTGTTCTGTGTGAAACCACAAAGGAGCTTTTGAGTTGGGCCTCATGTCCTTACCAGTTGCCAGTAGATGATAATGATTTTCATTTCATCAAACTGGTTGGTATTTTTTTCATGAAGTGCTAGATAATATCAGGTGCCTTAGTAAGGAAACATGCAGGCTTAAATATAAATATTAGTTAAATTGAACAGACTCTCGGGTTAATTTCTTATTCTGGAAATCAGTTTCACATGGTCAGGAGGTAGTGTTAGATTATTAACACTCAGTCAAAAAAATTTGCTAAATTCTTTGTATTAAAAGAAAACCTACCAAACCTACATGCATAATTGTGTTCATGGCAGCATTATTCACAATAGCCCAGAGGTAGAAGCAACCCAAGTGTCCATTGACAGACAGATGAATACACAAAATGTGTATATCTGTGCAATGAAATATTTTTCAGCCTTAAAAGGACATTCTGACACATGCTATAGCATGGATGAACTTTGAGGACATCATGCCAAGTAAAATAAACCAGTCACAAAAAGATGTATCTGATGTGATTTCCACTTACATGAGGTATCTAGAGTAGTCAAGCTCAGAAAAACAAAAAGTAGAATGGTGGTTGCCAGGGGTTAGGTGCAGAAAGAAATGGGGAATTGTCTAAGGACAGGAGAAAAGTTTGGGAGATGGGTGGTACAACAAAGTGAAAATACATAACACTACGGAACTGTATCTGTAGAAATGGTTGAGTTGGTAAATTTAATGTCATGTATTTTTTACCACAATATAAAGATAATAATGATAGAGGCAGCTTATAGATCATCTTATTGAAATGTCATTGATAGATGAAATTAAGACCAAGCAAGGTTTTGTGACTATTAATTAGCATCATAACTGAGAGTCAGCTAAGATCTTAGAAAGCCCAGGCCAATACAGTTGACCCTTGGACAACTTGGGGATTAGGGGTGCAGACGCTTTGTGCAGTGGAAAATCTGAGTGTAACTTTTGACTCCCTAAAAACTAATAGCCTCCTGTTAACCTTGACATGAAGCCTTACCAATAACATAAATAGTCAATTACCATATTTCATAAATGTGTTATGTATATATTTTTTAATGTTTTATTTTTGAGAGACAGTGCAAGCAGGGGAGGGACAGAGAGGGGGGGTGAACAGAGGATCCAAAGTAGGCTCTGTGCTGACAGCAGCAAGCCCAATGTGGGACTTGAACTCATGGACTGTGAGATCATGACCTGAGCCAAAGTCAGATGCTCAACTGACTGAATCACCTGGGCGCTTCTTGTATGTGTATTATATATCAAATCCTTAGAATAAAGTATGCTGGAGAAAAGAAAGTGTTACTAACAAAATCATAAGAGAAGGTCACCTGGCTGGCTCAGTGGGTAGAGTACATGTGACTCATGATCTTGGGGTTATGAGTTCAAGCCCCACATTGGGCATAGAGCTTACTTGAAAAGAAAAAGAAAATCCTAAGAGAAAATACATTTACAGAATTGTACTGTAAAAAATCTGCATATAAGTGAACCTATGTAGTCCAAACATGTGCTCAAGGGTCCACAGTTTTTGTCTGCTAAAATGCAGCCTCTGTGTCTTACCTGGTGAAGTGTTACTTTATATTTTTAAATTAATCATGGAAGTACCACTGGATTTTGGTACAGTACTAGAGCTTTCAGAGACCTGGTTTGAGGCAATAGCAAGAGTGTTGGCCTAAGAATCTAGCTGACCTTAACAAGCGTGTGACTTGGGTAAGTCATTTAATGCTTCGAGGACAGGATTTATCAGATCCCTAACCACTCAGATGCTATGGTTCTAATTCTTGATTATTTGAGCAAATAGAAGGAGACAAGGGAAACTGATAACCCAGGTCAACATATACTCGAAGGAACTTTCTCTTTGGCTTTGAGACTTGTCATATAATTAACCCCCAGGAGAATAAGGAAACAAGCTGCAGCAGTTTGCCAATAGAGTGCATAATTCCTGCACTTGGAAAATAGGCTCATTTGCATCTGTACTTGGCCTTCCTGCCCTCCCTAAACCTCAATGCATCAGGCTCATTCTCCCTCTTTTCCCTGTCCTGGTATAACTCCGTTTTAGAACTATCCTACGAATAACTCAAGACCTCCCACCTTTTTTTTTTAAGTTTATTTATTTTGAGAGAGACAGACAGTGCATGTGCATGTGCACGAGTGAGAGGAAGATAGGGAGAGAGAGAATCTTAAGCAGGCTCTGTACTGTCAGCACAGAGCCCAACACGGGGCTCGAACTCAAGAGCCGTGAGATCAGGACCTGAGCCAAAGTCAGACGCTTAATCGACTGAGCCACCCAGGTGCCCCAAAACCTCCCATTTTTACCCTGCCTGGGGTTTGTTGCATGTTGATTATCACGAAGAAATCTCCAAGGCCATGTTCTTGACTCTTTTGCTTAGATAGGAGATTTGGCTAGAGAGATCCTCCCTTAAATCATATCAGAGTGGAAACTGCCCTGGAATACTGAAACAGGAAGGAGAATTTTTGGTCCCGAGATATAATTATGGAAAAGAGGAGCAAGTTTGTGAGGAGAAGGACATGGCAAAGATAGTAGAAGCCTGAAGGTTGCCTGTTTAACTGTAAAACTGGAGTTGGTGAAGTCAGACATAATACAGGCATTGGTGGTGACGTAGGAAAATAGATTAAAACTCTACTTACAATATGGCTGTGAATGAAGAAAGAGATAGGGAGGATACTGATACTTGGCTCCCAAGTTTGTAACATATCTTTTTTTTTTAATTTAAAGCCAAGTTAGTTAATATACAGTGTAATAATGATTTCAGGAATAGAATTTAGTGATTCATCACTTATATATAAGACCCTAGTGCTCATCCCAACAAGTGTCCTCCTTAATGCCCATCACTCCTTTAGCCCATCCTCCCACCCACCTCCACTCCAGCAACCCTCAGTTTGTTCTCTGTATTTAAGAGTCTCTTAATGGTTTGTCTCCTTCTCTGTTTTTGTATTATTTTTGCTTCCCTTCCCTTATGTTCATCTGTTTTTTTTTTTCTTAAATTCCACATAGGAGTGAGATCATATGATATTTGTCTTTCTTTGCCTGACTTATTTTGCTTAGCATAATATATTCTGCTTCCATCCATGTTGCTGCAAATGGCAAGATTGCATTCTTTTTGATCGCCAAGCACTACTCCATTGCGTGTGTGTGTGTGTATGTGTGTGTGTATACACACTACATCTTCTTTATCCATTCATCTGTTGATGGACATTTGGGCTCTTTCCATACTTTGGCTATTATCTATAGTGCTGCTATAAACATTGGAGTGCAGGTGCCCCTTTGAATCATGTAACGTATCTTTAATCAAATTTTATTCCTTTCCCACCACCCATCCCTCTGGTGGCTCTGTTTGTATACAGGTACTTAGAAATTTTGATTCAATTATCAGTTCAAACTGCACTGAAGAGCTGGAGAATTCTGGCATAGAGGTCCTGAAGTACTCACAGGTATGCCCAAGCCCAGGTCACGCTGAAAGCCCTTGGTCATCTGTATGTTGTGAATCACACTTTCTGCTTTTGGCTTCACCTGAGTGTTTTATAAACACAAACTCTGTGTCTACCCCCATCAGTGGTTCCCTTTCTAGAGTACTACCAATTCTTTTATTTATCCTACACAATTCTTTTATACATATCCTATATGTATTTCTCAATATATTAGTGAAGCCAAGGTATAAAAGATTAAAAATCTGGTGTTTGAATTTAGTTAGAACTAAAACTTCATTTTTTTTTTTGTGCTCAAATGCCTTATTGAACATCCTTAATTTCCGAGTTTATATTTTGAGGAAATAATATTATGGAATCTATTTTTAAAGCATACCCTTTTGAATTTTGCAGATGGATGAAATTATAAAGTACTTTACTTCTTAGGGAATCACTAAATTTCAGAATTTTTCTGAGCATTAGGCTTATAAAAGCATTTTTTTTCCCATGGCTGCCCCCTCTCGGCGATGGTCCTATCAAGTAAAATAATAAATGTGAACTTGCTTTATGAATTTGTAAAAGTAGTAAACTGGTAGTGGGGTCAGCACCCTTTAGGATCTTTACTAAACCACATGCACCAGCTTCTCTGACTCGACTATCACCTTCTCCTCATTCTGATTAAGAACATCTAGGAGAATATCACTTGTGGGGTGTGAGGAAGTGTCTTAGTGATGCTACTACAGCCCATTTCCTCTCCACGCTGTAGTTGCGAATCACTGTGCTTATATTTGTGTCTTAAATTTTTATCACCATTTTTAAGAAGCACAGTTTAAAATACCTTGTTTTTAAATTTTTTTAAGGATTTATTTTTGAGAGAGAGAGAGAGTGAGCATGTGAACAGGGGAGGGGCAGAGAGCACAGGGGACAGAGGATTCCAAGCAAGCTCTGTACTGACAGTAAGAGCTGGATGTGGGGTTTGAACTCATGACCTATGAGATCATGACCTGGGCTGAAGTTGGATACTTAACCGACTCAGCCACCTAGGCACTCCTAAAATACCTTGTTTTTAGGCTGAAGCATTAGGGTGTTGACACGAGCTTCCAGCTGACATTTCTGGCCGTTGGCTGGGTGATTTGGGCCAACTTAGGAAACCGTCTTGGCTCCTGGGAGTTGCCATGTTGGTGGCCTTTGGGCAAAAGTGAATGTGTCAGCATGGAGGATCCACATGTAGGATTCAGTGGGGATCTTTTAAATGTTAAGGATTCTAGTTTCCTCTCTGCTTTCCTTCTTCTCTCCCTATCCTCAATTAACACAATTTTATTTGCCAATAGGTCAAGGAAGTTAAAAAGACTTCCTCAGGCTTGGAACTCTGCATGGTTACTTCAATTCCTGGTAGGAATCCCACCTTGACCACGATTCCAGATGTTGACTGCCTGCTTTGGGCCATTGGGCGGGACCCAAATTCCAGTGGCCTGAATTTGAACAAAGTGGTAAGTTGACTTAGTCTAGCCAAAGCTTTCTTCTTCTTCTTTTTTTTTAATGTCTATTTATTTTTGAGAGAGAGAGAATGGGAGCAGGAGAGGGGCAGAGGAGAGAGGGAGACACAGAATCTGAAGCAGGCCCCAGGCTCTGAGCTGTCACCACAGAGCCCAATGTGGGGTTTGAACCCACGAACCATCTGAGCCGAAACCGGACGCTTAACCGACTGAGCCACCCAGGCACCTCTAACCAAAGCATTCTTGAATCTGTTAGCAGTTCTGTGTTCTCCAAAACATGGCCGCCTAAACTTTGGTGGGTTCTATTAGGTTTGTTTCTCTTTATTTCATGGATCCAGTTTGTCATCAAATCCCATTGCTTCCCATAATTGAAAAAAATTTTTTTTCCCTTTTTAGTATTGTCACCCTACATCAGGTCTCTGCCACCTCAAATTTAGATTGTCCAGCAGTGCCCTGACTAGCCTCTTCCTTACAGATTTCCTTTTTACTATAATACTTGTCTCTTTAAAGCCCTGTAATTATTCCTTATTATCTGCGGCTCTAATCTCAATCGCTGAGTATGTCAGTCATCCTGGACATTGTAGGTGTTTGGGGACGGATGTGGATGTAAAGCCGATCTAACAGGGTTATAATTAATATTCTTACTTTTTTTTTTAAGCTTATTTATTTGTTTGAGAGAGACAGACACAGTGTGAATGGGGGAGGGGGTGGAGAGAGAGAATACCAAGCAGACTCTGCACTGCCAGCACAGAGCTTGACTCGGGGTTCAGATCACAAACTGTGAGATCATGACCTGACCTGAAACCAAGAGTTGGTCACTTAACCAATTCAGCCACTCAGGTGCTCCTTTCTTAGTTGTTGTTTTAAATTTTTTTAAATGTTTGTTTGTTTGTTTTGAGAAAGAAAGAGCCAGGGAGGCACAGAGAGAGAGAGAGAGAGAGAGAGGGAGAGAGAGAGAGAATACCAAGCAGGCACAGCACTGTCAGCACAGAACCTAATATGGGGCTCGATCCCACAAACTGGGAGACCATGACCTGAGCTGAAATCAAGAGTCAGACGCTTAACCAACTGAGCCACCCAGGCGTCCCTGTTCTTTTAAATTCTCAAGGGAAGCCTACTGTAGTTGCTTGGGGTCTAGGTCCCAGAGTTGGACCCAATTTTGAATCTTAGTTCTTTTTTTTTTTTAATTTTTTTTTATTTATATATGAAATTTATTGTCAAAATTGGTTTCCATACAACACCCAGTGCTCATCCCAAAAGGTGCCCTCCTCAATACCCATCACCCACCCTCTCCTCCCTCCCACCCCCCATCAACCCTTAGTTTGTTCTCAGTTCTCAACAGTCTCTTATGCTTTGGCTCTCTCCCACTCTAACCTCTTTTTTTTTTTTTTTTTTTTCCTTCCCCTCTCCCATGGGTTCCTGTTAAGTTTCTCAGGATCCACATAAGGGTGAAACCATATGGTATCTGTCTTTCTCTGTATGGCTTATTTCACTTAGCATCACACTCTCCAGTTCCATCCACGTTGCTACAAAAGGCCATATTTCATTTTTTCTCATTGCCACGTAGTATTCCATTGTGTATATAAACCACAATTTCTTTATCCATTCATCAGTTGATGGACATTTAGGCTCTTTCCATAATTTGGCTATTGTTGAGAGTGCTGCTATGAACATTGGGGTACAAGTGCCCCTATGCATCAGTACTCCTGTGTCCCTTGGATAAATTCCTAGCAGTGCTATTGCTGGGTCATAGGGTAGGTCTATTTTTAATTTTCTGAGGAACCTCCACGCTGCTTTCCAGAGCGGCTGCACCAATTTGCATTCCCACCAACAGTGCAAGAGGGTTCCCGTTTCTCCACATCCTCTCCAGCATCTATAGTCTCCTGATTTGTTCATTTTGGCCACTCTGACTGGCGTGAGGTGATATCTGAGTGTGGTTTTGATTTGTATTTCCCTGATAAGGAGCGACGCTGAACATCTTTTCATGTGCCTGTTGGCCATCCGGATGTCTTCTTTAGAGAAGTGTCTATTCATGTTTTCTGCCCATTTCTTCACTGGGTTATTTGCTTTTCGGGTGTGGAGTTTGGTGAGCTCTTTATAGATTTTGGAGACTAGCCCTTTGTCCGATATGTCATTTGCAAATATCTTTTCCCATTCCGTTGGTTGCCTTTTAGTTTTGTTGGTTGTTTCCTTTGCTGTGCAGAAGCTTTTTATCTTCATAAGGTCCCAGTAATTCACTTTTGCTTTTAATTCCCTTGCCTTTGGGGATGTGTCGAGTAAGAGATTGCTACGGCTGAGGTCAGAGAGGTCTTTTCCTGCTTTCTCCTCTAAGGTTTTGATGGTTTCCTGTCTCACATTCAGGTCCTTTATCCATTTTGAGTTTATTTTTGTGAATGGTGTGAGAAAGTGGTCTAGTTTCAACCTTCTGCATGTTGCTGTCCAGTTCTCCCAGCACCATTTGTTAAAGAGACTGTCTTTTTTCCATTGGATGTTCTTTCTTGCTTTATCAAAGATTAGTTGGCCATACGTTTGTGGGTCTAGTTCTGGGGTTTCTATTCTATTCCATTGGTCTATGTGTCTGTTTTTGTGCCATAATTTTTTTTTTTTAATGTTTATTGATTTTTGAGACAGAAGGAGACAGAGCATGAACGGGGGGAGGGTCAGAGAGAGGGAGACACAGAATCTGAAACAGGCTCCAGGCTCTGAGCGGTCAGCACAGAGCCCGACATGGGGCTCGAACTCACGGACTGCGAGATCATGACCTCAGCCGAAGTCAGCCGCTTAACCGACTGAGCCACCCAGGCGGCCCATTGAATCTTAGTTCTGCTACTCACCAGTTACATGTTCTTAAGCAAGCAGCTTAATTGCTCTTAAGTTTCAATTGCTTCATATAAGTATAGGAATAAAAATAGTACTTGTCTTACTGGTTTATAGAGAAAAGTATATGATGAGAAAGTGCATGCAAAGTAAATAGTTTAGATGCCGGTATACGATATGAACTCAGTCCATGTTAATCAGCTGCTTTTGTTATTGATGACGATTCTCCAGATATGCTGTGCCACTCTACAAGTAATAATAGGATTGCTTTATGTTTGAAGTTTATGTATTTGATGGAACCTCTTGAATGGTGTGTAACATTTTGATTTGTGTTCTAATATTGATATCCTGTATCGTGTAGATTCCTTTTTCATTTCCTGTAAGGTATTTTGTAGCATTTTCTTTTTTTTTTAATGTTTATTATTTTTGAGAAAGAAAGAGAGGGGAAGAGAGAGAACAAGCAGAGAAGGGGAAGACAGAGAGGGAGACACAGAATCAGAAGCAGGCTCCAGGCTCTGAGCTGTTAGCACAGAGCCAGACGTGGGGCTCAAACTCACAGACTGCGAGATCATGACCTGAGCTGAAGTTGGCCACCCAACCGACTGAGCCACCCAGGCACCCGTTAGCATTTTCAAAAGTAAACTATCCAGAAAGATGTTTTCCTTGTTTTTAATCTTACTATTTGATGAAATTTAGTAAAACTGGTTTTATTAATATGAAAACAGACAACTAGTCTTCCAGGTTTTTACCTTTCAAGAGATATTTTGTCATTGTACAGATACAGGCAGTGGTAGGTCCAGTTTTCAACTATATTTGCTGAATCTTTAAAAAATGAGATAAAAGTTTTCAGCCTCACTCAATGTTAACATACAGTTGTATAATGCAAATGGAATTATTACTATGTGTACGTCTTTTCAACATGTTACTAACCTACTTTAATCTTGCCAACTCTTTGAGAGGTAAGGACGAGGCAACCAGGAATAACACAGAGATAATAATCGGTCCACCAGGTTGTAAACTCCACGGGGTAGAGATCATATCTGTACTACTTATTACTATTCACAGTGACTAGGTTAATGCCTTATTTGTACCAGAAATTCAAGTATTTGTTGCTAAATAGGTGGTTATACAAGGTCCCATAGCTAGTAAGTGGCAGAACTGGGATTTGAATCCAGGTCTCTCTCCTTCTAATGTTTATACTCTTAATTACTGTGCTACCTACGTCCGCTGTCTCTTTTCCCACCTGGGAGTTTATACACCTGGGATCTGCAAAGCCATCTTCTTGGAGCAAAAATTTAACTCAAGATACGGGGGAAAATTTTTGGTAAAGAAAATGTCAGTATGTTTTAGAATGCCAAACTTACTTGGATTTTTAAAATTAAAATGGTAAGCCACAGGGTGCCTGGGGTAAGCATCTGACTCTTAATTTCAGCTCAAGTCATGATCTCATGGTTTAGGAGTTGGAGCCATGCTGACAGAGCCTGCTCTCTGTTTCTGTCTCTGTCTCTGTCTCTGTCTTTCTCTGCCCCTCCCCCGCTCATGCTGTGTCTGTCTGTGTGTGTGTCTCTCTCTCTCTCTCAAAATGAATAAGCTTAAAAAAGAATTTGTTTAAAAAATAAGTTAATTAGGGGCGCCTGGGTGGCTCAGTCGGTTGGGCGGCCAACTTTGGCTCAGGTCACGATCTCGCGGTCCCTGAGTTTGAGCCCCGCGTCGGGCTCTGTGCTGACATTTCAGAGCCTGGAGCCTGTTTCAGATTCTGTGTCTCCCTCTCTCTGACCCTCACCTGTTCATGCTCTGTCTCTCTCTGTCTCTCTCTGTCTCAAAAATAAATAAACGTTAAAAAAAAATTAAAAAAAAAATAAATAAGTTAATTAAATTAAGTTAAAATGGTAAGCCTCCAAGAAAAACCTGCTTTTGATGACTGCTTCAGGCTGTCCTCTCTAAGTTATGAGTTAGTATGCTTCAAGAGGAGCACTTCAGTGGAAAGAGTTTTAAAAGCAGTCTTCGATGGACTTAGCAGCTATAGGAGGTAGCACATCTGTTAGCTGAGTGTTTCCTTTTCACGCTTACCTGGCTAGTTGAATTGTATTGCAAAGGCAGGTTCTGTTAAACACCCCCAAATTGGATAAAGTATTTACATTTTTATTTTTTTTTTTAATTTTTTTTTTCAACGTTTATTTATTTTTGGGACAGAGAGAGACAGCATGAACGGGGGAGGGGCAGAGAGAGAGGGAGAGACAGAATCGGAAACAGGCTCCAGGCTCTGAGCCATCAGCCCAGAGCCTGACGCGGGGCTCGAACTCACGGACCGCAAGATCATGACCTGGCTGAAGTTGGACGCTTAACCGACTGCGCCACCCAGGTGCCCCAGTATTTACATTTTTAAATTAAGCAAAAGATCTGACCTTGCCTACTTGTTGAGATGTTTTTCATCTTGTGGTCGAGTGTTGTGGGTTTTAGAGATTCAGGCTGAAGAGGTGTTTGAGATGAAGTAGATCCAGAGGTTTGATCTTCCATTTTTTGTGGAGAGGCCAAATATTTACATGATATCCTTTCAATGTTTTAGGGGATTCAAACTGATGATAAAGGTCACATCATAGTTGATGAATTCCAGAATACCAGCGTAAAAGGTGTCTATGCAGTTGGAGATGTGTGTGGAAAAGCTCTTCTCACTCCAGGTACTGTTTCCTCTTTTCTTGGGTAAGAGAGGCTCTGTGTGTCAATATAAAACTGTTTATATAACAGTCAAATCAGCTTAAGCAAAGTGTCTTTTAAAAAAAAAAAAATGTTTTTAACATTTTATTTATTTTTGAGAGAGACAGAGACAGAGTGCAAGCAGGGGAGGAGCAGAGAGAGAGGGAGACACAGAATCCAAAGCAGGCTGCAGGCTCCAAGCTATGAGCACAGAGCCCAATGCGGGACTCAAACTCACGAACAGTGAGATCATGACCTGAACCGAAGTCGGATGCTCAACCAACTGAGCCACCTAGGCGCCCCAAAGTGTCTTTTTTTTAAGTTTGTTTTTTATTTTTGAGAGAGAGTGAGTGAACAGGGGAAGGGCAGAAAGAGAAGCCCAAGCAGGCTCCACACTCTCAGCACAAGCCCAACATGGGGCTCAAACTCACAAACTGTGAGATCGTGACCTGAGCTGAAAGCCTGAAAGCCAGAGTCAGATGATTAACCGACTGAGCCACCCAGGCACCCCAGGATGGTGAGTGTCTTCATGTTGTCAAAATAATAAGAATGTACTGAAATAGTTTGGTACCTTATGTTTTCTGAATAATATTCATTTTTCCTTAAAAGACTTTAAAAGTGCTTAGTGAAGACTGAAATTGTTACAGAGATGATGTGACCACCCTCTGAAGAGTGCTTAAGTTAGGATCTGAGTTGCATGTGGCGACAGTGGAAGGAAGTGGCTTTGGGAATAAGTAATTTAGAGTGACATTCTTATATGATTACTTAGTCTTTCTTTTTAAAGGTTTTTATTTATTTTTTAAGTAGCTTCCATGCCCAACATGGGGCTTGAATTCTTGACCCTGAGATTGAGTGAGAGTCATGTGCTCTACTGACTGAGCCAGCCAGGCACCCGAATTGTTTAGTCTTGATGTGACCAAGATTGACTCACCTCCCCCAATCCCATACCTCAGTTTACTTTCTGAGTTAACTGGCACCATTTCAAGCTCTTGGTCCCACCTTTATAAGCACCTGCTTTCACTCTGTACCCCTTGTGCCCCTGTGGTACCTTACCAGCCTTTCCAAAATGGCCTGGGCTCTTTCCTCAGAATAGAGATTTATCCCAATCTAATACCCAAAGCCTTTTAGCCCTTTTAGGAAGTTCTCTTAACAAAAGCAAAATAACAAGCAAAGTTTCAAAAACTTGATAACATAATCTAATAGTCAAAAATTATATCAAAGTGAAGAGAATTTCATATGTATCCGACTGATATTTTGGAAAAAAACCTGTCAATTTGAAATCAGCAATATTAATAGTGATGCTTTTACTGAATGCAGGCATTTTTTTTCCCTAAATATAGAGATAAAAACAGGCTAAGGGGAATAAACTTAAGTCAGAAGCAAAAATAATTTAAAAAAAATTTTTTTAGAGAGAGAGCATGAGAGGGGTAGAGGGAAAAAGAGACTGTTAAGCAGGTTCCACGCTCAGTGTGGGGCTTGATCCCATGACCCTGGGATCATGATCTGAGCCAAAACAGAGAGTTGGGATGCTCAACTGACCGAGCCACCCAGGCACCCTAGAAGTAAAAATAATTTTTAAAATAAATTTAAGGGGTGCCTGGGTGGCTCAGTCGGTTGAGCGTCTGACTTCGACTCAGATCATGATCTAACAGTTTGTGAGGTCGAGCCCCACCTTGGGCTCTGTGCTGACAGCTCAGAGCCTGGAACCTGCTTCAGATTCTGTCTTCCTCTCTCTCTGCCCCTCGCCTGCTCACACTCTGTCTCCTCTCTCAAAATTAAATAAACATTAACAAAAATTTTTTTAATTAAAAAACATCTTACTGTGTCAAGTCGGTAATAGTACGACTGAGCATGTAATGGGTGATTGTCTGAGACCATGAACATCAGACTCACATGGGCCTAGGACTCCCCTTGGACAGCAAGGGAGAGTGGGAAAGAGGGGGGGGTCGTTCACCATCCAGAAATGTGGTCTTTATTCTTGCAAACCAGAGCTCACCCCTAATGCATCAGGACCAGCCAGGGATGAGGAGCCACAATGTTCCTGATAGAGAGGCTGAGGTTGCGAGGCCTTCTAGAGAATTAAAAAAACGAACACAAAAACACCTTACTGTGAAATGAATATGATTATAAAGTAAAACTGCAGTTGCTCAAAACTGATGTAGTTTGCTCCATATTGTATTAAAAAGCTAATATACTAATAAAGTAGGTGACTGCCAGATTGGGAACTAGTGTGTCCCCCCCCCCTTTTTTTTTTTTTTTGCCTTAGTAGAGTGTACAGAATTCATATAAGCTGGTAGTTTTAAATTGTTAACTAAGGCATTGATAGGCCTTCATATTGAGCTAGATCTTATAATGAACACTGGCAGAAAACTTTGTCAGAAGTAGTATGTTAAGCCAGATGAATAAATGGTTAGAACAATTCTGCTGTTTAAAAATGAACAATAGGGGCGCCTGGGTGGCGCAGTCGGTTGAGCGTCCGACTTCAGCCAGGTCACGATCTCACGGTCCGTGAGTTCGAGCCCCGCGTCGGGCTCTGGGCTGATGGCTCGGAGCCTGGAGCCTGTTTCCGATTCTGTGTCTCCCTCTCTCTCTGCCCCTCCCCCGTTCATGCTCTGTCTCTCTCTGTCCCAAAAATAAATAAACGTAAAAAAAAAAAAAAAAATAAAAATAAAAAAAAAAAAAATGAACAATAAACTGAAACACAGTTTTAAAAATATCTTTACAGTTGCCATAGCTGCTGGCCGAAAACTTGCCCATAGACTTTTTGAATGCAAAAAAGATTCCAAACTAGACTATGACAACATCCCCACCGTTGTCTTCAGCCACCCCCCTATTGGAACAGTGGGACTCACGGAAGGTAGGTATTTAAAAATGAAGGTGATTTATAGTTTCTTTCCTTCCCCCTAACTTCAGGGGGAAGTTTCTGGCTAAATCTGTCTTCACCCCCTAAGTTACATTCCTTTTTGGTTGCCTCTTATCACAATTCCAATATCCTCCTTAACTACTAACACTTGGAAAATATAATTCCTTTTCTACAACTCACCCTGTGGATCTCTTTGCCTTTTTTTAGCTTTTTTATTTCAAGCTACCTTCAGATTTAAAGAAAAGTTGCAAAAATATCATAGTTCCCCTTATCTGTGGCTTCAGTTTCTGTGGTTTCAGTTACCCATGCCAACTACAGTCTGGAAGGAGATGATCCTCCTGACTTCTTGTCAGGTCAGTAGTCGTCTAACTCTAGGTCTCAACGCCTACATCATTCACTTCACTCATCTCCTTATGGAGGCGTTTTATCATCTCACATCTTCACAGGAGGGGTGAGTGCAGTGTGATAAGGTATTTTGAGAGAGAGCGCATTCATATAACTTTTATTACAGTGTGATGTAGTTCTATTTTTATTATCCATTATTAATCTGTGCATAATGTATAAGTTAAACTTTATCATAGGTATGTACGAATAGGAAAAAATTCTGTACATAGGCTTTGGTATTATCCATGGTTTCAGGCATCCACTGGGGATCTTGGAACATTTTCTCTGTAATAGGACACACTGTAGTACAAAGGACTCCTGTATACCCATAACATTTTTGCTTTACCATATTTTCTCTCTCTACACATACACACAGACACACATGGTCTCACACACACACACACACACACACACACACACACACACACATGCTTCAGTATCTATTTCCTAAGAACAAGGTCTTTCCTTTACAGAAGCACAGTACAGTTTTCAAATAATAACATTTAAATTGAGACAATATTGGGTAGAGGGATAGGCAAAATAGGTAAAGAGGATTAAGAGGTACAGACCTCCAGTTATAAAATAAATAAGTCATGGAAATGAAAAGCATAGCATAGGGAATATAGTTATTAATATTATAATAACCTCGTATGGTGACAGATGGTGACTACACTTAATCACGGTGAGCATTTCCTAATGTTTGTAATTGTTGAATTAGTATGTCTCACACCTGAAACTAACATAATGTTATATACCTCAACTATACTTAAGTTTACAAAAAAGGTATTAAAAAAAGAAATAAATTGATGCAATATTAGATCTTACTCACATTTTGCCAGTTATCTCAAATAATGTCATTTTTTTTTCTTTTTTAGATTTTTTTTTTTTTAATTTTTTTTCAACGTTTTTATTTATTTTTGGGACAGAGAGAGACAGAGCATGAACGGGGGAGGGGCAGAGAGAGAGGGAGACACAGAATCGGAAACAGGCTCCAGGCTCCGAGCCATCAGCCCAGAGCCTGACGCGGGGCTCGAACTCACGGACCGCGAGATCGTGACCTGGCTGAAGTCGGACGCTTAACCGACTGCGCCACCCAGGCGCCCCATAGATTTTTTTTTTTTTTTTAAAGTAATCTCTACACCTACGGTGGGGCTCAAACACACAACCCTGAGGTCAAAAGTCCCATACTTCACCAACTGAGCCAGCCAGGTGCCCCTCAAATAATGTCATTTTTAATGTTTTTCTCCCCCCCAAGGCCAGGATTCAGACCAGGATGATGCATTGCATTCAGTTTTCATACCTCTTTGGCCTCCTTTAATCAAGAGACAAAATTCCTTTGCCTTTCTTTTGTCTTTCATGACATCAACATTTATATTGTAGAGTATCCCTTGATGTAGTTTTGTTCAGTATCTCCTCGTAATTTGATTCAGGTTATATATTTCTGGCCATCTCTCTCTTCAGTAACTCGGTGGAATTGCTTAAGTTTTTGACAGATGCTTTTTTCCCCCTGTGCATTATAGATGAGGCCATTCATAAATACGGAAAAGAAAATGTGAAGACCTATTCAACCACCTTTACCCCAATGTATCATGCAGTTACCAAAAGGAAAACAAAATGTGTGATGAAAATGGTTTGTGCCACCAAAGAGGAGAAGGTATGGGAAAAATGCAGTAAGTTTAAGAATGTCTTCAGGCCTGGCAGGGATGGGGGTATTCTGCTGTGGTGGGAAGTGGGGAGACCAAGTAAAGAGTTAAGCCTTCTCTGATTCAACTGGTGCAGTCCACTTTTATCTGAGAGAGAGAGAGAGTGGGTGCTGGGGAGGGGAGAGAGAGGGAGGGAGACAGAATGCAAAGCAGGCTCTATGCTATTAGCGCAAAGCCTGACATGGGGCTTAAACCCATGAACTGCGAGATCATGACCTGAGCTGAAGTCAGGCACTCAACTGACTGAGCCACCCAGGTGCCCTAGGATCCACTGCTTTTAAAACATAAGAGGGAAAGGTTGAACACCACAGATAGACCCATAGGCTAGAATAGATAGGTACCTCAGAAATACTGGTAAGTGTAAGATAAATTTATTTTTTCACAGTTTATTTTTATTTATTTTGAGAAAGATACAGAGAGCAAGCCAGGGGAGGGGCAGAGAGAGAAGGACACAGAATTCCAAGCAGGCTCCAGCTGTCAGCACAGAGCCAGATATTGGGCTCAAACCCACAAACCATGAGATCATGACCTGAGCCGAAATCAAGTGTCAGACACTGAACTGACTGAGCCTCCCAGGTGCCCCTATTCTTGATTTACTTTTAAACAAAATATTTTTGTGCCTAAATTTTATATATTCTAACTTTGCTAAGAATATTTGCTGGAGGTGAACATTAACCTAGGTTTAAAATTATTGAGAAACCAAACTGGGAAATGTGATGTGAAACAAATGTCTCTTAATGGTCCTTCATGCAGTCATCCAGTAGGTATGGATTGAGTGCCTCCTGGGGGCCATCTTCGTGCTTGGTCGTATAGAAAGAGTGGGAAGCAAATGTAGGCAGGTCCCCTCTGTCTAGAGATTAAAATCTGTGGGGAAGATGGACTGTAATTTTTCTAGTCCCCAAATACATAGAGCATTGTAGTTGTGATAGAGTCATGATGGACATATATGGAGAGATCACGTGAAAGTAATTTTACTTGGTTGGGGAGGCAAGTGTAGGTATCTGAAGAATGAATGGGCTTTCACTCTTAAAGAAGGGGAGGAAAAATCGTCCAGACAGAAGGAACAACTTGTGCAATGGAGAGGGCATGGTGAATACTCAGAACAGAAGGAAAGCTGGTGGGGCCAGAGCGCAGACAGCTTGAGGGAGGGCTGTGTGGGGTGGGCAAGGGAGGGACGTTGAGGCAGGACTGTATAGCACCGGGCAGGCTTTCTTATGCCATACCCAGATAGGAGATACGAGTTTTTTAGAGGTTTTAAAATGTCACTTCTCTCTCATGACTAGTAAAAAATTGATTGGTATACCTAATAAAAACTTACGTTAAGAATTTTTCTTTTTTGGGGGCGCCTGGGCAGCTCAGTTGGTTAAGTGTCTGTCTTTGGTTCAGGTCATGATCCCGCAGTTTGTGGGTTCAAGCCCCATGTCAGGTTTCTGTGCTGACAGTGCAGAGCCTGGAGCCTGCTTCAGATTCTGTGTCTCCTCTCTCTGGCCACCTGCCCCCCAAAGATAAATAAACATTAAAAAAGTAAAAAAAAATTTTTTTAACATTTATTTATTTTTTCAAGAGACAGAGAGCACAAGTGGGGGAGGGTCAGGGAGAGAAGGAGACACAGAAACCAAAGCAGGCTCCAGGCTCTGAGCTGTCAGCACAGAGCCCAATGTGGGGCTTAAACCCATGAACCATGAGATCATGATCTGAGCCAAAGTTGGATGCTTAACCAACTGAGCCACCCAGGTGCCCCTCCCTCCATTTTTTTTTTTTAAAGAAAATTTTTTTTCCCCAGGTGGTTGGGATCCATATGCAAGGAATCGGGTGTGATGAAATGCTGCAGGGTTTTGCTGTTGCAGTGAAAATGGGAGCAACAAAAGCTGACTTTGACAACACGGTTGCCATTCACCCTACCTCGTCAGAAGAACTGGTGACACTTCGTTGAGAACCCAGGGACTCCAATGGCTGGCAGCTGGACCAGCAGACCTTCTGAAATGAACCAAATAATCATGTTTACTCACTGTTCCCCTTTTATGTGTTTCTTTATTGGAATATCAGAATATTCCAATAGTGGAAATTTTCAGTGAATAGTAAGAACTTATTTATGTAATTAGAAATTTGTTTTGTTATCCTGGCTTTCCATTTAATTTGCATCTCACAATAATCAATTATTTTAAAGTTTTTTTTTTTTTAACAGCTCTGTGCTAGCTGGGTTTTTTGTTTTGTTTTGTTTTTGTCTCAGCCTCATCCCAGGTATAAAATTATATGAAGTACAGTTAATTAAGGTACTTGAATGAACATAGCTTGCTAATTTTTATAGATGAAGCTGACAGCAGCTCTTCACATTTACATAATGCAAGTGCACAGGTCATTTTAACTTCTTTTTTTTTTTGTAAGTAGGCTTCACGCCCAGCATGGAGCCCAAAGTGGGGCTTGAACTCATGACCCTGAGATCAATATCTGAGCTGAGATCAGCGGACCCTTAACTGACTGAAGCAGCCAGGCGCCCCTTGAACTTTTTTTTTTTTTTTGAAGCCAGTACTGTGCTCTGCATATCGCAAAGCTGCTTCAAAATTGTGACCTTTCTGTCAAAGCATGTAACACGAGAGACCTGCCTCCTCTGTTTTGTTTCTTTTGTTTTAAAAGATTAAAAATTGTGTTCCTTTTATGAGGTGAAGTACATCAAACTTGGGAAAGATTTATATAAGGGGCGGACATTTTAGAAGTAATTTCTTCTTTCAGAAGGAGAGGAATTCAGATACTTCAGAGTCCCTTCTTCTGCTAAGAGTTCATAGTTAATGAATGACTTCAAGTTTTTTATGTGTCCTTGTAATTTGTTTTCTGAAAACCATTTCCAAAAATCTGAAAATAAAACCACAGCCTTTTCTTCTTATGAAATCTGTTACTATAGAGTTTATAGGTAACCATTCATTTTCTGAGAATATTTCACATTGGAGCATTACATGCTAACAGTGAGTTACCTTAAGTAGGTTTAAGGCCTTATGGGGGAAAAAGATTTTTATAGATTAAGAGCAGAGGTATAAAAGAAACATCTAGCAAAGGTAATAGTTGAGTTGGAAGAACAGTCTAGAAATCAGTTAGGTTTTTAGCATTTTATTTCCATTAGCTTTTACCAGCTAGGTAAGTTAGTTAAATTTTTCCATGGCTTTCATTAGTGACATAGTGCTAGTGACTTCTTTCATTAAGCTTTTACTGAACGTCTTTCCGGTTAGCCATGGCCAGGTTGCTGCCTTGAATTAGTAAGTAGGTCTAATGTCAATAGAAGAAAAATACTGCATTAGTAACTAGGTTATGTAACTGTTGAGGTAAGAAAATGAGGTCTAAAGACCCGGACATGGACTGACATAACCACTCCCCATCTCTTTTCCAACAGAGAAAAAAACCTTGGGTAGTGGGCCAAGGTTCTGGGCTCTCCTGACCTGGTTTGTTTCTTATTCTGCATAGGGCCCAGACTTTGGGTGTTTCTTTGTAAGAAACAGGAGAGACCCTAGTAGTTACATCCACTCTGACACCATGTATTTTTTTTTTTTAATTTTAGAAAGAGAGAGAGAGAATCTTAAGCTCCATGCTAAGCATGGAGACTGATGTGGGACTTGATCCCTTGACCCTGGGATCATGACCTAAGCCTGAGCCGAAATCAAGAGTCAGACACTGAATCGAGCCACCCAGGTGCCCCTAAATACATGTATTTTTAAAAATTGTTTTCGGGGCGCCTGGGTGGCGTAGTCGGTTAAGCGTCCGACTTCAGCCAGGTCACGATCTCGCGGTCCGTGAGTTCGAGCCCCGCGTCGGGCTCTGGGCTGATGGCTCAGAGCCTGGAGCCTGTTTCCGATTCTGTGTCTCCCTCTCTCTCTGCCCCTCGCCCATTCATGCTCCGTCTCTCTCTGTCCCAAAAATAAATAAACGTTGAAAAAAAAATTTTTTTTTAAAAATAAAATTGTTTTCTTTTTTTTTAATAAATATTTATTTCAAAGAGAGAGCACGTGCACATAAGCTAGAGACGGGCAAAGAGAGAGAGGGAGAAAGAGGATCCCAAGCAGGCTCCATGCTGTCAACACGGAGCTCTATGCAGGGCTTGAACTCATGAACCACGAGATCGTGATCTGAGCTGAAACCACGAGTCAGATACTTAACCAACTGAGCCATCCAGGCATCCCAATCCTATCATGTATTTTTTATCTTAGGGGTTCTTCGCACTGTTTTTTACCCCCTGGGTCTATAGCAGGTTTGGAGGTAACCTTTTCCAAGTTGCAGTCTTCATTCTCATCAGTTCCCAAGTGGGTCCAGCCTGTGAGTGATCTGGCACAACAGTGTCCATTACACACAGCACAGGGGAATGTGGAAGATACACAAGAGCACGTTGTATAGTATCTGGCACGTTGTAGGCAGTCAGTAGATACTTACAATGACAGGGTACAATTGACCCTTGGAACAACACAGGTTTGAATTGTGTGGGTCCACTTATATGTGGGTTTTTTACAGTTACAGTACTGTAACTGTAAATGCATTTTCCTTCAGATTTTCTTAGTAACCTTTTCTCTAGCTTATTTTTTTAGTGAGGTCTATGCCCAGTGTGGGGCTTGAACTCACGACCCCAAGATCAAGAGTTGCAGAGTCACATGCTCTACCGACGGAGCCAGTGAGGTGCCCCTCTAGCTTATTTTTTTATAATGCATATAACATACAGAATATTGTGTTAGTTGAATATTTATGTTATCAGTAAGGCTTCTGGCCAACCACAGGCTATTAGTGACATTTTGGGGGAGTCAAAAGTTATACAGGTTTATTTTTTTTACTGCAAGGGGCGTTGGTGCCCCTAACTCCACATTGTTCAAGCATCAACTCTACTTGCTTTCAAGTAATCATGTAGTTTGGAATAAGAGATAAAATTCTATAAAATAATTCAAAGCAGTGTGTTAACCACAGGTAACCATATAACCTATTGACTAGAATGGGGCACTTTTGTGAGTGAAAGGGGCACAGTTAATTGGGACAATTGGCACTAAGTAAGCATCTTTGGAGAGGTGGCAGTATACAAGTTCATAAGAGACAGAAAGTGCCCTTTTTCTGGGAAAACTGAAGTCTATAAAAAAGCAGTTATTTGGGTTTGGAATTTGGGATTGTGGAGGAGATCAGAACATGTGGAAGGTAACAGCGAGGCAGACAGGCAAAGTACATATGAGAAATGATAGAGTTCAATTTGGAGCATAAGAGTGGATGTTGGTTTTGTGTAGAATAATTTTTGTAGAATATTCTTACCGACTTATATCTTACATACCTGAAGACCTGGTTCTGTATTGTTGCATGACAAACTTCCTGAAAGCTTAGTGGGTTAAAATAGCAACTTTTTTTTTTTCTCTAATGTATCACAATTTTGTGGGTCCAGAATTGGAGCAAGACTGAGCTCGCAAGGATGGCTGTTGGTGTTGACAAAGATCATTTGTTGGTACTCAAGTGGTAGATGCGCTGGTCTAGAGAGTCTAAACCCATCATTCATTCATGTCTGGCACTTAGACAAGGATGACCAATTGGAATGCTGGCCTTAGCTGGGACTGTAAACCTGAGTGCCGACATGTAGTCTTTCCAGCTTAGCAGTCTAAGCGTTAATGGACTTACATGGATGCTCAGGACTCTCAGAGATTGTTCTAAGATTCCCAGGCAGATGCTGCAAGCCTTATGATCTAATCATTGGGGTTCTAGAACACCACCTGCCATGTGCTGTTTGTTAAGCAAATCATTAAGGCCAGCCCAGATTTATGAGGAAGCGAATTGGACTTCACCTCTCAGTGGGAGGAGTGGTAAAGAATTTGTCAACCTACTCAGTTTACGAGGCTTGACTTAAACCACCTTTGTGAAGACTTCTTTAATAGTTTTGTATTACATGTTCCCATAACACCTTGTCTCATAATAGGTTTATAGTCACATAGTAGGTTTCTACTACATATTCACCTGGTATGTGTCATTTTACACTTAACATCAAGCAGTTTTATATTCTCAGTGTCGAGTTTCACAGCACCATTCCTGATCTATCATGTAGCTACTTTGGTTGCAAGAAGGCAAAGGTGTCTTACTGTGTGATTTTTGACACTAAAGTAGTAGAAAAGACCAACATTTTAATCCTTTATTTTTTTGAAAAATTACGGGGCGCCTGGGTGGCGCAGTCGGTTAAGCGTCCGACTTCAGCCAGGTCACGATCTCGCGGTCCGTGAGTTCGAGCCCCGCGTCGGGCTCTGGGCTGATGGCTCAGAGCCTGGAGCCTGCTTCCGATTCTGTGTCTCCCTCTCTCTCTGCCCCTCCCCCGTTCATGCTCTGTCTCTCTCTGTCCCAAAAATAAATAAAAAACGTTGAAAAAAAATTAAAAAAAAAAAAAAGAAAAATTAGTAGGCAGGATGTTCAGGTGTTCAAGAAACTTTTCCCTTTCCATGAATCTGACCTGGATATAGATGAAGAGCTATTAGAGGTGCATACGGAAGATGGTTTCCATTGTGCCTGACTCTGAAATACTCTTATTGCCATTACCTTTGGTACAATATTTTAGCATGTTGATTCTTAAATGAAGATCAGAGTCCATGTTTTTTAAAGGTAAGAATGACTGGGGCACTTGGGTGGCTCAGTCGGTTGGGTGTCCTACTCCTGATTTCATCTCAGGTCATGATCCCACAGTCATGGGATCAAGCCCTATGTTGGGCTCTGAGCTGAGCATGGAGCCTGCTTGGGATTCTCTTTCCCTCTGCTCCTTTCCCTCCTCACGTGCTGTATTCTCTAACAGTAAAAAATAGGGAGCTTCTGGGTGACTCAGTTAAGCATCCGACTCTTGATTTCCGCTCAAGTCGTGATCTCATGGTTGGTGAATTCAAGCCCTGCATCGGGCTCCATGCTAACAGTGCAGAGCCTGCTGGGGATTCTCTCTCTCCCCCTCTCTTAACCCTCCCTGCTCCTTCTCCCTTCTTCCTTCCCTTTCTCTCTCTCTCTCCCAAACTTAAAAAATAAAAATTTTAAAAATTTTAAAAAGTAAGAATGATTATATACAGTCATTTCTGTATTCTGTGTAATATATTTTACATGCTATTTAATTTGTTGGGGCAGTGTCAAAAGGTAATGTGTTGGGTGCTAGGGCTGGCTTGTTCCTAGACTTTAAAGGTTTTTGTTTGTTTTGTAATATTTATTTTGAGAGAGAGTGTGTGCATGCAGGTGGGAGAGAGAGAGGGAATCCCAAGCTGACTCCGTGCTGTTAGTACAAAGCCCAACCTGGAGCTCAAACTTACAAACCATGAGATCATGACCTGAGCTGAAGTCCAATGCTTAACAGACGGAGCCACCCAGGTGCCTCTAGACTTTGTAAAGTTTTACAGAAACAATTACCCTTTTAAATTCTTCATCTGTAAGTTGTAGTAGCAGACATTTGTCCCTTTTGGCTGTTCAGCATCTAGATTCCTTAAGTTTGGGGAATCCCAACTTTAATGAGCCTTGGAGACAAAGCCCATTTCCCCCATATAAACCTGAAAATGCCAGATGCATGTTTTCCCAGGCTCCCTTGCAGCTGGGGAGACAGCACATGATATAGGCTTGACCAATCAGATGCACCTACCCCTGACTACTCAAATCAGTGATGCAAAGAAATAGGGATAGGAGAATCCATTCCAGTAGTAGGTGATGGCAGCTGTGGCAACAATATCAAGGGGCAGCCTGGCAGCAGTACCAGTCCTTCCCATGTCAGTTTCTAGCTATGGTGGCTAGAACCCCATGGCAGCAATGGTGGACTCACTGGACCATTTCTGAATCATTCTGGCCACCATGGCTGTAGCTGCTTAGCCTCAGCCTGGATCATCAGCCCTTCTGTGAGCCACCCTATATAGGATACATTTCGTTCTACTTAAATTACCCTATGTGAATTTCCAATGTTTAAGAACTGTGACTAGTAGCTTTATTTCCTAAAACAATCTTGAATTGCAAGAAAGCTTATCTATTCTAGAACTTGTTGTATTGCCATTATTTGCCCATGTATCTCTTCCTTTGCTCCTTTCAAAGACAGGGAGCACGCTCCGCTGTGTATTTTCACTGTTTACTAAAATGCCCCATAGTTTTGAATGAATGAGAGTGGTGGAAGATGACAGTAGAGAATTAGAACATGCTGTTTGGAGAGGACCTTGATAAATGGATGAAAAGATTAGCCATAAGGAATCATTAAAGATGGTAATGGGGTACCTGGGTGGTTCAGTCGGTTAAGCATCCAACTCTTGATCTCAGCTCAGGTCTTGATTTCAGGGTCCTGAGTTCAAGCCCCGTGATGGGCTCTGCACTAGGCACGAAGCCTACTTGCAAAAAGTGATAATAATTTAAAAATGGTGAAAGGAAATGCCATCAAAGTGGGATTGGAAGATGAAAGTAGAAATAGGGAAGGGCACCTGGGTGGCTCAGTTGGTTAAGCGTCGGACTTCGGCTCAAGTCATGATCTCATGGTTCATGGTTTGAGCCCCACATCAGGCTCTCTGCCATCAGTGCGGTGCCCACTTCATATCCTGTTTCCCTCTCTCTGCCCCTGTCCCCCGCACCTTCAAAAATAAACATTTAAAAAAAGTGAAAACAGGAAAAAAGTGGAGAGTAGGGTGGGAGATCAGAAATGAAGCTGAGACTGTGTGAGGTAACAAAAGGTTTGGATTGGGGCGGTGGCATTGGGAATGGGAAGGGATGTATACAAGAAAATTTGCAACAGAAGAATCAACAGGATTTGTGAACTGGTTGAATTTAGGGCTTGAGGAATAGGGAAGAGTCAAAACTAGCCCTGAAGTTTACTGCATAAGGGACTGGGAGAAATAGGACACCATTAATGGATCATTCATAAAATCCGAACAGGTGGAGAAAGTTGTTTAAGAGGGTAGATGCTAAGTTTTGGATTTGTGGTCCCAGTATTTATCTGGATATGGAAAAGATGAAGTTTAGGAGAAAAGTCAGGACTAGGGAGACAAATTTGTGAATTACACACTTGGAGGTCATAGTTAAAGCTCCCAGTATGTATATACATATTTGTATGTGTACACACACACACACACACACACACACACACACACACACATATAACCCTTAAGGCGAGAAGGCATGTTGAGAGAGAGGAGGCCAGAGTGTCAATATTGCCCACACTGAGGGATATAAGGGGCCAACACCTCAGAGGAAAGAGATGGAGCAGGAGTAAAGCCACGGGGAGAGAGCTTGAAGGAGAAAGGAATGGTACATAGGAGGCCACTGAGCCTAAAGACTTCGGAAAGCTACAGGAATACACAGGAGAGTCGATGTTTTTTAGCCAAGGACCAAAGGAACCCCTGTTGTTGGACAAGTTGGGTTTGTTACTTATTGCAGGAAGGGGTGACATGGGGTCATAGGATGCCTCAGCAAGAGGTGTTTTTGTTTTTGTTTTTGTTTTTTTATTTGAGAGAGAACGTCACTGGGGGACAGGCAGAGACAAAATCGCAAGCAGGCTCTGCACTGACAGCGCAGAGCTGGACATGGGGCTTGAACCCACGAAACTGTGAGATCATGACGTGAGCTGAAACCAAGAGTCAGACACTTAACCGACTAAGCCACCCAAGCACCCTAGCAAGAGATTTTTTTAATGTTTATTACTTTAAAAAAATTTTTTTTAAACGTTTATTTATTTTTGAGACAGAGAGAGACACAGCATGAACGGGGGAGGGGCAGAGAGAGAGGGAAACACAGAATCGGAAGCAGGCTCCAGGCTCTGAGGCATCAGCCCAGAGCCCGACGTGGGGCTCGAACTGGCAGACCGCGAGATCGTAACCTGAGCTGAAGTCGGACGCTTAACCGACTGAGCCACCCAGGCGCCCCTAATGTTTATTTTTTGAGAGAGCGTGAGCAGGATAGAGACAGAGAGAGAGAGGGAGACACAGAATCTGAAGCAAGCTCCAGGCTCTGAGCTGTCAAGCACAGAGACTGATGTGGGGCTCAAACTCATGAACCATGAGATCATGACCTGAGCTGAAGTCGGTTGTTTAACCAACTGAGCCACCCAGATGCCTCTCAGCAAGAGTTCTAACAGAGAACCCATTATAGGATATGGACTTCCATTGGGTAACTTTGGGGAAAGTATCAGAAAGCAGAGGTTGATTCTAGGTTGGTATTGTCAGAAAACAGGGGGCAATCTTCTGATTTGATATTACAATACATGTTTTTAGGGAGGCAGCTCCACACATACAAACATACCAATTACTAGTAATTGGTAAAGAAGTAGCAACAATTAATTCAGCAAAAGGGGATGTGTGGTATTTCATGCTGCATAGTGATCTTGACTAAAGTGAGTGTTCTATGAAATTTTATGTTCAACAGGGGAAAGATTTAGATGAGAGCATCAGATTTTTTTTCAGACATCATAGGTATGATAGATCGATCAATAGATCTCTATTATGATAGAGAAGAGAAAGGGGAAGTAGAGTTAAGGAAACAATGGGACAGACAGGTTTAAAATTCTACAAATATTTGTTATGCTCCTTCTATAAGCCAGGCCTCAGAGCAGATAGAAGCTTTGGGTCACAAAAGAAGCAGACACCTTCTGCTCAAAACCAGAAGCTCCAGTTGAGGAGTAGGGAGGAAGGGGAGGAGGCACAAAGTGCTTTGAAGCCTAAAAGTTCTGCGCCTTTGGCCTTTGGTCTCTGGCTCTGTGAATGGCCATCCGCTGCCAAAGAGGCTCATCTAATGTGTACACATTAGAAGTACATTAAACGTGTACACATCCTCCTTGTTGTCCTCAGACAAACATGGGCTTTTCTTCCTAAATGTAGCCCTGTCCATTCACCAAATTTGCCTATTATGGGGAGGGAAAACTGACAAGTGAACAGTGTAGTCAGAGCTGTGATAGGGAAAGCACTAGGAGCTATGGAGCAAACCATGGGCATGAGCAACCCACACTGAGGGGTCCAAGGAGGCTTTGGACTTGAGGACTTTCCTTTTGTCTCTGCATCATAAGTTTCTCTTTCTTCATTGGATAAGAACCATTAACATACACAATTCGGGTACCTTAACTCCCATTGAACCCAAATCCTTCCTTGACCTTGTATCCTCTCTTGCTTTATTATTTTGCATCTATTTCTAGCAAAACCTTAAAAGAATTGTCTGGACATTCTGTCTCCTCCCTCAGTTCTCAGGCATTCATCCATATGATGGAAACTGCCCTAGTGAAGGTCATTAATGACTACATGGTATGAAATGATGATATAAAATGGTTAATTCTGCTAACTGTTAATTCTCAAGCTTCATCATGTATGACCTCTCACCTGTATTTGACATTTGGTCAACCCTTTCTTTTCTCGAAATTTCTTCACTTGCCTTCTGGTATACCCACTCCCTCTTGGTTCTCTATCTCCTTCACTGACACCTTCTTCTCAGTTCCCTTGGTGGTCTTACTTGGAGTGTCCTAAAGCTCATTGCTTGGCCTTTTCTTATCTCTGCATTTTCTTGGTAGATGACCTGATCCAGTTCCATGGCTTTAAATACTATCTCTAGGCTGACTCCTACAGCCAACTTCTTACCCCGCAACTCTACCTAGATGTCTGATAGGTATTGTCAGCTTAATGTGGCCAAACACAACAATTTCCTCCTCCAAACTTGCTTCTTTTCCAGCGCAGCCCATCTCATTGAATGGATCACCATTCATTCAATTACTCAAAGCCAAGATTTGCAGTCATCCTTGACTTCACTCCTTAAGTGAAAGTCCTTATAATGGCTTGCAAGGCTTTATAAGATTTGCTCTGTTCCACACTGGCTTTCTCTCAGTTCCTCAAAAAAAGCATCAGTTTGCTCTACCTAAAAAAACTCTCTTCACCCCCTCTCCTCCCATGATTCACCTTTCCTCTTCAGTTCTCTGCTCAATTCTCACTTTATCTGAGGTGCTTTCTCTGATTCTATCAATCCCTATCCTCTGGTCCTTTCATATTCTTCATATTATTATCCAACATTACGTCATATTTTTCATTTATATGAATATATAAACTAACAAATGTATATTTATACAAATACATAATTTATATATTTATATATACAAATACACATTTTATATGTCTACATATAGATACAGGTATATAGATATATTTGTGAGTGTGTATGTATGTCCATCTTCCCCACTAAAATAGCTCCACTAGGGTAGGAACTTTGTATTGTTCATCTGTGTGTCCAAATAGCACTAGGGTAGAACCTAGATCATGGCATTTGTTGAGTGGGGAGAATATGGCATGAGGTGATGGGCATGATGATTGGAGCACTACATCAAAGGGACTGGAGATGATATTGGAAAGCAGTTGAGGTTGGGATGTAGGTCCTTCAGAGGTGATAGGACTTTATAATAGAGATATATGTCTGGGCAAAGTATTATTTTTAAGAAAGTTACCTAGAGAGAGTGGTGGTTCAACACCCAGCTTTGTGGATGTGTTTAAAGGAGACTAGCCTGAATCTCAGATGAAGAGGAAGGGACTGGATGAAAAAGGGGGCTATAGATTTCTGTGGATGGGATGGGACTTTTGGGTAGAGTTGAGCACCCTGGTAGGTAAGAAGCTCCTTCCAAAGGCAGAGGTGAAAGGGGTTAGTCAGGACTCAGAGATCAGGTTAAAGTACTCAAAAGGGATTAGATCCAACAAATTGCTCCTAACGAAGGAGTGAATTCAAAGGATGAGAATGAGTCCAGGAGTCCACCTTGTCAAAAGCATAAGGTAAAGGGTGGCATTAGATAGATCTGATGGATATACTATCTGTATACCCCCTTATCAGGAAGACAGTGAGGACACTGCCAGGCAAGGGGTTATTGGGATAGCTAACTATGTCAGAAAAGGATGGTGTTGAAAGTAGAGACTAACTATAGATGTGGTGTCAGAATACCAGTTGACCACTTACGAAGAGTCTTGAAGTCAATAGAACACAGGTGGTACTCAGCTTCATAGCTTTATAGGAGCAAAAGCTAAAAAGTGTCAGTGAACTCACACTGTATCAGGTTGGGGAGGAATTCAGTGGCTTTCAACCATCAAGTTTATTCCTCATTCATGCTACGTGTTTATTACAGATGGGCCACACTTATGCTTCATATCATCTTCATTCCAGGATCAGGTTGACAAAGTGCCCCAATCTGGAATATGGTAGTGTCTTGTGGCAAAAGGAAAGCAAGACAGTGTTTTTTTAAGGCTAGCTCTTAATTAAATCTCCTTGGATGTCACATATGTCATTCTGTTTGTTGCTTCCACACGACTCCTGAAACAGAATGCTACGGGCACCAGTGACAGTCACAACAAAGTTTATTGCAATAAGAGGCAAGGCCAACCAATCGGGACAGACACTCTTGACCAGAGTGCGGTCTCGAACAGCCAGGGTACAGAGTTTTTATAGCTGACCACATCGTCTTATCATCACCTGGGAACAGAACAAAGAAATAGTTCCCAGATGGGGGTGGAAACAGTTCAGACATGCCCTTGCCCCAATCCAAACACTAATCCAGTTGATTTTCCTTGAACTTTTGTTCCCTTGATTGATAGGACAAGGCTATTATCTCTTAATCTACAGTGTTAAAACAAAGCTGTTATTTCTTAAGGCTACAGGTTAGCCCTACAATACAATTTAACCCTTACACTGTTCACATTCCATTAGCCAAAGCAAGTCACATGTCACTCTTGTGTTCAGGAAGAGGAGGTGAATAATTATGAACAATTACACAATCTACCACAGATGCCATTGGGTTTGGCAATTGGGAAAGCCAGATCGGTGACCTTTGAAAAGAGTTTAATTGGAGAATTGGGTTCTAATAAGTAATAATAATAATAATAATAATAGCTATAATTTACTGATTACTTGCTATAGTTCACATACTGTGGCAAGGGCTTTATATTTATTATCTCATTTTAACTCTCCTTATGGGCTCCTCCTCAATTTGTATGTTGAAACCTAACCCCCAATGGGCTGGTATTAGGAGGTGGGGCCTTTGGGAGATAATTAGGTTGAGAGGGTGGAGCGCTCATGATAGGATTAGTGCTTTATAACAAGAGACAGGAGAGAGCTTGTTTGTGTCCTTCCTTTCTTTCTCTCTCTCACACACCCACCCTCCACCCCCAACCTTGTGAGGACACAGCAAAAAGCCATCAGCAAACCAGGAAGCAGGTTCTCACCAGATACCACACCTGCTGGTACCTTGAGCTTGCGCTTTCCTCCAGAACTTGGAGAAATAAATGTTTGTTGTTTAAGCCAGTCACCCAGTCTGTGGTAATTTGTTATAGCCACCCAAACTGACTAAGACAATCCTTCCATCACAAATGAGGATTAGAGAGATCAAGTGCTGGCTCAAGGTCATAGGACTAGTAAATGATGGAGCAGAGATTCAGGCCAGTTCTATCTGGCTCCAAGGCCAGTATTTTAACCCCTGCAGAGTGAAAGTTACTAGATGGAGGCAATAGCATATGTTTTCTTTTTGGAGAAATTTTGTGAGCATGAGGAATGTAGGGTAGCAGAATATGCTTCACAAAATATGCCCCTTAGGCATAAAGATTATTTTGAACTTAAGATAATTGAGAAGCAGATATTAGAAAGCTTTATACCCTCCCTTCTATTAGCCTAAAAGTAGAAAATAAATTATAAAGGTGTTCTCCAAAAAAAAAAAAAAAAAGAAAAAAAGTATTTTCCGTACTCTCTCTACCAAGAAGGACAAATTTAGTCACTGGAGACAACTTTATTTTTTTAAGGACTTTATTTCTTAAATATCTCTTTATTTTTGAGAGAGATGGGGGGGGGATGGGGATGGGGACAGAGAATCCGAAATGGGCTCTATGCTGCCAGCAGAGCCTGATGTGGGGCTTGAACTCACGAACCGTGAGACTGCAACCTGAGCTGAAGTTGGAACACTTAACCAACTGAGCCACCCAGGTGCCCTAAGGATTTAATTTTTAAGTAATCTCTATACCCAATATGGGGCCTGAAGCTACAACCCTGAGATCAAGAGATACATGCTCTACTGACTGAGCCAGTCAGTTCTTTTGTTATTGTTCTTTTGTTAAAATGCTAAATAAGCTCAAGTTCTATCCACCCCTTTGTTACTCATCTCCAGGTACTCCCATGTGTATGTGTGATGCTCATTAATAAACTTGTTTGTCTTTCTTTTGTTAATTTATCTTTTATTAGTCTAATTACAGGGCCCCTGCTGGAAAACTTACAATGAGGTAGGGGAAAAAAGACTATTCCTCCTTTATGGGATGAATGTTTGAGAAGGAAGCAGGGACCTGGGAAGATATTTACAGGGTTGGGTAGGCTAAGAAGGCTGGGGGAAAAGGCTCTAATGGAGCAGAAACAGTTAATGCTAGGGAAATCCAGGACAGGTGATAAGCAAAATACTTATTTTAGCTTTTGATTGTGTGGATGTGAACTAATTTGCTTTTCTAAGCTAAATTTGCTAATTTGGCTATTTTGAGAATTTAGGTATCTATTTCATGTGTTGAGATAGAGTAACAGGTGAGGGGAGTTGAAAGGCAATTATTATTTGATGGTAGAATGAAGGAAACTTATTTGTCTTCAGTTTTCCTCTCCCAAGCAATTACATAATGTGAAAAATTAAATTGTAAAATTAAATTGCTACATAAAAAAGAATAAAGTTCTGATACATGCTACAACATGGATGTTCCTTGAAAACATTATATTAAGTGAAATAAGCCAGACAGTAAGAGACAAATATTGTATTATTCTACTTGTATAAGATATGTAGAATTAGGGCAAATTCATAGAGATGGAATGTAGATTAGGAATTACTGGGAGCTGGAGGGAGGAAGGAATGGCAGGTTATTGCTTCATGAGTACAAAGTTTCTGTTTGGGGTGATGAAAAATTTTTGAAACTGTAATGATGGTTGTACTAGATTATGAATGTAATTAATGCCACCAAATTATATACTTTAAAATGGTTGAGGAGCGCCTGGGTGGTTCAGTCAGTTGAGTGCTCAACTCTTGATTTCAGCTCAGGTCATGATCCCAGGGTCATGGGATTGAGCCCTGCATTGGGCTCCACACTCAGTTTAAGATTCTCTCTTTCTCTCCCTCTGCCCCCTCCCCCAATTGCACACTCTCTAAAAGAAAATAATAATTAAAAGCAAATAAAATGGTTGAAATGGCAAATTTTGTTATATATCACAATTAAATAAAATAGTAAAAACATTAATTCACTATATTAGAATCCTGTGATTATACTGAGTTGGGGTAGTAGGTTAGGACAGAAGAGTGTTTCATAAAATATGCAAATTACATTTCTCTGATGGGGTGCCTGGATGGCTCTGTTGTTTGAGTGTCTGACTTTGGCTCAGGTCATGACCTCAGGATTCGTGAGTTCAGGCCCCATGTTGGGCTTTGCGCTGACAGCACAGAGTCTGCTTGTGATTCTCTCTCTACCTCTTCTCTGCTCCTACCCCACTTGCACTCTCTCCCTCAAAAGTAAACATTTGAAAAATTAAAAAAAAACAAAACAAAAAGAAGTCACCATACTTCCCACCAAAGAGTATGCAGGGTATTATATTCATTCATGAGGTAAGACATGAATTGCTATTATATTAGTGGCTTGGATCATTCTTCATAAAATTTGACACTAACCTAGAAGTACTGAGGCTGCCAATATGTAGGTGGTCTGAATTATTATAAAGATTTATTTAAACACCAGTGGTGGTGGGGCACCTGGGTGGCTCAGTTGGTTGAGCGTCCCACTTTGGCTGAGGTCATGGGTTTGTGGGTTCGAGCCCCCTGTTGGGCTCTGTGCTGATAGCTCAGAGCCTGGAGCCTGCTTCGGATTCTGTGTCTCCCTCTCTCTCTACCCCTCCCCCACTTGTGTTCTGTCCCTCTCTCTCTCTCAAAAATAAACAAACATTAAAACAAAAGTTTAAACATCAATGGTGGAGGCTTCAAGTATATTACAAATAGCCATGTCTCTATTTTTCACTTGGTGCCTGCTCCTTCTCCCTATTACTCATTAGTTGTTGTTGTGTGTTTTTTTTTTAACCAATCTCTGACTTTACTGGGTTGTACTATTCCAGCAAAGTTACATTTCCTGAGGGCCTCAGATGAACATCAAGTGGGTTTATTAGAAAATCCTCTAGGATGAAACTAATTTCAAAAAGCCACAAACAAATCACCTTTTGGCTTTATTTCCAAATTTTGAATAAAAATTTATGTATTATCTCATTTAATCTTCACAACAGTCCAATGCAAGTACCCCATTATGGTAGTACAATTATTATTCCCATTTCTCAGGTGAGAAAACTGAGGCACAGGTTAAGTATTTGACTAACCAGTACTAAGTAATTAAACACTAAATACAGAATAGTTGAGTACTGGCAAACACTAAATACAGAATAGTTGAGTACTGGCTTTGATGCCGCTTTAAGTTATAAGAGTGGAATGACAGCCACAGGAACTTCGACACACTCTAATACATAATAAGAGTGAAAGGCCACAGAAATTTGACACACTCTAATACAATGATGGCTGTGGGTAACGTCAATTATCTTTTTCGTGGCTTTATTACTACCTCTTTGCTTCTGAATTCGAAATCCTTTTCTAGGGGTTTTCATAGGCGTGGATTTTAGAAGCCAGGCTCCACGTCCGTATTTGCCTTTGCTAGCTAACTGTGCTGTGTTGAGCAAGTCATTTAGCTTCACTGGGCCTGTAGTTTCCTCACTTGTAAGACAGCTGGAACTGGTGACTTACGTGCTGGTGACTAGCATTCGATAAAAAGTACAAAACACCTGGTAGATACTCAATAACTTGAAAGATCGCATTGCCACTTGGGTTAAACAGATTCCAGAGCACGCTGGAGGAGGATCTGGTAGCTTTAAACTTCTGCAAAGGAAAGATTTTCTTCTTTTAGCAATGGCTACTCTCAAGCCACTTGTCTCATTCTCCGCCCCGCCCCCCAACCCCTAGTTGTTTTAGAAATCCAGGACGCCCCAGACGGCTGATTGCCCGCCCGCGGTATCCCGGTCGGCGCACGTGATGACGCATGCGCGTTCTCGGCGGCGGGGGCGCCGCGGTGCCTGCCGGGACTGAGCTCCTAGTAGCCTGATCAGGAAGTGGCGGGCGGAGTCCGGGGCCGAGTCGCGCCGCCTTAGCTGCAGCTGCCGCAGCCGCTGCCGCTGCCGCTGCCGCTGCCACCAGTGCCGAGACCCCGGCCTGGCGGGGCTGCGCTGGGAGTGCGTACGGGCAGGCGGGGGCGCTGACGAGAAGCAGGAAGCGGTGGCCACGCGGGCGTGGGCGGCTGGTCGAGGTGGAGGCGCTGGGAGGCGGCGGCCGGTCGCGTGGGGTGGCCCTCCTCGCTCAGGTAGGGGCTGCAGCCGCCGGGTGAGGGGAGCGGAGCCCCGGCCTGTTGTTCCTCAGGACCGCCTCCTCCCGAGCGGGGAGCCTAGTCTTCCATCTCTCTGGAGGCTGGGGGCCGCGGTTCTCTGCGCGAAACACTAAACACAGTAACAACTTCTTGGGGGCATTGTCTTTTAGGCCGGAGGTCCATTGAGCAAACTTTGGGTTGGAAAGAGAGGATACTGGCAGTCGAAGAGCTGATGGTGTCTCTTCTTAGCCTCCGACTTTACATTAACAGTAGCCGAGCGAAACGTGTGTGGAGTTTGGGGAACCACGGTATCCAGCTAAAGGCTGTGATTTAGATGCATCTTCACGATTTTTTTTTTTAAGCTGCCTGTTGGAGACTTGGTTTGTAATGATTCCTAAACTTCAGTTATTACAGTTGTTGTCTGCAAAGTCTAAAGACCTGTTCCAAATCAAAACGCTACGATACCTTTTCGTCCGACCCTACATTCCTGTCATTTAAGAGGTAGGCAGTCTCATTTCATACCTTGCTGACTGTTCTTAGCAGTATTCTTAGGTGCCAGGGGCCGCTCTGGGGCTTACGCAGGGAAAGAAGGAAAAGTAGAAAGGTTGAAGAAAAATCGAACGATACCGTGGAAAGAACGTGTGATTTCGAGCCAGAAGGTTCTGATTTAAGTTTTGGCTTCTCAGTGACCATCCATGGAGGAACACTTGATCCCCGAGTTGTGCTGATGATTTTTGTTGTTTTAGGGAAAATGGGCATGGTGATGTATCCTGTCTACTACCCAAGTCAGTGTATGTAAAACAGGACAAATTGTTTGAGTAGTCTGAAAAAAAGGAAAAGTTAGGTGGAGCATGCGATGGTGAGAAAGAGGACATTAAGTCTTTTGCTCTAGGTGCCATTGAATGGTACCCGTGTCACACAGGTCGCCTTTGTTTTAGAGGCCTTTACCAGCATTTCAGGTCTGGAGTAGGACGCATTTGATTTAGTAGGCAGGGTATTCATGTCCTGGCCTAGGTACTTACAGCTGTGTGACCTTAACTGTACCTCTTCACTTCAGATTTCACAGATTAAAATAAGGAGTAAAACTAACAGGTTTCGTCTCAAAGAGTTGTGAGGCTCAAATGCTGTAAAGATTTAGGGTTTTTGTGAACTGTACGGCTTTTATTTAAGTGTGTTGAAATCATGATTAAAAGCCTGGTTTAATTACCTGTCTTTACAAGGTGAAATAAACATCTACACATATTTTCTGTTTTAGGCTTGTTGCCCCCACTTTATCACTTGCGATTTCTCCTTTTTTCTCTCACACTTTCCCTCCCCCCCCCAGGACTGTCTCCCACCTTCCTCACCCTGGTATAATCATTTTTTTTCAGATCCAACCCAGAATAGTAACACTGAAATAACACATACTTGTATTGCTTTATTTAAAAAAAAAAGTGCTTTTCATGTCTCATTTTAAAGTTGGGCTAGATGTAGACAGTATTGGTAAGTGTCTTCATTTTGCCTATGATAAAATTGGATTTAGGTCTAGTGGATTGCCTAGGGTCATGTTGCAGTTTAGAGAGGAGTACTGAGAGAAGTCAGGTCCTTGGATTCCATTGCCTGTGACTCTCACTCAAATAAAGTTTACTCTGATTATTTCTTATCAGTGCTTATTACATTTTTAACTTTTACCACTCTGAGTCACATTTTATCCATTGCTTTTTAAGTGAGGTGCTCAATCCTTTCATGTTCTTCAACTTAAGCTGCGTGAAGGCAAGGGTTTATCTTCCAGAACCCTTCAAAGCTTGGGAGTTATGCAAACACAAGACAAGTACACAAAGATTGAGGTCACAAACACAAGACATTTAATAAAGGCCTGTGAAACCTGTAACGAGGCTAGAGCAATTTAAAGGTGTTTTTGTGTTCGTTATTCATTTAACAAATATTTATTGAGCTACTTTGTGCATGAAGGCTTTCAAAATTAAGATACAATCTTTTTCCTCCCAGACCTTCCTTCCCTACTTGTGAAGAATGCAGAAATCATTTACGTGGTCAGTTTGTGTGCTTCCTAGACTCCATGGTGTTCTAGGAGAGTTCAAACAAGAGGAACTTTTTTTCTTTACCGAGGTATAATTGACACACAATGTTACATTAGCTTCGAATATACAGGATGGTGATTTGTACAACTCTGTGCCTTATGCTGTGCTCACCAGAAGTGTAGCTACCATCTGTCACCATACAGTGCTGTTATAGTACCATTGACTCTATTCCCTGTGCTAAACTTTTCATCCTGGTGATTTAATCTTTCCTTAACTGGAGGCCTCGATAGCCTACTCCCTTTCACCCATTTTGCCCATTTTCATATCCCCCATCAATCCCTCCTTTGGCAACCATCAGTTTATCCTGTGCTTATGGGTCTGAAGAGAGGAACTTTTTAAAATTTCAATTCCAGTGTAGTTAACGTACAATGTTACATTAATTTCAGGTGTACAATATAATGATTGACCAGTTCCATATATTACTCCATGCTCATCAACATAAGTGTACCTTTGGGGCACCTGGGTGGCTCAGGTGGTTGAGCATACGGCTCTTGATTTGGCTCAGGTCATGATCTCACAGTTTGGGGGTTTTGAGCCTCTCATGGAGCTCTGTGCTGACAGCACTCAAAGCCTGCTTGGGATTCTCTCCCTCTCTGCCCCTCCCCTGCTCTCGCTTGCACGGTCTCTCAAAATAAAGAAACAAACAAACAAAAAAGATAAGTATACTGTTAATTCCCTTCTCTATTTTCCCCATCCCCTGCCCACCTCCCCTCTGGTAACCATCAATTTGTTCTCTATAGTTAAGACTCTTTTTGGGTTGTCTTTGTTTTTTTCCCCCTTTGTTTTGTTTCTTAAATTCCACACATGAGTGAAATCATATGGTATTTGTCTTTCTTTGGCTGGCTTGTTTTACTTAGCATTATACTCTCTAGATCCATCTGTGTTGTTGCAAATGGCAAGATTTCATTATTTTTTATGGCTGAATAATATTCCATTGTGTACATATGTGTGTGTGTGTGTGTGTATATATATATATATATTATGTGTACCTCATCTTCTTTATCCATTCATCTACTAATGGACACTTGGGCTGGTTCCATAATTTGACTATTGTAAATAATGCTGCAATAAACATAGGGATGATATATCTTTTCAAATTAGACTTTTCCTATTCTTTGGGTAAGTACTGAGTAGTGCAGTTACTGGATTGTAAAATAAGAGAAGAACATTTTATTTTTTATTTATTTAGAAAATTTTTTTTGACAGATTGAGATTTTTATTTTTTAATTCTTTTTATTATTATTTTTTTAATATTTATTTTTGAGAGAGGGCGAGCACGAGCTGGGGAGGGGCAGAGAGAATGGGTGACAGAGGATCTGAAGAGGGCTTTGCAGTGATAGCAGAGAGCCCCATGCTGGGCTCGAACTTAGGAGCCATGAGATCATGATCTGAGCCAGAGTTGGCCACTTAGCCGACTGAGCCACCCAGGTGCCCCTAAAAAAATTTTTTTTTAAGTTTATTTATTTATTTTGAGAGACAGACCAAGAGTAGGGGAAGGGCAGGGAGAGAGGGACTCCCAAACAGGCTCCACAGAGCCCGACTTGAGGCTCAAACCCATGAATGGTGAGATCATGACCTGAGCTGAAACCCAAGAGTGGGCTGCTTAGCTGACTGAGCCACCCAGGTGCCTGAAGAGAGGAACATTTTAAAATACTTGTGGGGCACCTGGGTGGTTCAGTTAGTTAAGCGGCTCACTCTTGGTTTCAGCTCAGTCATGATCTCAAGGTTTGTGGGTTTGAGTCTTGTGTCGTGCTCTGTGCTGACAGCTGGAGCCTGCTTCCAGTTCTGTGTCTCCCTCTCTCTCCCCTGCTCATGCTGTCTCTCAAAAATAAACATTAAAAAAACCCAAAAAAACCCAAAAACTTGTTGAATGATCTGTGGCTTCCCTGGCTGTACTAAAGTTGCTTAGGACTCTGAAGTTTTAGAACTGGGGAAAAAAACAAAAGAAGAGATCTAGTGCCACCTCCCTCTAAATCAGGAATTTTCTGTAAATATTTCTAACGAATTGTAATCAAGCCTTGTTATGACACAATGACATAGAGTTCACCAGGTCTTTTTTAATTTAATTTTTTAAATTTATTTTTTATTAGTATTATTTTTTTAATGTTTATATGAGAGCTAGTGTGGGGTGTGGAAAAGAGAGAGGGAGACAGAGAATCCCAAGCAGGCTCTGTGCTATCACCACAGAGCCTGATGTGGGGATTGAACTCATGAACTGTGAGATCATGATTTTAGCTGAAATCAAGTCAGATGCTTAATCAACTGAGCCACTCAGTGCCCCTTTTTTTAATTAAAAAAACAAATTTTTGGTTTGTTTTGTTTTTTGAGAGAGTGAGAGGGAGCAGAGGAGTGGGGCAGAGGGGGCGGGGAGGTGGGGAGAGAAAAAGAGAGAGAAAGAATTTTAAGCAGGTTCCACGGTCAGCACGGGGCCTGACTCAGGTTGATCCCACAACTCTGGGATCATGACCTAAGCCGAAATCAAGAGTCCGATGTTCAACCCATTGAGCCACCCAGGCGCCCCAAGAATTCACCAGTTTTAAAAGACATCTTTTCATTTATAAGTAATTCTGATGATTTTTCCCCCAATGAACCTGTATCTGCTTCCTAACTTCTGCCGAGTAGTCTGATGTTTCTGGAGCAGTGTTGTCCAATAGAAATACAATGAGAGCTGCAAACATGAGCCACACATGTAGTTTAAAAATTTGTTTTTAAAACATGTTTATTTAGTTAGGGAGAGAGTGTGCCTATGTGTGCAGGGGAGGGGCAGAGAGAGAGGGAGAGAATCCCAAGCAGACTCCACGTGGTCAGTGCAAAGCTGGATGCAAGCTTGAACTCACCAACATCACAACTTGAGCCAAAACCAAGTGTTGGACGCTTAACCAGCTGAGCCACCCAGGTGGCCTGTAAAATGTTTTAATTAAAAAAAAAATCAGTTTTAATTTGTCTTTATTGAAGTATAATTGACATACAATGTTATATTAGTTTTAGGTATACAGCATTTTTTTTTAAGTTTTTATTTTGTTTTATTATTTGAGAGAGAACACAAGTGGGAAAGGGGAAGACATAGATTCTCTGTCCCAAGCAGGCTCTGTGTTGCCAGCACAGAGCCTGATGTGGGGGGCTCAAACCCGTGAAAACCGTGAGATCATGACCTGAGGCGAAATCAAGAGTCGGACGATTGACTGAACCACCTGGGCGCCCCTAAGTGTACAACATGTTGATTCAACAGTTACATACATTACTAAATGCTCTCTGTGATAGGTACAGCCACCGTTTGTCACCATGCAACATTATTGCATTATTATTGAGTATATTCCCTAATGCTGTACTTTTCATCTCCTCAACATATTTATTTTATAACTGGAAGTTTGAAAAAAAAATAACTGGAAGTTTATACTTTTTATTTATTTTTAAGTTTATACTTTTTAATACCCTTTACCTATTTTGCCCATCCCCCCACCAACCTCTCCTCTGGCAACCACCAGCTTGTTCTCTGTATTTAAGAGTCTGTCTGTGGCACAAAAACAGACACATAGACCAATGGAATAGAATAGAAACCCCAGAACTAGACCCACAAACGTATGGCCAACTCATCTTTGACAAAGCAGGAAAGAACATCCAATGGAAAAAAGACAGTCTCTTTAACAAATGGTGCTGGGAGAACTGGACAGCAACATGCAGAAGGTTGAAACTAGACCACTTTCTCACACCATTCACAAAAATAAACTCAAAATGGATAAAGGACCTGAATGTGAGACAGGAAACCATCAAAACCCTAGAGGAGAAAGCAGGAAAAGACCTCTCTGACCTCAGCCGTAGCAATCTCTTACTCGACACGTCCCCAAAGGCAAGGGAATTAAAAGCAAAAGTGAATTACTGGGACCTTATGAAGATAAAAAGCTTCTGCACAGCAAAGGAAACAACCAACAAAACTAAAAGGCAACCAACGGAATGGGAAAAGATATTTGCAAATGACATATCGGACAAAGGGCTAGTATCCAAAATCTATAAAGAGCTCACCAAACTCCACACCCGAAAAGCAAATAACCCAGTGAAGAAATGGGCAGAAAACATGAATAGACACTTCTCTAAAGAAGACATCCGGATGGCCAACAGGCACATGAAAAGATGTTCAGCGTCGCTCCTTATCAGGGAAATACAAATCAAAACCACACTCAGGTATCACCTCACGCCAGTCAGAGTGGCCAAAATGAACACATCAGGAGACTATAGATGCTGGAGAGGATGTGGAGAAACGGGAACCCTCTTGCACTGTTGGTGGGAATGCAAATTGGTGCAGCCGCTCTGGAAAGCAGTGTGGAGGTTCCTCAGAAAATTAAAAATAGACCTACCCTATGACCCAGCAATAGCACTGCTAGGAATTTATCCAAGGGACACAGGAGTACTGATGCATAGGGGCACTTGTACCCCAATGTTCATAGCAGCACTCTCAACAATAGCCAAATTATGGAAAGAGCCTAAATGTCCATCAACTGATGAATGGATAAAGAAATTGTGGTTTATATACACTATGGAATACTACGTGGCAATGAGAAAAAATGAAATATGGCCTTTTGTAGCAACGTGGATGGAACTGGAGAGTGTGATGCTAAGTGAAATAAGCCATACAGAGAAAGACAGATACCATATGGTTTCACCCTTATGTGGATCCTGAGAAACTTAACAGGAACCCATGGGGGAGGGGAAGGAAAAAAAAAAAAAAAGAGGTTAGAGTGGGAGAGAGCCAAAGCATAAGAGACTGTTGAGAACTGAGAGCAAACTGAGGGTTGATGGGGGGTGGGAGGGAGGAGAGGGTGGGTGATGGGTATTGAGGAGGGCACCTTTTGGGATGAGCACTGGGTGTTGTATGGAAACCAATTTGACAATAAATTTCATATATAAATTAAAAAAAAAAGTCTGTCCATTTGTTTTTTAGATGACATGTGTAAATGAAATCATATAGTATTTACCTCTCTGCTTACTTTGTTTAGTATAATACCCTCTAGGTCCACCCTTGTCTCAGAGGGCAAGATCTCATTCTTTTTGTGGCTCCTAGTCCATTGTGTGAGTATGTGTGTGTACATACACATATGTGTATGTATACATACATGTATGTGTATACATATATGTACGTGTATACATATATGTACGTGTATACATATGTGTATACATATACGTATGTGTATACGTATATATGTGTATACATACACACGTATGTATACACATATATATGTGTCTACACATTACACACGCCACATTTATTTTCTTTGTCCGTTTATCTGTTAATACAGTTGGGTTGCTTCCATATCTTGGCAATTGTAAAGAATGCTGCCATAAACAGGACTGCATTATCTGATAGTGCTTTTGTTTTCTTTGGGTAAATACCAGGGAAATTATTGGATCATATAGTATATCTATTTTTAATTTTTTGGAACCTCTATACTGTTTTCCACAGTGGCTGTACCAGTTTGCATTCCCATTGGTAGTGCATGAGGGTTGCTTTTTCTCCACATCCTGTCTGCACATGTTATTTCTTTTTTATAACAGCCATTCTGACTGGTGTGAGGAGATATCTTATTGTGGTTTTGATTTGCATTTCCTTGATGATTAGTAATATTAAGTATCTCTTCATGTGTCTGTTGGCCATTTGTATGTCATCTTTGAAAAATGTCTATTCAGGTCCTCTACGCATTTTTAATTGAATTGTTTGTGGGGGTTTTTTTGGGATGTGTGTGTGTGTGTGTGTGAGATATAACTTCTTTATTTTGGATATTAACCCCTTATCAGATATATCATTTGCAATTATCTTCTCCCATTCAGCAGGTTATCTTTTTGTTTTGTTGATGGTTTCCTTTGCTGTGCACAAGCTTTTTGTTTTGATGAAGTCCCAATAGTTTATTTTGGCTTTTGTTTCCCTTGCCTGAGGCAACACATCTAGAAAAGTGTTGCTAAGGCCAGTGTCCAGCAGATTACTGTCTGTATTTTTCTTTTAGGAGTTTTAAGGTTTCAGGTCTCACATTTGGTCTTTAATCCATTTTAGTTTATTTTTGTGTATGGTGTAAGAAAGTGGTTCAGTTTCTTTTTTGCCTGTAGGTGTCTAGTTTTCCCAGCACCATTTGTTGAAGATTCTTTTTGCCATTGTATGTTCTTGCTTCCTTTGTCATGAGTTCATTGACCAGTAAGGGTCGGTTTATTTTTGGCCTCTCTCTTCTGTTCTGTTGATCTATGTATCTCTTTTTGGGTCAGCACCATAACTGTTTGATTACTGTAGCTTTGTAGTATATCCTGATACCTGGGATCATGATACCTCCAGTTTTTTGTGCTTCTTTTTCAAGATTCTTTTGGCTATTCAGGGTTTTTTGTGGTTTCATACAAATTTTAGGATTATCTTATTCTAGTTTTGTGAAAAATGCTATTGGTATTTTGTTTGGGGATTGCATTGAATCTGAAAATTGCTTTGAGTAGTAAGGACATTTTAATGATGTTCTTCTAATCCATGAGCATGGAATATCTATTTGTTTCACCTTTAGTTTCTTTCATCAGTGTCCTTTAGTTTTCAGAGTATATGTAGGTCTTTGATCTCCTTGGTTAAATTTATTCCTGAGTATTTAATTCTTTTTGGTGCAATTGTAAATGGGATTGTTTTCTTAATTTCTCTCTCTCCTACTTTGTTATTAGTGTATAGGAACAGAACAGAACAGATTTCTGTACATTAATTTTGTATCCTGAAACTATACTGAATTCACTTACTAATTTTTTGGTGGAGTCTTTAGGGTTTTCTGTATATAGTATCATGTCTTCTGGAAATAATGACAGTTTCACATTTTCATTACAAGTTTGGATGCTTTTTATTTTTCTTGTCTGTTTGCTGTATCTAGAACTTCCACTGCTATATTGAATAAAACTGGTGAGAGTGGACATCCTTGTCTTATTCCTGATCTTGGAGAAAAAGCTCTCACTTTTTTTTTACCATGGAGTATGATGTGAGCTTTGAGTTTTTCATTTTGATCTTTATTATGTTATGTTGAGATATGTTCCCTCTAAACCCACTTCGTTGAGAGTTTTCATCCTGAACAGATTTTGTATTTTGTCAAATGCTTTTTCTGCATTTATTGAGATGATCATATAGTTGGGGGAAATTAGTTTTAATATTTTTTTAACCTAGGATATCCAAAATATTATCACATCAACATGTGATAAAATATCTCCTCATGAGGTGTCTCGGCTTAGTAGGCTAAGTGTCCAACTCTTGATATCAGCTCAGGTCCTGATCTCACGGTTCATGAGATGGAGCCCTGTGTCAGGCTCTGTGCTGTCAGCGCAGATTCTCTCTCTCCCTATCTCTATGCCCTTCCCCTGCGTGCTCGCTCTCTCTCTCTCTCTCTCTCTCAAAAAATGAACTTAAAAAAAAAATCTCATCAGTAGTTTTAAAAGTTCTTTTGTGCTAAATCTTTTAGATCTAGTGTGTACGTTTCAACTCTAGCCCCATTTCATGTGTTCCATAGGCACATGTGACCAGTGGGTATCATATGGGACAGTGCAGTTCCTAGAGCTTTAGAGACTAATTCTATTTCTCTTTATTAGTGCCTAGCACAGTGCCTGGCACTAACTGAAGATTGTTAAGTGAATCACTAAGTGAATTAAAACAAGTGCTGGAGAACTTATAATAAAAGGTAATTTTGTTTGGAAGTAATTCTTCTTGGGACCTATGGATTTGGCCTATAGGTTTGAGTGATTAGAATCTGTATTGAAGATATTTACTTTTATCTTTGCAGAAATATGGATCCAAGCCTGTTGAGAGAACGAGAGCTGTTCAAAAAACGAGCTCTTTCCACTCCTGTAGTAGAAAAACGTTCAGTATCTTCTGAGTCATCATCATCATCATCAAAGAAGAAGAAAGCAAAGCTAGAACATGGAGGATCATCAGGCTCTAAACAAAATTCTGGTCAGTAAAAAATGACTGTTTAGGACTTTTTATTTTTCAGGAAACCATTTATTTAATCATGGCAAGTTCATTTTTTATAAAGTTTTTTTTTTTTTTTTTTGTTTTTTTTTGAGGGAGTGTGTGCATGCACTTGCTTGCTGGGAACAATGGGGAGGGGGAGAGAGAGAGAGGGAAAGAGAGAGAGAGAAAGAAAGAAAGAAAGAAAGAAAGAAAGAAAGAAAGAAAGAAAGAAAGAAAGAAAGAAAGAAAGAAAAAGAAAGAAAGAAAGAAAGAAAGAAAGAAAGAAAGAAAGAAAGAAAGAAAGAAAGAGAATGAGAGAGAATCCCAAGCATGAACCATGAGATCATGACCTGGGTCGAAATCAAGAGTTGGACACTTAACTGACTGAGCCACTCAGGCACCCCAACAAGTTCATTTTTTAGTTCAACATTATACAGTGATAAGAGAGTATATTGCTTTTAAGATATTAATCATCTTGTGTTGTAGTTAGAATTTAGGTTATTATCTTTTCAGAGAATAACTTTGTTGAAGTTTATATACCATATAGCTCACTCATTTTAAATGTACAATTCAAATATTTTTAGTAAATTTAGAGAATTGTGCAACTATTGATATAATTCAATTTTAGAACATTTCCATCACCCCGAAAAGATGCTTTGTGCCCATTCTCTTCTTGTTCCCACCCTAGCCCCAGATAACCAATAGCTTTCTTTCTCTATATATTTGCTTTTTCTGGATGTTTCACATAAATGGAATTGTACAATAAGTGGCCTGTAGTGGGTGGCTTCTTCTACTTAGCATTTATTGAGATGATCATGTTCTTTTTGTTTATGCTATTAACATGGCATATTATATTTATTGATTTTTCAGATAAAATCAGCCTTGCATTCTTGGAATAAATCCTTCTTGGTTGGTGTATAATCTTTTTTATTTGTTGTGGCATTCAATTTGCTGATATTTTGTCCAGGATTCATCTATCTGTAGCATGTATCAGTACTTCATTCTGTTTTATTGCTGAAGAGTAATCCACTGTATGGGTATACTACAGTTTGTTTATCCATTCATGAGTTAATGGACATTTGGATTATTTCCATTTATTGGCTATTATGAATACTTCTGCTATGAACGTTGATGTACAAGCTTTTGTGTGGACTTGTTTTTGGTTTCGTTTTTTTCTCTTGGATAGAGGACCTAAGAACAGAACTTCTGAGTCATGTGGTAATTTTATGCTTTAACTTTTTAAGAAGTTACTAAAATGGCTGTACCATTTTCCATTCTTAACCATCAATGCATGAGGGTTCTATTTTTTTTATTCTTGTTAAAACTTATTTCTTGTCTTTTTTATTATAGCCATTCTAGTGGTTGTAAAATGGTATCATTGTGGTTTTAATATGCAGTTCCCTAATGACTAATGATGTTGAGCGTCATTTCATTTGCTTTTTGGCCTCTTCATGGGTCATCTTGGGACAAATGTCTATTCATATTTTTTTGCCCATTTTTCATTGTTTTCTTTCTATTGATTTGTAAGAGTTCCTTATAGATTCTGAGTACAGTTTCTTGATCCAGTATCACTTGCATTCTTGGTGTCATATGTAGGAAATCTTTGCCTAACCCAAGGTCATGAAAATTTACTCTTATGTTTTCTTGTAAGAGTTTTATAGTTTTAGCTCTTATATTTAGGTCTGTGATATGTTTGAGTTGATTTTTTGTGTATGGTTTAACATAAGGGTCTAACTTCATCTTTTTGTGTGTGGTTATTCAGTTGTCCCCACGCCATTTCTTGAAAAGACTGTCTTTTCCCACTGATTTGCATTGGCCTGCTTGTTGATTATCAGTTGACTATGAATGAATTTATTTCTAGAATCTCAGTTTGGTTCCATTGATTCTATGTCTATCCTTAATTCCATACTCTCTTGATTGCTGTAGCATCAGCATAGGGAAAGTGGAAGTCTTCACTTTTGTTTTTCTTTTTCCAAGATTGTTTTGTTTTTTTCCTGGATTCTTTGCATTCAAATAAAATTTAAGAATACCTTGTCCATTCCTATCTGTAAAAGAGCCAGTTGTGATTTTTATAGGGATTGTATTGAATCTGTAAGTCAATTTGGGGAGAATTGGTATCTTAACAATATTAAGTCTTCCAGTCAATGAACATGGATATCTTTTCATCAATATAGGTTTTTTATGTCTTCTGGCTATGTTTTGTAGGTTTTTTTTTTTCATGTTTATTTTTGAGAGAGAGACAGAGTACAAGTGGGGGAGGAGCAGAGAGAGAGAGAGAGAGAGAGAGAGAGAGAGACAGACAGACAGACAGAATCCTAAGCAGGCTCCAGCCTCTGGACTGTCAGCACAGATCCTAATGCGGGCCTCAAACTCACGAACTGTGAGATCATGACCTAAGCCAAAGTCAGATACTTAACTGACTGAGCCACCGAGGCGCCCCTGTAGCTTTTAATGTATAAGTCTTACATGTATTTTGTTAAATTTATTCCTAAGTATTTTATTCTTTTTGATATTACTGTGAGTGAAATTGTTAATTTGATTTTTTAGATTGTTCCTTCCTAGTAAATAGAAGTACAGTAGATTTTTGCACTTTGATCTTCTGCAACCTTGCTGAACTTGTTCATTATTTATAGTTTTTTTGTGTGAATTCCATAGGTTTTTTTACTTGAAAGATTATGTCATCTGTAAATAAGGACAGATTTATTTGTCCTTTCCAATGTGAATGCCTTTTCTTCCGTCTTTCCTCTTTTTCTCTCTCCGCCCCTCCGTCGTTTCTCTCCCCCTCCCTCCTTTCCTCTCACCCCCTCTGAGCTGGCTAATAGGATGTTGAATACAGGTAGTGAGAGTGAACAGCTTTGCCTTGTTCCTGATCTTAGGGGAAATGCATTCAATCTTCCATCATTATGTATGATCTTAGCTGCCTGGATTTTGTAGATGCCCATTATCAGGTTGAAGTTTCCCTCTACTTCTAGCTTGTTGAGAGTTTTTTTTTTTTATTTTATTATTTTTTAAGTTTGTTTATTTGAGAGACAGAGATAGCATGAATGGGGGAGGGGCAGAGAGAGAATCCCAGACAGACTGCACACTGTCAGCCCAGAGCCTGATGCAGGGCTCGATCTCATGAAGCATGAGATCATGACCTGAGCTGAAACCAAGAGTTGGACACTCAACTGACTGAGCCACCCAGGTGCCCCAGTTTGTTGAGAGTTTTTGATCTTAAATGAGTTTTGGATGTTATCAAGTGCTTTTTCTACATCTGCTAAGAAGATCTTGCTTTTCTTTATTAATATTACATTAATTGGTTTTCAGATGTTAAACCAACCTGGCATTCTTAGAAAAAATCCTACTGTTGGTAGGAATGCAAACTGGTACAGCCACTCTGGAAAGCAGTGTGGGGGTTCCTCAAAAAATTAAAAATAGAGTTACCCTACAACCCAGCAATAGTACTACTAGGAATTGTCCAGAGGATACAGGAGTGCTGATTCATAGGGACTCATGTACCCCAATATTATAGCAGTGCTGCCAACAATAGCCAAATTATGGAAAGAGCACAAATGTCTGTCAACTGATGAATGGATAAAGAAGATGTGGCGTATATACACAACAGAATACTACTTGGCAAAGAAAAAGAATAAAATCTTGCCATTTGCAACAATGTGGATAGAACTGGAGGCTATTATGCTAAGTGAAGTAAGTCAGAGAAGACAGATAATCATGTTTTCACTCATGTGGAATTTGAGAAACTTAAAACCATGGGGGAAGGGAAGGGGGAAAATAGTTACAAACAGAAGGAGGCAAACCATAAGAGTCTTTTAAATACAGAGAACAAGTTGAAGGCTGATGGGGGACGGGGGAGGGGAAAATGGGTGGAGGGCATTGAGGAGGGCACTTGTTGGGATGAGCACTGGGTATTGCATGTAAGCAGTGAATCATGGGAATCTACTCCCGAAGCCAAGAGTACCCTGTATACACTGTATGTTAGTTAACTTGACTATATATAAGTGTGTGTGTATATATATATGTGTGTGTGTGTGTGTGTGTATATATATAAATCCTATTGGTCATGATGTATATAATCTTTTTTATTTGTTGTGGAATTCAGATAGCTAATATTTTGTACTGGAGTTTTATGTTTATATTCATGAGGGTATAGTCTGTAGTTTTCTTGGATGCCTGTGAGGGTATTTGTGGCCTCATAAAATGATTGGTGAAGTGTTCTCTTTTCCACTGTTTCTGGAAGAGTTTGTGAAGGTTTGATATAATTTTCCCTTTAAATGTTGGATAGAATTCACTAGCAAAGGCATTTGGGCCTGAGCTTTCCTTTGTGAGAAGCTCTCATAGAAATTCTTCTTGTAGATCTATTCAGATTATCTGTTACCTTCTTGAGTTAATTTTGGTGCCTTGCATCTTTTTAGGAGTTTGTCCATTTCATTATCTACATTGTCTAAAATTTTTCAAAAGTATTTCCTTGCAAGCCTTTGACTTTTGTAAGGTCATTAGTGATATCCCTCCTCTCTTTTGTTGTTTTTTTGTTTTTTTTTTTTTCTTAGAGTGTGAGAGTGGGGTAGGGAGGATGGGGGGGCGGGGGTGGGGTGGGGAGCGGGGGGAGAGAGGGAGAGAGTGAGAGTCAGTCCCCAGCAGCTCCACACTGAGCGAGGAGCCCAAAGCAGGGCTTGATCCCAGGACCCTGGGATCATGACCCCAGCTGGAATCAAGAGTTAGCTGCTCAACCAACCGAGCTACCCAGGCAGCCTTTCCCTCTTTCATTTCTGATTTTAGGAATTTATGTTTTATTTTGTTGATCTTTTCAAAAAAATCAACTTTTGATTTAATTGATTTTTCTCTTGTGTTTTTCTGTTTTTTATTTTATTTCTATTTCACCATTTTTTTTTTTCTGCTTATTTTGGGTTTAGTTTAGCCTTAGACTGTTACCTTTTAAACAAGGTCAGTCCAGCTTAATTCACAACTAATTATTTACCTACTTATAAAATGTAGTAAGTAATCTTTATGGATGTCATTTTGTTAGGTGTTTTTCAAGCTGTTTTACTAACTGATGTTAAAGCAGAGGTAATCTTTTTATTGAGCAGGGCTGTTATTAGAACATACATGAAGTTTATGTCTCATTTCAATGAAATGTACATTGAATTAATTCACAGTACACTGTTTTATTAAACATTAGCATGGGTGCCTGGGTACTTCAGTCGACACTTGATTTTGGCGCAGGTCATGATTTCACAGTTCATGGGATTGAGCGCTGAACCTACTTGGAATTCTCTCTCCCTCT